>NC_053026.1:571034474-571368744 GCF_003073215.2 Triticum urartu | reverse complement strand
CTCCGTCCCAAAATAAGTGTCTCAACTAACTAAAGTTAAGATACTTATTTTAGGACAGAGGTAGTCTGATATAGAATCAATAATGTTCAAGTAAAACTGTAACTAGTGGATAATCACAAGTGATGGAAATCATATAACTGCTAAAGTAAAGGCGTACAATTAGAGTAAAACATATGTCGATAGCTAATGATTCAATAACCAATGGTCTCTCAATTTCACTGGAGGACCCTTTCACACATATCCAGCAAGAAGCAGGATATTAGGCTACCAAAACTCGTAGAAGAAATTCCTCTCAACCAGTGTTCGAGGATAGAACTGTAAGTTCCTATTCTTACACAATGCAACGGAAGGGCCCACAAAATTGTTACAGAAATTAATTGTTACACCAAAGAATCGTTTGCAGTTTATAACTGACCCATCATTTTCGACAATCTTTATGTATTAAAGACCACCATCAACTCCCAGATTAATTTAGAGGATGCACCATGATGATCAGAATCATGATTAGGATTACTTATCCAACTATCAGAGATGTGCATTGCGACCATCAACTCAATCCAGCCACAGAGCTACAAAAAAACAATCACAAGCTCATTTTTGTGTTCTAAGGTAGCCTTTGTTTGAGCTTCGGCTTCTGATTCCGGGATTCTACTCCTCTGAAAATCTGAATCGCAAACAAACAGCCAGCTACCCACCGTAGATTCTAGGAATCGATTCTAAAAGTTAGACTGCGAGGCGTCCCGAAGCGGAAGCTGCGAATTGGGTGATTCCCGAGCTGCCACTTACCCCATTAGAAGTATACCTAGTTTTCTCCCCGTTATTACAAGACATATGCCATTCCCTAACCTCCGTCCACCGTCAAGCGCAGATAGGAGAGGAGAGCTACCCCGCACATGGCGAATGTATCGGCCACTCCATCTCACCGCCCCCGTCGCCAACTTTGGGTAGGGAACCGGCTGCTCCACTCCTCCCTGACCTCCATCCACCTCTTGCTGCTCTCCATCGATCCAGCCGCCACCCCAGATCTCCGCGTCGGCATCCATGGCGGCTGGATCCGAACACACTCACGTATCCGACCTCTGCCACAGTGCTACCTCACCACCTCCTGCTCTCCCCGCCGCCCCAAGGTCGATCTGCGCTGCCCCAACCACACACCCCCTGTACTGCATCCAAGCCCACGCATGCGTCGTTCCCGCTGATGGCCGGCTCCTTCCTTGCCCCCCCCCCTAGCAAATCAACATCAACAGCCGGCGTTGCTGCTCTGCTATGCTTCCTGGTGCTGCTGCCTCCTAGATCGGCCGACAACAATAGCCAACATTGCTGCTTTGCAATTTTTCAAGACGTTGCTGCTGCTCTATTTTGTAATCGGCCAATTGTGGATCCGGGGTCATTGCAGACATTTGACAACACTTTGGTTTTTCTACAGCCTGGTAAACAAACAGCTAGCTTCTGATTCTCAAAATCTACAGCTACAGCCGATTCTCTGGAATCCAAGCCACAGCAGATTTCAGGAATCTGTAGCCCAAACAAAGGGGGCCTAAAGGGTGTGATGCCCTTTAGTCCCGGTTCGTGTCTCACATCGGGACTAAAGGGGTTCATGTCTCAAACTCTACCCCCCTCCCCCCGTCTATCGCCATTTTAGTTTTGAAAAAGAACAAAAGAAAATGATAAAAACTTCAAAAAAAATAAAATCCTTTGAGATGTAGTTATATTACTACATCTACTAGTTAGGAAAATTAAAAAACTTAAATTTGGACATGTTTTGCAAAAAAGTGTTATGAAAAAGTAAAACGGCTATAACTTTTGTATATGATGTCGGAAAAAAACATATAATATATCAAAATGTTCAGCACAAAAATCCGCATTCGATTTTGACTGCCGTAGGCCATTTTGCAAATTTTTAGAATCCTCAAATTCTAAAAGGAAAAAAAGTTATGCTCAAATTTCAGTTTTTTTGAATTTTGGTTAAATCTGGTCAAACTGTGGTCAAACTACTTATTCAAGAAGTATTAGTGTTACTAAATAATTATTTCAGTTTTTTTTGAATTTTGGTCAAATCTTGTTAAATTGTGGTCAAATTATGGTCAAACTACTTATTCAAGAAATATTAATGTTACTAAATAAGTATTGTTTTTCAGAATAATAGTTTCAAACTCAAACAGTGAAACATGTGACTTCATGCTCAAGCTAAACTCCTGAGGGTTAATAGGATTGACATCTTACTATTGTCAGGAAAACAACAAGTGCAGACTTGGAAACTAGGAGGAATAGAACTCGGAAATTAAGCGTGCTCAGGCTAAAGTAGTGACAGGATGGGTGACCGGTCGGAAAATTAGACGATTTGGAATGATGAGGGGTGATTAGATAATAGAGATTATAGATTAAATTGAGCAATGATGAGGGGTGATTAGAGATTAAATTGTAAAATAATTCAGAAATTTGAAAATCGAGATTTTTTTTAAAAAAATTGATTTTTTTCAAAAAGTTTTCTTTACCAACCGGGACTAAAAGTGGAGCTCCAGCGGCCACATGGAGGGACCGGGACTAGGGGGTGGGGGGCTTTAGTCCCGGTTCTAGAACCGAGACTAAAGGCCCGTTTTCTACTAGTGTCTGCATACCAATGAATGCCAATATTTGTGCTAGATATTTGAATATATTAGTGCCCAGTAGATGAATCGGTGAAGTGAGAGCATGTAGTAATGGTAGGGCAGGTATGATTTCATTTCAAGTTGTGTGTGAAACTGTGACGCCTCCGATTTGACCGTACACTAATCATACACGCAAACGTGTATGATCAAGATCAGGGACTCACGAGAAGATATCACAACACAACTCTACAAATAAAATAAGTCATACAAGCATCATATTACAAGCCAGGGGTCTCGAAAGCTCGAATACTAGAGCTCGATCATAGACGAGTCAGCGGAAGCAACAATATCTGAGTACATACATAAGTTAAACAAGTTTGCCTTAAGAAGGCTAGCACAAACTGGGATACAGATCGAAAGAGGCGCAGGCCTCCTGCCTGGGATCCTCCTAAACTACTCCTGGTCGTCGTCAGCGGGCTGCACGTAGTAGTAGGCACCTCCCGAGTAGTAGTAGTCGTCATCGACAGTGGCGTCTGGCTCCTGGGCTCCATCGTCTGGTCGCAGCAATCGGGTATAGAAAGGGGGAAAAGAGGGAGCAAAGCAACCGTGAGTACTCATCCAAAGTACTCGCAAGGAAGGAACTACACTACATATGTATGCATTGGTATTAAATGGAATAAGGGGTATCATATGTGAACTGAACTGCAGAATGCCGGAATAAGAGGGGGATAGCTAGTCCTATCGAAGACTACGCTTCTGGCCACCTCCATCTTGCAGCACGTAGAAGAGAGTAGAAGGTAAGTTCACCAGGTAGCATCGCATAGCATAATCCTACTCGGCGATCCTCTCCTCGTCGCCCTGTGAGAGAGCGATCACCGGGTTGTATCTGGTACTTGGAAGGGTGTGTTTTATTAAGTATCCGGTTCTAGTTGTCATAAGGTCAAGGTACAACTCCGGGTCGTCCTTTTACGGAGGGACACGACTATTCGAATAGATAAACTTCCCTGCAGGGGTGCACCACATTTCCCAACACGCTCGATCCCCTTTGTCCAGACACACTTTTCTGGGTCATGCCCCACCTCGGAAGATCAACACGTCGTAGCCCTACCTAGGCACAACAGAGAGGTCAGCACGGCGGTCTAAATCCTATGGCGCAGGGGTCTGGGCCCATCGCCCATTGCACACCTGCACGTTGCGTACGCGGCCGGTGAGCAGACCTAGCAACCTCCATTACAAAGGAAGTTGCGTTACGCAGTCCAACCCGGCGCGCGCCGCTCAGTCGCTGACGTCACGAAGGCTTCGGCTGATGCCACGACGTCAAGTGCCCATAACTGTTCCCGCGTAGTTGGTTAGTGCGTATAGGCCAGTAGTCAGACTCAGATCAAATACCCATATCTCGTTAAGCGTGTTATTTTGAAGTAACCGCGAACGCCGACCAGGGCCAGGCCCACCTCTCACCTAGGTGGTCTCCGCCTGCCCTGTCGCTCCGCCTCAAAGTAACAGGCGGAGGCCGTCGGGAACCTAGGCCCACCACTACCTGGGTGGAACCACCTGCCCCTTCAGCCCCCAACATCGGAATCACTTGCGGGTACTCAACGAGCCGACCCAACTTTAGTCACAACATGTATAGTATGTATATATAGTATAAACCCGTGATCAACACCCGAGTGATCATGGCCCAATAGTATAGCATGGCAGACTGACAAGAATGTAGGGCCACTTGAAAGGACATGCGGTGCCCCCATGTGTGGTTTTGGTAATTGATGACATTCTCTATGGACTAATGGTTGCATTGAGTTATATTTGAAGGATTTTTCCATAGGCATTTCTTGAAGTCCATGTGTTGGTTTCAAGGAGTTTATGGGTTGACCAAGGTGCTATTAAGGAATTATCCAAAGATTGGTCATGTGAGTGTTGAGCTTATTGGAAGCATGTCTTGAAGAAGAAGATTGTGTGATCATTCATGTTTACCTTTAAGACATCATCCAAATGAAGAGAGTTGGAAAGATTCAAGGTTGATCAAGACTAAGTCAAGAGTGAATCAAGTTGATCAACTCACAAAGAGTAGAAGATGTACGGAGAGGGATCAAGTGATCCCATGGTATGGTAAGCATTGTCCATTGCACTTTGTGTACTAACCCATGGTCTATGTGAGAGTCTATATGGAGTTAGGTACGTGTCCATGGGCTTGCGTCAAGAGGATGATATTATACAACCCATGGGAAGGATGACATCAAGTGGTGATCGTCATCAAGATTGCCGTATGCAAGTTCAAGTGGAGAATCACGAAGAGATCAAGTGCTTGAAGCTTGCCATCCATTGTGGTGTCAATGGACTTGTGAAGATCTGCCGAAGAGTGGCTCACCCATAGTGGAGTATGGGGGAGCAATCATCTAGTCTCCATCGACCCAACACAATCAAGAAAGGTGGTCCATCTTGAGGAGGACAAGATCGTCATCATCTAGCTCAAGTGGATCATGTGCAAGGCAAAGGTTTGCCCTTGATAGGTTTTCTATTTTACCGGTCTCATGGTGGTAGTTGGGAGACCGGGTTATAGGATCGATAGCCGTACTATCAAGGGGGTCTCTCAAGTGAGTAGCTTGATCGTATCGTTCGTCGAGAGCTCAAACCATTGCATCCTTGCATCATGTTTCTTGGTTCTTTTTTGGTTCTGTTTGTGAGTATTAGAGCTTATGGTCATCTTGATGACAAGCTTGAGTTCATCGAAAACGGAGTTTGCATGCGTCTTCTATGATGTTTTCGGTGTTGGAGGTTTTACCGGTCTTATCCGAGGAAGGGTTCTCACCATTTACTTTTGGGCATTTTCCCATTTGCTTCTAATTAGTATTTCTATCAATATTGTGTTAGCCATTGTCGCTAGCTTTCCAACAAACTTGGTTTCATCGAGTTCGGAGTCCGTTTGCAAAAGTTGTGGCAGTTTTGGTGTTCTGAAATGGCTGCAGCAGTACTACCGCGAATTGGAGCGGATGTAATTTTTTACTACCACTCCAGAGTGGTACTACCGCGGCTCCTAAAGCGGTAGTACCGCTCCAGAACAAAAACTCGTCCCAAGTCTTGCGGTGGTAGACCCGGATGTATTTTTTTAGTAGTACCGCTCGCTAGCAGTAGTACCGCTATCCTTTGCGGTAGTATCGCGATCCCTAGCGGTAGTACCGTGAGGACGAGCGGTAGTACCGCTCTGGGCGGTAGTACCGCTCTGTGCGGGCTGTGAGCATAACAGTTGGATTTTTCCCCACCTATAAAAGGGGGTCTTCTTCCCCAATGAACCTTATCCTTTGAGCTCGTGTTCTTCCCCCATTGTTGACCTTCTTCGAGCTTGCTAACTCTCAATCCCTCCATGGATTCTTGCTAGTTTTTGAGGGAAAAGAGAGAGGAGATCTAAATCCATGTTTCCACCAATCACTTTCTCCTCTAGGTGAGGGGAACCCCTTGGATCTAGATCTTGGAGATCTTGGTGTTCTCCTTATTGTTCTTCCTCTCATTTTCCTCCCTAGCATTAGTTGCTTTGGTGGGATTTGAGAGATAAGGACTTGGGCACTCCGTGTGCCCTTGCTATTGCATTTGGTGCATCGGTTTGAGTTCTCCACGTGATACGTGGAAGTTACAAGTTGAGAAGCTTATTACTCTTGGGTGCTTGGTACCTTTGAGCTTGTTCCTCTTGGGTGCTTGGGCGCCCTAGATGGTTGGTGGTGTTCGGAGCTCAATCATTGTGGTGTAAAGCTCCGGGCAAGCGTCGGGGTCTCCAATTAGGTTGTGGAGATCGCCCCGGGCAATTTGACGGGTACCGGTGACCGCCCCAAGGGTTTACAAAGTGTACGGGTTCGGTGACTGCCCCCAAGGGTTGCCATTTGTACGGGTTCGGTGACCACCCTCAAGGGTCCCTTAGTGGAATCACTGCATCTTGCATTGTGCGAGGGCGTGAGGAGATTACGGTGGCCCTAGTGGCTTCTTGGGGAGCATTGTGCCTCCACACCGCTCCAAACGGAGATTAGCATCCACAAGGGTGTGAACTTCGGGATACATCGTCGTCTCCGCGTGCCTCGGTCATCTCTTACCAGAGCCCTTTACTTATGCACTTTACTTTGTGATAGCCATATTGTTTCTTGTCATATATCTTGCTATCACATAGTTGTTTATCTTGCTTAGTATAAGTTGTTGGTGCACATAGGTGAGCCTAGTTGTTGTAGGTTTTTTGTTTGACAAATTAACCGCTAGGTTTATTCCGCATTTGTTCAAGCCTAAACCGTAATTATTTTAAAGCGCCTATTCACCCCCCTCTAGGCGACATCCACGATCTTTCAATTGGTATCAGAGCCTCGTCTCTCTTTGTTAGGCTTAACCACCTAGAGAGTAAAGATGTCGACTAGGGGATTAGGATTCTCTGACACTCTTAGTTTCGATGGCACAAATTTTGATGTTTGGGTAATTCGCATGCTTAATCTCTTTAGGGTCATGGACCCAAATTTAGAGGGAATTGCAGATATGGGTTTTTCTCCTCCAAAGGATCCCCTAAGATTATCTTTAGAGGATGAGAAAAACTCTTATCTTAATGCTCAAGCTTCTAATGTGCTTTTTGATGCTTTGAGCAATGTAGTTATATTTCAACTCATGCCGTTCTGGGATGCTCATGAGTTATGGACAAAGCTTCAAGATAAATATGGCGTGTCCAAGTTTTGTGGGGATGATTGTTCTCCCTCCACCTCCGGCCGTGTTGTGTTCTCAACTTCTTCTACTTCACATATGTGTGGTTTTCCACAAGGTAATGACATGGTGAGTAGTGGTGTTCATTGCAATGATGATAGTGGGCTCATTGTTGATAATCCTTCATCACTTTCTTATTGCAATGCTTCATCTTTGGATTTTAGCACTTCGAGCACTCCAAATGTTTCACATGCTTGTGTTGATAGTCCTTGCATATCATGTAGAAATTGCTTGGCTAAATCTCATGATGATATGCTTGCTATATCTTGTTGCCATGATGAAAATGCATGTATTTCCTCGAGTTGTTGTGCTAACGATGTAGAGGAAACCCAACACTCCATGGAACAAGATGTGGTCTTGGATGGTGCTTCAAGGGATCCTAAATCATCATCTATTGCATTTTGCCTTATGGCCAAGGCTTCAAAGGTATCTCCCACTTTGAATCCCAATATATCTTGTGATGATATTGATGATGGAAAGAGTGATGATGATGTTGATTATGATGAAGAGAATGATGATGTTACCTCCTTAAAAATTAAGGGGGAAATGATTTTTAAAGCTCTTCTTAAGAATAAAATTGCTCGTTCCAACTTCATGGAAATCATGTCTATTGCCACTGAGGGCAAGAAATATATTGATGAGTTGAAATCTCGTCTTGAGGAGCATGAGGTCACCATTGGTAAAATGGAAGGTCATGAGCGTGATTACGCTAATGAGATTGCGGACCTCTCTCAAGCTCTTGAACTTGAACAAACCACCAATGAAGCTCTTGAGGAGACTTTTGCTCTAGAATTATCTAGAGTGAGGGAATCTCGTGATAGAGCTCTTATGGTGGCCAATGATTTTGAAACTAAAAATGCTAAGGTTGAAGTTGCTCATGCTAGACTCCTTGAGGATTTTGAGCACCTCGAAAATGGCTCAAGGGTCATTAAGGGCGAGCTCATCAAACTCACCGAGTCTCATGCTCAACTTGAATCTTCTTATTTAAAAGAGTTTTCCAAGTTGTCCTCTCTTGTTGTTAATGATGGTGCTTGTGCTACTAACTCTATTACTTGTGAAGCATCCATTTTGAAGGAGAATGTTGAGCTACGGGCTCAACTTGAGTTGCTATCTAGCAATTATGGGGAATTGGAAGAAAGTCATGAAAAGCTCTCAAGCTCTCATGATGATCTTCTAGTATCCCATAATGTGCTAAAGATAGCTCATGAGGCCATGATTGCTAAGGTAACATCTAGTGAGCCTCATGTGGATACTAGCACTACTTCTAGTCAAAATGCTATGTTGCCATGTGCTAGTCCTTGTAATTCATCTACTCACAGTGTTGGTACATCTTCTGATGAATTTCTTTCCTTGCCTTGTTGCTCTAACAATGAAGCTTATACTTCCTCTAGTACTTGTGTTGAGACTAACCATGTAGAGGAAATCAAAGAGCTCAAGGCCCAAGTCACTTCTTTGAAGAAAGACTTGGAAAAGAGTCATGAAGGGAAATTCACACTCAACAATATCTTGAGTGTGCAAAAATCCCCCAATGACAAAGGTGGACTTGGATTCAACTCCAAGAAGAAGAAGAAGAAGAAGAAGTCCAATATGAACAAAAAGAAGGGCCAAGAACAAGTCAAGAATTCGGCCAAGATTGTTTGCTTCAAGTGCAAAGTAGAAGGGCATCATGTTAGATCTTGCCCATTGAAGAAGAAGGCCATTAGTGACAAGCAACAAGGGAAGCGGCCACAAGTTCGATCTCATGCTCAACCACAAGTTGAAGAAAGTCCTCTTCCCAAGAATCCTCAAGCTAATGCTTCTCAAGTTGAGAAATCAAGTGAGAATAAAGTGAAGAGTAGACGTTGCTACTTATGTCGTGAGAAAGGTCACCTCGCCTCTTCATGCACTAGTGGTAACTTATCCAACCAAATTATTATTGATGATATCTATTCTCTTGGGAAGGATAAGGTTGGCAATGTGTTTGCCAAAGTTGTTGGTACTCAAAGTGGTGTCAAGAAGAGAACCATTTGGGTAGCCAAGCCTATTGTGACTAACCTCTTAGGACCCAACTTGGCTGGGGACCAACAAGCTCAAACTTGATCAATAGGTGTTGTTGGAGAGCATTGGAGACTTGGCTACTTTATGAAGAATTAAGGGGACTTCGTCATTCTAATTGTCTCAAGCCAAGTTATTCGAATTATCAAGTTTCTATCTTATATCCAATGTTTCTCCATGTGGTAACTCGTGCTTAAAGTGTTTACATTGATAGTTACTTACCCCTTTGCATGTTTGGTTTTGTTTCTTGCATGTGTTTGTATATGTTGTGCTTCCAACTTGATTATCTTGAGCAATCAAGTATGTGTGTGTTGGTTTGCACATCATGTACATGTGTGTCATGCACTAAGCCTTTTGCATCTTGTTCTTTTCTTAGTTGGCTCTTGTGAGAGATTAATGGAATATCCGATTATGGGGGAGTGATGTGCTTTGTGCACCTCACAATCCTATATATGTGTGTACATGAGTAATACCATCCAGTATTGATATTTCCAGATTATCTAGTCGCTATGTGTAGGAGTAATCGACCACGGGTACCCCGAGGACGGCAAGACGATATATCAAGACATTGGGGCTAGCAAAGCCCCTCAGTCCGACTGTCCGGCCGCTCCTGCCAGCTTCCCGTCCGACTGCTCTGCCCGGCCGACTGCCGGCTGCCGACTGCGCCAACCAGCCGGCTGCCGACTGCAGCACGACCCGACACCGACAAGACCCTAACACGATGACCATACCGCGGACAAGACGGCTGTACCCGGACACTGCTGAGCAATAGTGATACACTGTAGCAGGTGTTAGATGTCACATCGTTGTCTCCCAAATAGTAAAGTTGGTCACATGGACCATCCCTTGTCCCCTGGGCTCCCCTTTATAAGGAGCACCAGGGGAGGCTCACGGCCACGGGCCACTATGGCCTCTTGGCCGTTCACTCCCACGCATGCATGCTAGCTAGCAAGAAGGCTAGCTAGCTCACCCCCACATCCATCCATCCATCCATTCATACACACATGGACTCACACACACTCACGCATGAGCACTCATATGCTCATGGCCATGAGCATGGCCGGCCACTAGCATGCCTCACATAGGCATATACCAGATCAGATGCACTTGGCACTGATCCCAGATATAGCTCCAGGAGCACTTTGTATTGCCCGATGTACACCCCAGATAGATACACTCAGACATGCAGGAGTAGGGGTGCGAACCTGGGTAACTAGCGCGTGCTACTCGCATACCCGCTCCCGGTCCTATCAGCAGTAGTCTTACCCACACACTAAGCCCTTGTGGCATCTGTCGACTCGCAAGCCCCCCGTGAGAAATACCACGACAGTTGGTGTCCACCGTGGGGCGGTACTATACTACCGCGCTGCTGCTGGTTTCGCTGTCCGGGCGGGACCATCTTCGTCATCTCCGCACGACGTCGCCCTCGTTTCTCCGGTAGCGCTCGGGGGCCCGACATCGACCCGCCCTCGGAGTGGCTGCGAGAGGCGGCACGTCCTCGCCGTCGGCCTCGCCATCTTCATCATCATCGCGACGTCGCCACCTATCTGGCGCCAGTCGAGGGCTCGACATCAACATGCCCCCGGCGCGACCGTGCTGGACGGCGCGTCGTCGTCGTCTGCCCTCGGTCTACGCACTTGCAGCTCTGCTCTGCCCCGCGGCTGTCCGGAGCACCTCTAGTCTCTGTGCATGCACACGTTCGTGCGTAGCTAGCTAGCTAGCTAGCAAAGCCAATGGATTTGGCTTTGTAGGCTAGCGTAGCTAGCTAGCACGGGTCATGAACACGCAGTGTACTCGACGCATTCGCCGGCTTGGCTCCGCTCCGTTCCGCCCGCGTGTGCGCGCTGCCGCTTCGGCTTGCCTCCGCTACGCCCTGCCTGCGCGTCCAGCTGCTGGCGTGGAGCCGCCGCCGCGTCCGCCTGCCACCCCGAGCGCGGGCTCTGCCTCGCCTGTGTGGGTGCCACGGCCGTTCGTCGGCTCCCCGTGCGCCTTCGCTCGCCCGCCCCCACAGCCGCGCGTCGGTCGCTGCCGACTGCTTCGCCTCCGGGCCGTCGCGCCGGCCGCCCGTTCCGCCTCCGCGCTCATCCCAGCGCCGGCCGGGTCCCCCGCTCCGGCTGCTGCATGCACCGGGTCCCTGGCCGCCTAGGGCCATCCCGTGCCCCGCCATCTCGGCTCCGCCTGCTCCGCGTCCCGCGTCGTCCGGCTTGCCATGGCCGGCAGCTGCCGCACACTGCGCCGGCTCCGGCTCGCGCCTCGACCCGGCCGGCTGGCTCCACGCCGATAGACGGCGGCCGAGTTCTCCGCCCCCGTACCTAAAGGAAATATGCCCTAGAGGCAATAATAAAGTTATTATTTATTTCCTTATTTCATGATAAATGTTTATTATTCATGCTAGAATTGTATTAACCGGAAACATAATACATGTGTGAATACATAGATAAACAGAGTGTCACTAGTATGCCTCTACTTGACTAGCTCGTTAATCAATGATGGTTATGTTTCCTAACCATGAACAAAGAGTTGTTATTTGATTAACGAGGTCACATCATTAGTTGAATGATCTGATTGACATGACCCATTCCATTAGCTTAGCACCCGATCGTTTAGTATGTTGCTATTGCTTTCTTCATGACTTATACATGTTCCTATAACTATGAGATTATGCAACTCCCGTTTACCGGAGGAACACTTTGGGTACTACCAAACGTCACAACGTAACTGGGTGATTATAAAGGAGTACTACAGGTGTCTCCAAAGGTACATGTTGGGTTGGCGTATTTCGAGATTAGGTTTTGTCACTCCGATTGTCGGAGAGGTATCTCTGGGCCCTCTCGGTAATGCACATCACATAAGCCTTGCAAGCATTACAACTAATATGTTAGTTGTGAGATGATGTATTACGGAACGAGTAAAGAGACTTGCCAGTAATGAGATTGAACTAGGTATTGGAATACCGATGATCGAATCTCGGGCAAGTAACATACCGATGACAAAGGGAACGACGTATGTTGTTATGCGGTCTGACCGATAAAGATCTTCATAGAATATGTAGGAGCCAATATGGGCATCCAGGTCCCGCTATTGGTTATTGACCGGAGACGTGTCTCGGTCATGTCTACATTGTTCTCGAACCCGTAGGGTCCGCACGCTTAAGGTTACGATGACAGTTATATTATGAGTTTATACATTTTGATGTACCGAAGGTTGTTCGGAGTCCCGGATGTGATCACGGACATGACGAGGAGTCTCGAAATGGTCGAGACATAAAGATTGATATATTGGAAGCCTATGTTTGGATATCGGAAGTGTTCCGGGTGAAATCGGGATTTTACCGGAGTACTGGGAGGTTACCGGAACCCCCCGGGAGCTAAATGGGCCATGATGGGCCTTAGTGGAAAAGAGAAGAGGCAGCCCTACATGGGCCGCGCGCCCCTCCCCTCCCTTGGTCCGAATAGGACAAGGAGAGGGGGCCGGCCCCTCTCTCTCTTTTCCCCCCTCCGTGAATCCTATTCCAACTAGGATTGGGGGGGGATCCTACTCCCAGAGGGAGTAGGACTCTCCTGGCGCGCCCTCCTTGGCCGGCCAGCCTCCCCCCTTTGGTCCTTTATATACTGAGGCAGAGGCACCCTAGAGACACACAAGTTGATCCTCGTGATCGTTCCTTAGCCGTGTGCGGTGCCCCTGCCACCATATTCCACCTCGGTCATATCGTTGTAGTGCTTAGGCAAAGCCCTGCGTCGGTGGAACATCATCATCGTCACCACGCCGTTGTGCTGACGGAACTCATCCCCGAAGCTTTGCTGGATCGGAGCCCGGGGAGCGTCATCGAGCTGTACGTGTGCTAAGAACTCGGAGGTGCCGGAGTAACGGTGCTTGGATCGGTCGGATCGGGAAGAAGACGTACGACTACTTCCTCTACGTTATGTCAACGCTTCCGTTGCAATCTACAAGGGTACGTAGATCACACTCTCCCCTCTCGTTGCTATGCATCACCATGATCTTGCGTGTGCGTAGGAAATTTTTTGAAATTACTGCGTTCCCCAACTGTGGCATCCGAGCCTAGGTTTTATATGTTGATGTTATATGCACGAGTAGAACACAAGTGAGATGTGGGCGATATAAGTCATACTGCCTACCAGCATGTCATACTTTGGTTCGGCGGTATTGTTGGACGAGACGACCCAGACCAACATTACGCGTACGCTTACGCGAGACCGGTTCTCCCGACGTGCTTTGCACATAGGTGGCTTGCGGGCGACAGTCTCTCCAACTTTAGTTGAACCAAGTGTGCCTACGCCCGGTCCTTGCGAAGGTTAAAACGGAGTCAAATTGACAAACTATCGTTGTGGTTTTGATGCGTAGGTGAGATTGGTTCTTACTCAATCCCGTAGCAGCCACGTAAAACTTGCAACAACAAAGTAGAGGACGTCTAACTTGTTTTTGCAGGGCATGTTGTGATGTGATATGGCCAAGACATGATGCTAAATTTTATTGTATGAGATGATCATGTTTTGTAACCGAGTTATCGGCAACTGGCAGGAGCCATATGGTTGTCGCTTTATTGTATGCAATGCAATCGCGATGTAATGCTTTACTTTATTACTAAACGGTAGTGATAGTCGTGGAAGCATAAGATTGGCGAGACGACAACGATGCTACGATGGAGATCAAGGTGTCGCGCCGGTGACGATGGTGATCATGATGGTGCTTCGGAGATGGAGATCACAGGCACACGATGATGATGGCCATATCATATCACTTATATTGATTGCATGTGATGTTTATCTTTTTATACATCTTATCTTGCTTTTATTGACGGTAGCATTATAAGATGATCTCTCACTAAATTATCAAGAAGTGTTCTCCCTGAGTATGCAACGTTGCCAAAGTTTGTCGTGCCCAGACACCACGTGATGATCGGGTGTGATAAGCTCTACGTCCATCTACAACGGGTGTAAGCCAGTTTTGCACATGCAGAATACTCGGGTCATACTTGACGAGCCTAGCATATACAGATATGGCCTCGGAACACGGAGACCGAAAGGTCGAGCGTGAATCATATAGTAAGATATGATCAACATAACGATGTTCACCATTGAAAACTACTCCATCTCACATGATGATCGGTTATGGTTTAGTTGATTTGGATCACGTGATCACTTAGAGGATTAGAGGGATGTCTATCTAAGTGGGAGTTCTTTAAGTAATTTGATTAACTGAACGTAAATTTATCATGAACTTAGTACCTGATAGTATCTTGCTTATGTATGTTTGATTGTAGATAGGTGGCTCGTGTTGTTGTTCCGTTGAATTTTAATGCGTTCCTTGAGAAAGCAAAGTTGAAAGATGATGGTAGCAATTACACGGACTGGGTCCGTAACTTGAGGATTATCCTCATTGCTGCACAGAAGAATTACGTCCTGGAAGCACCGCTGGGTGCCAGGCCTGCTGCAGGAGCAACGCCGGATGTTATGAACGTCTGGTAGAGCAAAGCTGATGACTACTCAATAGTTCAGTGTGCCATGCTTTACGGCTTAGAATCGGGACTTCAACGATGTTTTGAACATCATGGAGCATATGAGATGTTCCGGGAGTCTAAGTTAATATTTCAAGCAAATGCCCGGATTGAGAGATATGAAGTCTCCAATAAGTTCTATAGCTGCAAGATGGAGGAGAACAGTTCTGTCAGTGAGCATATACTCAAAATGTCTGGGTATAATAATCACTTGATTCAATTGGGAGTTAATCTTCCAGATGATTGCGTCATTGACAGAATTCTCCAATCACTGCCACCAAGCTACAAGAGCTTCGTGATGAACTATAATATGCAAGGGATGAATAAGACTATTCCCGAGCTCTTCGCAATGCTGAAAGCTGCGGAGGTAGAAATCAAGAAGGAGCATCAAGTGTTGATGGTCAACAAGACCACTAGTTTCAAGAAAAAGGGCAAAGGGAAGAAGAAGGGGAACTTCAAAAAGAACGGCAAGCAAGTTGCTACTCAAGAGAAGAAACCCAAGTCTGGACCTAAGCCTGAAACTGAGTGCTTCTACTGCAAGCAGACTGGACACTGGAAGCGGAACTGCCCCAAGTATTTGGCGGATAAGAAGGATGGCAAGGTGAACAAAGGTATATGTGATATACATGTTATTGATGTGTACCTTACTAGAGCTCGCAGTAGCACCTGGGTATTTGATACTGGTTCTGTTGCTAATATTTGCAACTCGAAACAGGGACTACGGATTAAGCGAACACTAGCAAAGGACGAGGTGACGATGCGCGTGGGAAATGGTTCCAAAGTCGATGTGATCGCGGTCGGCACGCTACCTCTACATCTACCTTCGGGATTAGTATTAGACCTAAATAATTGTTATTTGGTGCCAGCGTTGAGCATGAACATTATATCTGGATCTTGTTTGATGCGAGACGGTTATTCATTTAAATCAGAGAATAATGGTTGTTCTATTTATATGAGTAATATCTTTTATGGTCATGCACCCTTGAAGAGTGGTCTATTCTTGTTGAATCTTGATAGTAGTAACACACATATTCATAATGTTGAAGCCAAAAGATGCAGAGTTGATAATGATAGTGCAACTTATTTGTGGCACTGCCGTTTAGGTCATATCGGTGTAAAGCGCATGAAGAAACTCCATAATGATGGACTTTTGGAACCACTTGATTATGAATCACTTGGTACTTGCGAACCGTGCCTCATGGGCAAGATGACCAAAACGCCGTTCTCCGGTACTATGGAGAGAGCAACAGATTTGTTGGAAATCATACATACAGATGTATGTGGTCCGATGAATATTGAGGCTCGTGGCGGATATCGTTATTTTCTCACCTTCACAGATGACTTAAGCAGATATGGGTATATCTACTTAATGAAACATAAGTCTGAAACATTTGAAAAGTTCAAAGAATTTCAGAGTGAAGTTGAAAATCATCGTAACAAGAAAATAAAGTTTCTACGATCTGATCGTGGAGGAGAATATTTGAGTTACGAGTTTGGTGTACATTTGAAAAATTGTGGAATAGTTTCGCAACTCACGCCACCCGGAACACCACAGCGTAATGGTGTGTCCGAACGTCGTAATCGTACTTTATTAGATATGGTGCGATCTATGATGTCTCTTACTGATTTACCGCTATCGTTTTGGGGATACGCTCTAGAGACGGCCGCATTCACGTTAAATAGGGCACCATCAAAATCCGTTGAGACGACGCCTTATGAACTATGGTTTGGCAAGAAACCAAAGTTGTCGTTTCTTAAAGTTTGGGGTTGCGATGCTTATGTGAAAAAGCTTCAACCTGATAAGCTCGAACCCAAATCGGAGAAATGTGTCTTCATAGGATACCCAAAAGAGACTGTTGGGTACACCTTCTATCACAGATCCGAAGGTAAGACATTCGTTGCTAAGAATGGATCCTTTCTAGAGAAGGAGTTTCTCTCGAAAGAAGTGAGTGGGAGGAAAGTAGAACTTGACGAGGTAACTGTACCTGCTCCCTTATTGGAAAGTAGTACATCACAGAAAACTGTTTCAGTGACACCTACACCAGTTAGTGAGGAAGCTAATGATGATGATCATGAAGCTTTAGATCAAGATACTACTGAACCTTGTAGATCAACCAGAGTAAGATCCGCACCAGAGTGGTACGGTAATCCTGTTCTGGAAGTCATGCTACTAGATCATGATGAACCTACGAACTATGAAGAAGCGATGGTGAGCCCAGATTCCGCAAAATGGTTTGAAGCCATGAAATCTGAGATGGGATCCATGTATGAGAACAAAGTATGGACTTTGGTTGACTTGCCCGCTGATCGGCGAGCAATTGAGAATAAATGGATCTTCAAGAATAAGACTGACGCTGACGGTAATATTACTGTCTACAAAGCTCGACTTGTCGCAAAAGGTTTTCGGCAAGTTCAAGGGATTGACTACGATGAGACCTTCTCACCCGTAGCGATGCTTAAGTCTGTCTGAATCATGTTAGCAATTGCCGCATTTTATGATTATGAAATTTGGCAGATGGATGTCAAAACTGCATTCCTGAATGGATTTCTGGAAGAAGAATTGTATATGATGCAACCAGAAGGTTTTTTCGATCCAAAGGGAGCTAACAAAGTGTGCAAGCTCCAGCGATCCATTTATGGACTGGTGCAAGCCTCTCGGAGTTGGAATAAACACTTTGATAGTGTGATCAAAGCATTTGGTTTTATACAGACTTATGGAGAAGCCTATATTTACAAGAAAGTGAGTGGGAGCTCTGTAGCATTTCTGATATTATATGTGGATGACATATTACTGATTGGAAATGATATAGAATTTCTGGATAGCATAAAGGGATACTTGAATAAGAGTTTTTTAATGAAAGACCTCGGTGTAGCTGCTTACATATTAGGCATAAAGATTTATAGAGATAGATCAAGACGCCTAATTGGACTTTCACAAAGCACATACCTTGACAAGATTTTGAAAAAGTTCAAAATGGATCAAGCAAAGAAAGGGTTCTTGCCTGTGTTACAAGGTGTGAAGTTGAGTAAGACTCAATGCCCGACCACTCCAGAAGATAGAGAGAAAATGAAAGATGTTCCCTATGCTTCAGCCATAGGCTCTATCATGTATGCAATGTTGTGTACTAGACCTGATGTGTGCCTTGCTATAAGTTTAGCAGGGAGGTACCAAAGTAATCCAGGAGTGGATCACTGGACGGCGGTCAAGAACATCCTGAAATACCTGAAAAGGACTAAGGATATGTTTCTCGTATATGGAGGTGACAAAGAGCTCATCGTAAACGGTTACGTTGATGCAAGCTTTGACACTGATCCGGACGATTCTAAATCGCAAACCGGATACGTATTTACATTAAATGGTGGAGCTGTCAGTTGGTGCAGTTCTAAACAAAGCATCGTAGCGGGATCTACATGTGAAGCGGAGTACATAGCTGCTTCGAAAGCAGCAAATGAAGGAGTCTGGATGAAGGAGTTCATATCCGATCTAGGTGTCATACCTAGTGCATCGGGTCCAATGAAAATTTTGTGACAATACTGGTGCAATTGCCTTGGCAAAGGAATCCAGATTTCACAAGAGAACCAAGCACATCAAGAGAAGCTTCAATTCCATCCGGGATCTAGTCCAGGTGGGAGACATAGAGATTTGCAAGATACATACGGATCTGAATGTGGCAGACCCGTTGACTAAGCCTCTTCCACGAGCAAAACATGATCAGCACCAAGACTCCATGGGTGTTAGAATCATTACTGTGTAATCTAGATTATTGACTCTAGTGCAAGTGGGAGACTGAAGGAAATATGCCCTAGAGGCAATAATAAAGTTATTATTTATTTCCTTATTTCATGATAAATGTTTATTATTCATGCTAGAATTGTATTAACCGGAAACATAATACATGTGTGAATACATAGATAAACAGAGTGTCACTAGTATGCCTCTACTTGACTAGCTCGTTAATCAAAGATGGTTATGTTTCCTAACCATGGAAAAAGAGTTGTTATTTGATTAAACGGGATCACATCATTAGTTGAATGATCTGATTGACATGACCCATTCCATTAGCTTAGCACCCGATCGTTTAGTATGTTGCTATTGCTTTCTTCATGACTTATACATGTTCCTATACTATGAGATTATGCAACTCCCGTTTACCGGAGGAACACTTTGGGTACTACCAAACGTCACAACGTAACTGGGTGATTATAAAGGAGTACTACAGGTGTCTCCAAGGTACATGTTGGGTTGGCGTATTTCGAGATTAGGTTTTGTCACTCCGATTGTCGGAGAGGTATCTCTGGGCCCTCTCGGTAATGCACATCACATAAGCCTTGCAAGCATTACAACTAATATGTTAGTTGTGAGATGATGTATTACGGAATGAGTAAAGAGACTTGCCGGTAACGAGATTGAACTAGGTATTGGAATACCGACGATTGAATGGTCCCGCTATTGGTTATTGACCGGAGACATGTCTCGGTCATGTCTACATTGTTCTCGAACCCGTAGGGTCCGCACGCTTAAGGTTACGATGACAGTTATATTATGAGTTTATGCATTTTGATGTACCGAAGGTTGTTCGGAGTCCCGGATGTGATGACGGACATGATGAGGAGTCTCGAAATGGTCGAGACATAAAGATTCATATATTGGAAGCCTATGTTTGGATATCGGAAGTGTTCCGGGTGAAATCAGGATTTTACCGGAGTACCGGGAGGTTACCGGAACCCCCCGGGAGCTAAATGGGCCATGATGGGCCTTAGTGGAAAAGAGAAGAGGCAGCCCTACATGGGCCGCGCGCCCCTCCCCTCCCTTGGTCCGAATAGGACAAGGAGAGGGGGTCGGCCCCTCTCTCTCTTTTCCCCCCTCCGCGAATCCTATTCCAACTAGGATTTGGGGGGGGGGGGGAATCCTACTCCCAGAGGGAGTAGGACTCTCCTGGTGCGCCCTCCTTGGCCGGCCAGCCTCCCCCCTTTGGTCCTTTATATACTGAGGCAGAGGCACCCTAGAGACACACAAGTTGATCCTCGTGATCGTTCCTTAGCCGTGTGCGGTGCCCCCTGCCACCATATTCCACCTCGGTCATATCGTTGTAGTGCTTAGGCGAAGCCCTGCGTCGGTGGAACATCATCATCGTCACCACGCCGTTGTGCTGACGGAACTCATCCCCGAAGCTTTGCTGGATCGGAGCCTGGGGAGCATCATCGAGCTGTACGTGTGCTAAGAACTCGGAGGTGCCGGAGTAACGGTGCTTGGATCGGTCGGATCGGGAAGAAGACGTACGACTACTTCCTCTACGTTGTGTCAACGCTTCCGTTGCGATCTACAAGGGTACGTAGATCATACTCTCCCCTCTCGTTGCTATGCATCACCATGATCTTGCGTGTGCGTAGGAATTTTTTTGAAATTACTGCATTCCCCAACAGTACCGGCTTCTCCGCGCGCGCCGGCTGCGCCTCGCCTCTGGTCCAGCCGGCTGCCGGGTCCGTCTCCTCCCGCGTTGCCACTCCGGGTCCGACTCCTGCGTCGCCCCGCCTGGCTCCTCCCGCGTCGCCACTCCGGGTCCGGCTCCTGCGTCACCCCGCCCAGCTCCTCCTCCACGCCAGCGCCCGCGCTGCTCTGTCGACTCGCGCCTCCCCGATCTCGGCCGTGTCCGGCCCTGCGCCGGCTTCCCGACGCCGCCCCGCGCCTAGCTAGCTCCGGCTTCCTCCGCCTCCCGGCGCCCGCCTAGGCCGGCTGCTCGCGCGGAAGCTGAGGGACCGGCCGCTCATCCGGCAAAGAAGAAAACAGCGAAGTCAACGGATGCGGCTGGGAAAGAAAAAAAAAGGGGGGTCCGGCTGCCCACATAGAGTCGGACAAAAAAAAGAGAAAAAAAAGTGGCCGGCTCCTGCCACCCAGATGGCTGGGTCGCGCCTGTTTCCCGGACGGCCGGCTCCTGCCACCCCAACAGGCTGGGTCCTTACGCCGACTACCCGCTTCCGGGCCGGCTGAAAAAAAAGAAGAGACTCCGTGTCCGGCTGCCGACAGCCGGCAGAAGAAGAAAAAAGAGAGAGAGGAGGGTCCGGCTCGCCGCGTGGAGCCGGACAGAAAGAAAAAGAGAGGGCTGGCTACCCATGATCCGGCTAAAAAAGCCAAGGGCCGACTGCCCACAGCCGGCTGGCGGACAGAAAGAGAAAAAAAGTAAGAGAGTTGTGCGTTCGACTCCACGCAACCGGCTGGAATATACGTTCGACTGTCAGATGTGCGTCCGACTGCTGACTGCCTGGCCGGCTGCAAAGAGTCCGACTGCTGTGTCGGAGTCCGCCTGCCCAGCCGGCTGAAGAAGAAAAATAAGAAGACAAAGTAGTTGCCGGGAGATCCGACCCGACTGCTCAGCAGTCGGCCTAGATCTCGGGGGCTACACCCAGCGGGTGCGCTGACGCGCCCCCGCAAAGAAGAAGATGGAATAGTCGCCGGGAGATCCGGCCCGACTGCTCAGCAGTCGGCCCGAATCTCGGGGGCTACACCCAGTGGGTGCGCTGGCGCGCCCCCACGGAAGATTGCAAATAAGAGAAGAGTTTTGTCCGGCTCCGAGCAGCCGGCAGAAGAGAAAAAGAAAAAAAAGGTGCTGCAAGACGCCTCGCCGCCTGGCCGGTCAAGCTTGACCGGCCGGGACCCCCCTTCGAGCACCCGGAGGCTCGAAGGCTTCACCCAGCGGGTGCGCCGATGCGCTCCGCGAGCGCCGAGTCGCGCCGGCTGTCTTCGACGACCGCGACTACACGAAAATCAATGTGAGCTCCTCACCCGCATATTTTTTGCACCACGCAAGCATGGATAACCACGAGCGATGCTCGGGGGCTGTCTCCGCATTTTATTACAGTAGCATCACTGTTCGCCCCGGCGCCAGCCAGAGTTGGCCCGGGGGCTGGCCGCTTGGCCTGAGACGTTAGTTCCCGCAGACGGCTTAGTACCGTGCGCGGTACCAAAGGCCCACTCTTAGTCACAGACCGCAGAGCGGCTGTCCGACTAGCAAGAGTGAACGCTGGAGGCCACCCACGCGAAAAACGCCCGGGAAGAAAAACGTTCGGGCGACCCGACCGTTTCCTTTACAAGTATCTACTCGGTTGAATCTGCTCCTAGACTCTGAGTACTGTACACTCCACTTCGCGGCCCACTCTTAGCCATAGACCGCAGAGCGGCTGTTCGGCAAGCAAGAGCACAAGCCAAAAAGCAGAGGGAACACGAAAAAGATTAAGGGGGCTCGGACGAAACCGAGTCGGCACCCTCCGTATAAAACTTGCAATGCTAAAAGCAAACATTTGATATATCCGCATGGACTAACTTTGTCTTTTTTTCATGATCATTTCCATGAACACTCGCCAAAAAACCTCCGCCCAACTTTGCCAAGTTGCCCGGAGGCTTGGGGGCTACTATCGGAGTAATCGACCACGGGTACCCCGAGGACGGCAAGACGATATTTCAAGACATCGGGGCTAGCAAAGCCCCTCAGTCCGACTGTCCGGCCGCTCCTGCCGGCTTTCCGTCTGACTGCTCTGCCCGGCCGACTGCCGGCTGCCGACTGCGCCAACCAGCCGGCTGTCGACTGCGTCAACCAGCCGGCTGCTGACTGCAGCACGACCCGACACCGACAAGACCCTGACACGGTGGCCATACCGCGGACAAGACGGCTGTACCCGGACACTGCTGAGCAATAGTGATACACTGTAGCAGGCGTGAGATGTCACATTGTTGTCTCCCAAATAGTGAAGTTGGTCACATGGGCCATCCCTTGTCCCCTGGGCTCCCCTTTATAAGGAGCACCAGGGGAGGCTCACGGCCACGGGCCACTATGGCCTCTTGGCCGTTCACTCCCACGCATGCATGCTAGCTAGCAAGAAGGCTAGCTAGCTCACGCCCACATCCATCCATCCATCCATTCATACACACATGGACTCACACACACTCACGCATGAGCACTCATATGCTCACGGCCATGAGCATGGCCGGCCACTACCATGCCTCACATAGGCATATACCAGATCAGATGCACTTGGCACTGATCCCAGATACAGCTCCAGGAGCACTTTGTATTGCCCGATGTACACCCCAGATAGATACACTCGGACATGCAGGAGTAGGGGTGCGAACGTGGGTAACTAGCGCGTGCTACTCGCATACCCGCTCCCGGTCCTATCAGCAGTAGTCTTACCCACACACTAAGCCCTTGTGGCATCTGTCGACTCGCAAGCCCCCCGTGAGAAATACCACGACACTATGTGGTATGTCTTCTCATGAGAAATTCAAATTCTATATTGCTCATTAATTATATCATGTTGGATCGTTATTTTGCCTCTTGTTTATCTTTAATTGGTATCACATTATGGGGGAGTAATATGCTATGTGTATATTACTAGCCTAGAAAATCTGTACATTTGAGATATTGTCACCTAGAATTGATATTGTAAATTATCTTGTTCCTAGGTGGCATGTTAGCTCTACAAGTTGCAATTTGCTTTTTGTTTGGTGTGAAGATGATGTCGGATATCCTTGTTATCTACCACCGGGAATTATTTCCAAATACTTCTTGTCTTTTGACAATTGGTACTCACTTATGTGTGGTAGAAATTATTGATCATCTTTACATTGGCCTTTGCTTTTATTTGCTTTATCTCTTGCCTAGGATTGTGTCAACTCCCATTGTATTCCATACCACTTGTGGATCTTGTTAATTTCTTGACCTTATCTAGTGTTTTCTAGATATAGTGAAAGTGGTGATCCCACCTCGTGCATTTTGTATTCAAATGCAAATTCTCTATAATGCACTAGTCTTGGGGGAGCTATCCTGTTCTCTATAAAACACTCATCTTGTGATCCTTATCAAGTGTGTGTTTCTGGAAGGCAAGCCATTTCTTTTTGGTGCTTTGTGCCATCATGAAACTTTGTAGAGGGCTTGGTTTGTTTGGAACCATTCTCTCTTTTGGGAGTTTGACATCTTTCTTTTTGAGTGTATCAATGGATATCTCATTCCTTGATGTATCTTTTATGGATATCCTCCAAGTGATGATTTATTCATTTGGTATCTTTTCTTCGCTTGGTATTTCTTTGTCTATTGGTCTCGGTTCTTGAAAGTCTTGAGCATGCATATTTACTTCTTGTAGTTTCTTTGGCATGCTTTCTTTCTTTGACCCAATATATAGGGGGAACTCCACCAAGTCTCAAATTGGATGAGATGTGCATGAAATTCATTTTCATATCTATATGCACATATTTATGTGGAGTTTGTCCTATGTGTTGTTGGTTCTCTAAATCTTTGGTCCCAATGAGTTTGGGTACCATTTTGTTTGTGTTGTTGTTCTAGGAACAAGTGGAGATGCATTGGATGCTCGGCTCACTCACAAGGAAGGTGTTGTCACCATGTGCTTATTGGAGTCAAGCTAGGATGATCAATGAACTACTTTGTACCTTCAATTGGTATCTACTACATCCTTCCAATGTTATCTCGGTAATAAGTATCTTCATATACTTCATGCACACATTTCTTGCATCAACCTTGTGTAGGTTGTATCATGGCATGTTACCCATTCTTTCTTGTGATACTTGTTTACTTTCTCAAAGCATCCCAACAATGATGTCTTGTTGCTAGTTGTGATGTATTTGATGTTCGTGTGGTTGGAATTCATTTATATACAATAAGACCATATCTAGCCATGTGCTATGCTCTCAAGCAAATATCTTATTGGTATATGTATGACTTCCTTTTGGATATCTTGTTCCTTCATGTTGTAACTATTTCGGGTGTACATCCTTCTTTGTAGATATATATCATCATGATTTCGTCTACCTAGAACCTTATACACTTGAGAGAAATTACATCTCTAGATGATATCCTTTCTTTCACGTCCACCTTGTCTTTCTTATGTTATTTCTTTGGTGGCTCCATGAAAGCTTTTGCCTTGAGTGCGTGTATTCTATCGTTGCATCTTGATGCGCTCTTGTGTGGTGAAGATTATTTTCCTCATGCTTATCTTTACGAGGTTTTTTTCCATCTTAATTGGCATCCCTCGTCTTGATGCGCCTTTCATCTTCTATCTTCATCGCGGGTTGTCACAAGCATAGGTTCTCTATATGCTTATTAGTAAGCTTGTGAACCCATTTGCTAGTTGTGTGTGCGAATGATAGGCCTTGCGCCGTGTGCCTCATTCTTCCAAGACTATGTTGATGATTAATGCTCATCCGTACATTAGTCTTCTCAAGTGCTTTGCCATGACTCACACACATCGTTTTGGTTGAGCCTACTCTTAAGTTGCCTCTTTTATATGTTGCTCAACCATTTGTTTGTTGCAAGTGCTAGGCTTTGTTTCCTACATGCTCACTTGCACTTGTTGTGAGTTTCTATTGATTTTCGGGGAGTGATGATCCTATTTTGTGCACTTGGTATCCTAATGCAAATGTTGTAAGGAGTGCACAAATCATGGAGAGCTTCACTAGTGTCTTTAGAACACTCTGTTACTCTCTTGCACTTGTCGTGAGGTTCTATTGATCTTGGGGGAGTGACGACCCTATTTTGTGCTCGTTGTATCCAATTACAAAACTAAATTGTGCACAAATCATGGGGAGCTTCTCTAGTTTCTCGAGAACACTCCTTTGCTCATATCATAATTTATTTCATTCATGTGGCTCGTAGGATCATTGGCCTAGTTGGTTCAATTGGTATCTTTTGATAGCTTGCTTCAATTGGTATCTTTTGATTGCTTGTTTCTCTCTTTGATTATGTCTTTGTGGCATATCTTCCTTTTGCAATCTTTGGGCCTCAATATAGTTTGTCTTCTTCCAAGTATTTACCGTTGGATATGTGTATTACATTCCACTCTCTTGTTGAGAAATACACAATTTATGGAGGAACACATTTTATATTGGCCTTCTAAGCTTTTAGCCCATTTTGGCAATCGATGCCAATGGGGGAGAAGTTTTAGAGAGTTTTGTGGAGAAGTTTAGAGAGTTGTCTCTTCTAGATTTAGTTTGTTCCTAAGCATAGGCATCTCCTACGCATGCATTATTGGTCGTTGCAGAGCATGGTGATGCATAATTCCTTATATAAACTCTCTTGAAAGTGATTGTCATCAATTACCAAAATGGGGGAGATTGAAAGGACATGCGGTGCCCCCATGTGTGGTTTTGGTAATTGATGACATTCTCTATGGACTAATGGTTGCATTGAGTTATATTTGAAGGATTTTTCCATAGGCATTTCTTGAAGTCCATGTGTTGGTTTCAAGGGTTGACCAAGGTGCTATTAAGGAATTGTCCAAAGATTGGTCATGTGAGTGTTGAGCTTATTGGAAGCATGTCTTGAAGAAGAATATTGTGTGATCATTCATGTTTACCTTCAAGACATCATCCAAACGAAGAGAGTTGGAAAGATTCAACGTTGATTAAGACTAAGTCAAGAGTGAAGCAAGTTGATCAACTCACAAAGAGTAGAAGATGTACCGAGAGGGATCAAGTGATCCCATGGTATGGTAAGCATTGTCCATTGCACTTTGTGTACTAACCCATGGTCTATGTGAGAGTCTATGTGGAGTTAGGTACGTGTCCATGGGCTTGCGTCAAGAGGATGATATCATACAACCCATGGGAAGGATGACATCAAGTGGTGATCGTCATCAAGATTGTCGTGTGCAAGTTCAAGTGGAGAATCACGAAGAGATCAAGTGCTTGAAGCTTGCCATCCATTGTGGTGTCAATGGACATGTGAAGATCTGCCGAAGAGTGGCTCACCCATAGTGGAGTATGGGGAGCAATCATCTAGTCTCCATCGACCCAACGCAATCAAGAAAGGTGGTCCATCTTGAGGAGGACAAGATCGTCATCATCTAGCTCAAGTGGATCATGTGCAAGGCAAAGGTTTGCCCTTAATAGGTTTTCTATTTTACCGGTCGCATGGTGGTAGTTGGGAGACCGGGTTATAGGATCGATAGCCGTACTATCAAGGGGGGCTCTCAAGTGAGTAGCTTGATCGTATCGTTCATCGAGAGCTCAAACCATTGCATCCTTGCATCATGTTTATTGGTTCTTGTTTGGTTCTCTTTGTGAGTCTTAGAGCTTATGGTCATCTTGATCACAAGCTTGAGTTCATCGAAAACGGAGTTTGCATGCGTCTTCTATGATGTTTTCGGTGTTGGAGGTTTTACCGGTCTTATCCGAGGAAGGGTTCTCACCATTTTCTTTTGGGCCTTTTCTCATTTTCTTCTTATTGGTATTTCTATCAAGATTGTGTTAGCCCTTGTCGCTAGCTTTCCAACAAACTTGGTTTCATCGAATTCGGAGTCCGTTTGCAAAAGTTGTGGCAGTTTTGGTGTTCTGAAAAGGCTGCAGCGGTACTACCGCGAATTGGAGCGGATGTAGTTTTTTACTACCGATCCAGAGCGGTACTACCACGGCTCCTACAGCGGTAGTACTGCTCCGGACCAAAAACTCGTCCCAAGTCCTGCGGTGGTAGGCCCGGATGTATTTTTTAGTAGTACCGCTCGCTAGCAGTAGTACCGCTACCCTTTGCGGTAGTACCGCGATCCCTAGCGGTAGTACCGCTCCGGCGGTTCTTCTGGCCTTTTGCCTCCTTGCTGTTGTTTTTCAAAGGGGTACTACCGCCCTAGCGGTAGTACCGCTCCTTGGAGCGGTAGTACCGCTCTGTGCGGGCTGTGAGCATAACGATTGGATTTTTCCACCACCTATAAAAGGGGGTCTTCTTCCCCAATGAACCTTATCCTTTGAGCTCGTGTTCTTCCCCCATTGTTGACCTTCTTCGAGCTTGCTAACTCTCAATCCCTCCATGGATTCTTGCTAGTTTTTGAGGGAAAAGAGAGAGGAGCTCTAGATCCACGTTTCCACTAATCACTTTCTCCTCTAGGTGAGGGGAACCCCTTGGATCTAGATCTTGGAGTTCTTGGTGTTCTCCTTCTTGTTCTTCCTCTCATTTTCCTCCCTAGCATTAGTTGCTTCGGTGGGATTTGAGAGAGAAGGACTTGGGCACTCCGTGTGCCCTTGCCATTGCATTTGGTGCATCGGTTTGAGTTCTCCACATGATACGTGGAAGTTACAAGTTGAGAAGCTTATTACTCTTGGGTGCTTGGTACCTTTGAGCTTGTTCCTTCGGGTGCTTGGGCGCCCTAGATGGTTGGTGGTGTTCGGAGCTCAATCATTGTGGTGTAAAGCTCCGGGCAAGCGTCGGGGTCTCCAATTAGGTTGTGGAGATCGCCCCGAGCAATTTGACGGGTGCCGGTGACCGCCCCCAAGGGTTGCCAAAGTGTACGGGTTTGGTGACCGCCCCCAAGGGTTGCCATTTGTACGGGTTCGGTGACCGCCCTCAAGGGTCCCTTAGTGGAATCACGGCATCTTGCATTGTGCGAGGGCGTGAGGAGATTACGGTGGCCCTAGTGGCTTCTTGGGGAGCATTGTGCCTCCACACCGCTCCAAACAGAGATTAGCATCCGCAAGCGTGTGAACTTCGGGATACATCGTCGTCTCCACGTGCCTTGGTTATCTCTTACCCGAGCCCTTTACTTCTGCACTTTACTTTGTGATAGCCATATTGTTTCTTGTCATATATCTTACTATCACATAGTTGTTTATTTTGCTTAGTATAAGTTGTTGGTGCACATAGGTGAGCCTAGTTGTTGTAGGTTTTTTGTTTGAAAAATTAACCACTAGGTTTATTCTGCATTTGTTCAAGCCTAAACCGTAATTATTTTAAAGCGCCTATTCACCCCCCTCTAGGCGACATCCACGATATTTCAATGATGATAATCTAGCATCCTATACTAAGCATTTAGGATTGCAGGTAAGGTATCAACAGTTGTAGCAACAATGACAGGATATGCATCAGAGTAGGATTAACGGAAAGTAGTAACCTGCGACACTACTCTAATGCAAGCAGTAGAGAAGAATAGGCGATATCTGGTGATCAAGGTGGGGGGGGCTTGCCTGGTTGCTCTGGCAAGAGAGAGGGTCGTCAACACCGTAGTCGTACTGGGTAGCAGCGGCGTCGGTCTCAGTGTCTAGCGAGAGAAGAGGCGGAAGAAACAATGAATATAATGCAAACAGATGCATAGTGATGCATGACATGACAAGTAGCAGTGCTAGGGGTGCCCTAACGCGGTATGAGGTGGTACCGGTGAAGGGGGGAAACATCCGGGAAAATATCCCCGGTGTTTCACGTTTTCGGACAGATGAACCGGAGGGGAAAGTTGCGTGTTCGCTATGCTAGGGATGCATGGCGGACGAAACGACTGTGTAACCGGATTTGTCTCGTCGTTCTCAGCAACTTTCATGTACAAAGTTTTTCCATCCAAGCTACGGTTTATTTTATATTAATTTTAAAAGATTTAAATCATTTTTAGGATTTATTTAATTATTTTAATTCAACATTATCCAGAATAGTGCTTGCTGACATCAGCATGACGTCAGCAGTCAACAGGGGTGTTGACTGGTCAAACTGACGTGAGAGTCCCGCCTGTCATTGACTGACAAATTAACTAACAATTAATTAGGTTAATTAGTGATTAGACTAATCTAATTATGATTAATTAACTTAATTAATTCTTTAATTAATTAATTAATTTAATTTTAATTTTTTTTATATTCCCTCTTTTTTTAAAATGTTCCGGGGGTGGGCCCCATGTGTCATAGGGCCATGGGGTAAGTGGGCGTGCGGGTAGCGGGTTATGGGCGCGGGCAGGACATGCGGTTGTCGGGAGCTTGCCCAGGCCTGCCGCGGTTGAGCGAGCAGGGGAGGCACCCGCCGGGCGGGGCGAGGAGACGTGCCGAGGCTACTGCGGCTATGGCCTGGTGCGGCGGTGGCAGTAGCGGGGCGCAGGCGGCGGAGCCGTGGCAGGGCAGCGAGACGACGAGGTGGGGCGCGAGGCAGGAGGTCGCCGTGGTTGGATGGCTGGACGCCTGTGCGCGGGCGGGAACGTGATGCGGCGAGCGACGGTGAGGGAGCACGCCGGCGAGGGGTTGCACGGGAGGGGATGCAGGCGGGGCACCAGCGGACGCGGGCGCGCCACGACGGGACCAAGGCGCGATAGAGGCGGGCGTAGGGCCAGCCAGTGGGACGGCGCGGGGCGGCTGCAGTGTAGCAGAGCAGCGACAGCTAGGGGAGAGCGGGGGTCGGCCGTGACGCGGGGAGCACGCACGGGGGCGACCGACGACGTGGGCGAGTCGAGCGGGCAGAGGTCAGGGGCGTGCGCTGGCGATGGAGGGCGCGCGGGGGTCGAGCGGGTGAGTGCGCACGGCGTTGGGACAGGGGAAAAGGAAAGCGGGGCGCGGAAGCTCACGACGAGGGGTAGGGATTATGGCAGCGTGCTCGAGGAGGACGGGGACGATAGTGTCCGGCGAGGAGGAGTCGAGGATGACGAGGAAGACAACGAAGATGGCGACGTCGACGTCTGGGGCGACGGGGTAGCTCCGTCGAGGTCTTCGTGCGGCGGCGTCGGGGGTCGATTCCCATCCAGGAGGGGATCGGGGGAGGGAGAGGGAACCGTGCGGGGGGGAGTGGGGGTGAGGGGGTGCTTGGGTTTGGTGGTGGGCAGGCCATATAGGCCAGGGGTAGTGGGTCGACCAGCTGGGCCATTCGGCCCAGTGGAGGGGGGTCTACTTCTCCTTTTCTTTATCTTTTTGTTTTTGTTTCCTTTTCTTTTGTTTTCTTTTAGTTACACATTAATTTTAGTTTAGTAAAATTTGACAATAGCCCCTAAAACAATTTCCCGGGATAACCCACTGCCATAAAAAGTTTTACCCGAATAGCTTAGCATTTTATAAAATAATGAGGCATTTATATAATTGTTTTGCTACTGTTTAAAATATTCTAGAGTATTTAAACCTTTTATGAAGGTGTGGTCTCTTCACCATAATTACCTATGCATTATTTGGCTCACCCCGAACATTTTAGTTTTAATATTTGGAAACTTTATTGTTTGCTTGATTTTAAATTTGAATTTGGATCGGTTCTGGACTAACGCGAGATTATCAACACTAACGGAGGTGATGTGGCATCTTTAGCAGAGGTTTACTGTAGCTTAAATATCCGGGCGTCACAATTCTCCTCCACTATAAGAAATCTCGTCCCGAGATTTAAGAGGTGGAATAAGAGGAAAGGTGTGGTTCCGAAATTCTAACGATTCTTCTCTGTCTTGGTTGCTCTTCTCAAAGAAGTTGATCCCTTTTGTTGATGTCTTTATTTCTCTGCTCCAGCTCATCAGGATGAAGTCGTCATCCTTTCTTCAGGAACTCCATCGTACTTACGTAAAATGATAAGGGGTAACTCAAAAGAACGGAACTCTCCACGGTTGCTTATCCGGTAGATAACATTAGGGAAGGTGGCGAAAAGTAACTCTCGAATTGAAACTTAAGAAATTATCGAGAGCAAAGTAAGAAGGTGCAATGTAGAAGTTTCAAGTGCATAGGCAATCGTTTGTTGCCTGATACGAAAATGTGAAAGGGGCTCAAAGCAATGGGAATAAGTATTGCGTCTGATACCAGAATAGATCACTAGACAGGTGGTCCGTGAATTACATACGAAGTCAAGCGCGAGGAACAGCCTTGGGAACAGGTGGTGTACATGAGAGTCAGGTTTCGATCCTGTGGAACTGTGGGTTATGGGCCCACCATGTGGGTTAAAAGTAGGAAGGGCGGTGACGTCTTGCACAGCCATGTAAGAAAGGCATGTCAGAGGATAGTTTGTCGGTCATGTCAGCAACAACATCGGTACCAAGGACAAGGGACGAAGAGAACCATTTTCCTGCTCATTGAACGAGGCGGGCCAATAGGCAAAGTTCTCGTCCATCAGTGGTTGCTATCAACAAAAGCAACAGGGTCATGCTAATAGAATTGTACACCAAGGTTTTTACATAAGCAGAGGAATATTTTTGCTTGGATCTTATAGATCACAAGGAAGGTTAAACCAAACAATGGAAAGGAAAATGTGATTATCAGATTAAACAGAACAATGGAAAGGAAAAATGTGTTTAAACACATAATTCAAGGATATATCCTTCCCAAGGACAAGCAGAGCATGGTATCCATGACATGATATAATGTAGAAAACTCTTCAGGTAAGGGGGGAGAAATTTCATGACATTACCCATACAGCAGTGTTTGGATAATTGAGCAGGAAACATTTAACATTGGGCTTCAAATGTTCTTGTTGAAAATCGTAGTACCACAGACATGCTTTGAGATAGCATTGACATGGTCACTGGGTAAAGATCGGACTTTGGATACACAAAGGATCCATCAGGAACAACTTGTAGAATATGTCTTACAATTTCCTCATGGAAGAACAGCTAACCTTGCGAAAAAGGAAACTATAACAATAGGTCCTCCGGCCAGGTGTGCTAGGCATGACATCACCTTAACGGGTCATATAAAGAAGTTATAACTCCTGGAAATATGTTCCAACCATCATATCTGACCTAGATTCAGATCTGATTGGTGTCAGGATACCTCAGACTCTGGATGCCTGAGAAGAAGAGGTGCAACACGAATCAACGAGATGACCTTATAATATTACCAGGAAATGAACTATAGAAGCAAGTTCCAAAACAAGAGTTCATCATTAAACCAAGAAGAGGATGAGGAGGTGGTTGACGGACTCAGCGACAATTCATCAAGATTTCCAAAAAGATAGATCTCCACAATTATGTGAACAAGGAGGTAACATTTGTCAGATCAAATGATATAATGAGGTATGCTAGCGGAAAATATACACAGTTTTGGAAGGTGCACCTGAAATATGGGGTTAGGTAGCATGATCAATGTTAGAATGGTGATCCGATAACCAATGGTCTAAGAATGAAATACCGACCATTAACTTCAAAGAAATAGGGTTGCTAGAAGTTTTGAAGTCGCACATCATAGTTCGATTGTCGGTTTTCCAGTTAGAAATAACACGGGGACCAAGGAATGAACGGATATCGCAAAAGGTATCACCTGTATCAAGAATTCTTAAGAGGTGGTGAAATTCTCACGACATTCTTGACATAATAGATGGTAATACTCCAAGGTAAAGAAGAACAAATGCTGGATAGTAAGGAACCCAAGGTATAACACAAAACACGAACAAGTTTGTGTTGAACGGAAGGCAATCGCGTGGTCGATGATAACACAAATCATCAAGGGCAAGGATGGTATTTCTCATCATGAATTCAATTGATATCCTTGAGGAGCTCGGAATGTTGATGATGATCATGACACATTTGCCGAGAGGTTCCATGAAGATATAATCGCTCATTGATGACATCAAGCAAAAAGGAAGGATGGAGCGAAAAGCTATTGAAACCATGGATACGACACAAAATCGGAATCAAACTTGTTGTTCAAGGAAAAATGATACGATGAGGAAAGTCGACGTAAGCTTAGCTCATCGTCTAAAACTGTGCTCAAGAAAGAAGGACCAAGTAGCACAATTAAAATTTAGCACGACAATGATACAGCCAATCGGGCTAGGAATGACTTGAAGGATTATTAAACTCGTAAGCAATGAAAATTACTTAGAGTTATTGAATCAAAGTACAGACTCGATTCACTTATCAGTGTTCTCGAGTGACTAATAACTCAAAACCTAGGGGAAATCTGAGATAGGTGAGAAGCAATAATAGATGAAGACTCGCAGGAAGCAACACAGTTCTCGAGATACCAGAGGTTAATACTCGAGGAAGATCAAAATAGAGCTTGCGCAGATGTATCGATCAACAGAAGACAAGTGCTTTAACTTGTGTGAGAAATGGAATCAAGGAGAAAATGTGGTCGAGACCATGATTGTAAAGGATCAATGCATAGATACCAGATGATATGATATCAAGGAAATAGTTATTATTACAAGAAGTTTCTATGATAGGATATAAATCGTGTTCAAGGTCGACTCCCACTTCTTCAATGTATAACCTTCAATTCGCTTCTCGCCTTTTGAAAATGACATTAGTTGTTGAAAGTTTTACCTGGTGCAATACCAGATAAGTATGAACCGTGAAATCTTTCAGGTTCACATAGAGTAAGGAAGGCATAGGTTTAACCCATCGGGGCATCTTATGAACACATACCACGAACTTCAGGAGCGAATAACTCAAGCTTGGGAGCAGAGCATGGTTGACAAAAGCGGGGGATACAATTTGCCAAAGGCATTATGTGTCTGATGAAAGGCTCACAAGGTTAATGAATATGAAGGACACTGTCAGATAAAATCCAACAAAGGACCTGGTGGTCCACAAGGGATCTGATGTGAGCATCGGTACTCAACCAGAGGAAGAAGGAATGCAAGGAGATCAGTTTATAGAAACAACTAACTAACTCAAAGTTCAAATGCAAAGGAATTATCAATTCCAAGACAAGGGGACAGAAGCAATGCTCTGATTAGGGATGGATAAGTTGAATAACCTTAGGGGTACAATCGATGGCAACATTTGATTGGTCGAGATCCAGCTCATGTTTAAAATGACGTCTGAGTCGGAAGGATGAATCCTAGGATCTAGTTGAGGATTGCGAGCATTCACACTCAATGAATCAATGGGCTCAAAATGATAGTGGCAAAAGATGCCAATAAGATTACTATACTTATGGGATTAACCATAATGCAAGCAAGCAAGAATTATAAGAGCAATAAGCTGCTAAGGATTTTCAGAAGATTGAATATTATTTCGAAGACCCTTCTGAAACACATGAACAACTGGGGATGAGTGATACTCGGTAAGTGAGAGGAATTATCTGTAGGGGTATTCATGTGGCAAGAACTGCAAGGCGGTAGGCACAAATTATTCTCGAAACAATAGTGAAAATTCTGGGGTATCTTGTAATAACAAGATCAACGGGGAATGATTGTATGAATGGCAAGTGCACGTGGTTATCCATAGGGGTTTATCGATGGAAGGGAATTGCAATAGTGATGGCACAAGTTCTTGGGACAACATCGGAGAGTATCTTCGGAATCCTTCGGCGCGCCAAGCAATCATCTGGAGTGAGGGGCTCTCCGGGAGAAAGTATTTTTGAGAACCTAAAGTTAATTTTTTTGCAAAATCATTTAACCCGAATAGAAGAGAGATTAGAATCTCAGAGTATAGACGAGGAATAAAGGATCCTAATACCACCCAATGGCGACGTGGGCCCATGGGCCGCACAGCCAAGTTAGTAAAACAATTTTCATCGACTAGACTCAACTTCGGCCTATCAGTATGGAAGGGGGATTCCTACAGGCAGTCGGCTCTGATACCAACTTGTGACGACTCCGATTTGACCGTACACTAATCACACACGCAAACGTGTACAATCAAGATCAGGGACTCACGGGAAGATATCACAACACAACTCTACAAATAAAATAAGTCATACAAGCATCATATTACAAACCAGGGGCCTCGAAGGCTCGAATACAAGAGCTCGATCATAGACGAGTCAACGGAAGCAACAATATCTGAGTACAGAAATAAGTTAAACAAGTTTGCCTTAAGAAGGCTAGCACAAAATGGGATACAGATCGAAAGAGGCGCAGGCCTCCTGCCTGGGATCCTCCTAAACTACTCCTGGTTGTCGTCAGCGGGCTGCACGTAGTAGTAGGCACCTCCCGAGTAGTAGTAGTCGTCATCGACAGTGGTGTCTGGCTCTTGGGCTCCATCGTTTGGTCGCAGCAATCGGGTATAGAAAGGGGGAAAAGAGGGAGCAAAGCAACTGTGAGTACTCACCCAAAGTACTCGCAAGCAAGGAACTACACTACATATGTATGCATTGGTATCAAATGGAATAAGGGGTATCATATGTGGACTGAACTGCAGAATGCTAGAATAAGAGGGGGATAGCTAGTCCTATCGAAGACTACGCTTCTGGCCACCTCCATCTTGCAGCACGTAGAAGAGAGTAGAAGGTAAGTTCACCAGGTAGCATCGCATAGCATAATCCTACCCGGCGATCCTCTCCTCGTCGCCCTGCGAGAGAGCGATCATCGGGTTGTATCTGGTACTTGGAAGGGTGTGTTTTATTAAGTATCTGGTTCTAGTTGTCATAAGGTCAAGGTACAACTCCGGGTCATCCTTTTACGGAGGGACACGACTATTCGAATAGATAAACTTCCCTGCAGGGGTGCACCACATTTCCCAACACGCTCGATCCCCTTTGTTCGGACACACTTTTCTGGGTCATGCCCGACCTCGGAAGATCAACACGTCGCAACCCTACCTAGGCACAGCAGTGAGGTCAGCACGTCGGTCTAAATCCTATGGCGCAGGGGTCTGGGCCCATCGCCCATTGCACACCTGCACATTGCGTACGCGGCCGGTGAGCAGACCTAGCAACCTCCATTACAAAGGAAGTTGCGTTACGCAGTCCAACCCGGCACGCGCCGCTCAGTCGCTGACGTCACGAAGGCTTCGGCTAATACCACGACGTCAAGTGCCCATAACTGTTCCCGCGTAGTTGGTTAGTGCGTATAGGCCAGTAGCCAGACTCTGATCAAATACCCAGATCTCGTTAAGCGTGTTATTTTGAAGTAACCGCGAACGCCAACCAGGGCCAGGCCCACCTCTCACCTAGGTGGTCTCCGCCTGCCCTGTCGCTCCGCCTCAAAGTAACAGGCGGGGGCCGTCGGGAACCTAGGCCCACCACTACCTGGGTGGAACCACCTGCCCCTTCAGCCCCCAACATCGGAATCACTTGCGGGTACTCAACGAGCCGAACCGACTTTAGTCACAACATGTATAGTATGTATATATAGTATAAACCCGTGATCAACACCCGAGTGATCACGGCCCGATAGTATAGCATGGCAGACTGACAAGAATGTAGGGCCACTGATGATAATCTAGCATCCTATACTAAGCATTTAGGATTGTAGATAAGGTATCAACAGTTGTAGCAACAATGACAGGCTATGCATCAGAGTAGGATTAACGGAAAGCAGTAACATGCTACGCTACTCTAATGCAAGCAGTAGAGAAGAATAGGCGATATCTGGTGATCAATGGGGGGGTTGCATGGTTGCTCTGGCAAGAGAGAGGGGTCGTCAACACCGTAGTCGTACTGGGTAGCAGCGGCGTCGGTCTCAGTGTATAGCGAGAGAAGAGGGGGAAGAAACAATGAATATAATGCAAACAGATGCATAGTGATGCATGACATGACAAGTAGCGGTGCTAGGGGTGCCCTAACGCGGTATGAGGTGGTACCGGTGAAGGGGGGGAAAATCCGGAAAAATATCCCCGGTGTTTCGCGTTTTTGGATAAATGAACCGGGTGGGAAAGTTACGTGTTCGCTATGCTAGGGATGCGTGGCGGAAGAACGGGCTGCATATCCGGATTCGTCTCGTCGTTCTGAGCAACTTTCATGTACAAAGTTTTCCCATCCGAGCTACGGTTTATTTTATATTAATTTTAAAAGATTTAAATCATTTTTAGGATTTATTTAATTATTTTAATTCAACATTATCCAGAATAGTGCTTGCTGACGTCAGCATGATGCCAGCATGATGTCAGCAGTCAACAGGGGTGTTGACTGGTCAAACTGACGCGAGGGTCCCGCCTATCATTGACTGACAAATTAACTAACAATTAATTATGTTAATTAGTGATTAGACTAATCTAATTATGATTAATTAACTTAATTAATTCTTTACTTAATTAATTAATTTAATTTTAAATTTTTAATATTTTTAGATTCTCTCTTTTTTTAAACGTTCCGGGGGGTGGGCCCCATGTGTCATAGGGCCATGGGGTAAGTGGGCGTGCGGGTAGCGGGTTACGGGCGCGGGCAGGACGTGCGGTTGTCGAGCGCTTGCCCAGGCCTGCCGCGGTCGAGCGAGCAGGGGAGGCGCCCGCCGGGCGGGGCGAGGAGACGTGCCGAGGCTACTGCGGCTATGGCTAGTGTGGCGGTGGCAGTAGCGGGGCGTAGGCGGCGGAGCCATGGCAGGGCAGCGAGGCGACGAGGTGGGCGCGAGGCAGGAGGTCGCCGTGGTTGGATGGCCGGACGCCTGTGCGCGGGCGGGAACGTGATGCGGTGAGCGATGGTGAGGGAGCACGCCGGCGGGGGGCTGCACGGGAGGGGACGCAGGCGGGGCGCCAGCGGGCGCGGGCGCGCCACGACGGGACCAAGGCACGACGAAGGCGGACGTAGGGCCAGCCAGCGGGACGGCGCGGGGCGGCTGCAGTGCAGCAGAGCAGCGGCAGCTAGGGGAGAGCGGGGGTCGGCCGTGACGCGGGGAGCACGCACGGGGGCGACCGGCGACGCGGGCGAGTCGAGCGGGCAGAGGTCAGGGGCGTGCGTGGGCGATGGCGGGCGCGCGGGGTCGAGCGGGTGAGTGCGCACGGCGTTAGGACAGGGGAAAAGGAAAGCGGGGCGCGGAAGCTCACGACGAGGGGGTAGGGATTATGGCAGCGTGCTCGAGGAGGACAGGGACGACAGCGTCCGGCGAGGAGGAGTCGAGGATGACGGGGAAGACAACGAAGATGGCGACATCGACGTCCGGGGCGACGGGTAGCTCCGTCGAGGTCCTCGTGCGGCGGCGTCGGGGGTCGATCCCGATCCAGGAGGGGATCGGGAGAGGGACAGGGAACCGTGCGGGGGGGGAGTGGGGGTGAGGGGGTGTTAGGGTTTGGGGGTGGGCAGGCCATATAGGCCGGGGGTAGTGGGTCGACCAGCTGGGCCATTCGGCCCAGTGAAGGGGGGGGGTCTACTTCTCCTTTTGTTTAGCTTTTTGTTTTTGTTTCCTTTTCTTTTGTTTTCTTTTAGTTACATATTAATTTTAGTTTAGTAAAATATGATAATAGCCCCTAAAACAATTTCCCGGAATAACCCACTGCCATAAAAAGTTTTACCTGAATAGCTTAGCATTTTATAAAATAATGAGGCATTTATATAATTGTTTTGCTACTTTTTAAAATATTCTAGAGTATTTAAACCTTTTATGAAAGTGTGGTCTCTCCACCATAATTACCTATGCATTATTTGGCTCACCCCGAACATTTTAGTTTTAATATTTGGAAACTTTATTGTTTGCTTGATTTTAAATTTGAATTTGGATCGGTTCTGGACTAACGCGAGATTAGCAACAGTAACGAAGGTGATGTGGCATCTTTAGCAGAGGTTTACTGTAGCTAAAATATCCGGGCGTCACATAAACATCCAAGCAATTACTCATGTGGATAGACAATGATATATTTAGGATGGGCCTTTGGGTTCCCCTGTTACCATTTTCTGGAATTTCTTGCTTTTTTAATAGGTGTTATGCTTTATAGGTCTATGGTCCTTGTGATGTTGTCTTCTACTGATTTACAGGCCCTTACGGTTGTCGTTCCCACGATTGTGACATGCGCGTTTGTACAGGGTGAGCTCTCTTATGTTCGACTGTTTACTCAGCCATTCCTAGAAAATATATTTCCTGTGCTCTGTCTTGGTCGATAGTGTATCCTGCTCTTGCTTTTTTGACGTCGAGGTGATGGATAGATATAGATTCTAGGCATCCATCCGACTTTATATTTTAAATTTGGCCTGCATATTAATGGTAGTTAATACTTAATAGTTTTTTCCCTATGGATCGTTTGACTGATGGTTGTCTATAATATTGCCTTAGTCAGTAGACGCCATTTAATGCATGCAAGATCAATTCTATTTGCCTACTATCGTAAATGAATATGAGTATATCTGTAAGGCTGGTCACAATGGGCAAGAACATAAACTAGTAACTTACACACTTCCCTAGACTATGTTACTATCTTCATAGTGGGTAGGAATATCTATGTAGTGTCATGCAACGATGTATTTATTAGGTTATAGACTCATTGTTTTTTGGAGTGTGTGATGTTCCGGTAACTTAGCTAGTTACCACAAGCACCTCTCTCTTCATTAAATATGTGCCACATAAGCAAAGTTGTATTGGAGTGTGTGATGTTACTCCTAAGTTCCTCCCCATTGTGACCAGCCTAAGAGCATTGTGTATAGTGGTCCTGCAGTTAAATTATGGTGTCCTCTATTATTGATTCCTTCACTTATATATATAATATTGTAGAAAGGGCAAATGTCATATTATATGAACTAAATGTCTCGGTTATATGGTTGACGAGTGCTGACTAATTTACTCAATTGCGCAGTTTACTCTGACTCAGCAATTCTATTCTATTTGGTTTAATCGCTAGGGATTCTTTGGGAGTATTTAGGATTGAACAACATTTTTATAGGAATTGATAACTCACTGTGCCTCACATGACATGGCATTGCGTCTACAAAGAGGAGGACGTGTTGAACAGCCCCTAACTTACCTTCGTGGTTGCTCTCATGCTGCATCCTGGTCGTGCACTTCGCCTCAGTTTGATGTGTAACTTTGTTGTCTTGCTGCAGCTATTGCTCCATTCATCGATTGCAATCTTACATTTTTAAGAAGTTGATCCTCATTATAGCAATTCTCTCTACATGCACACTATGCACATCATCATATTTGCCACATCAGTTTTCAGTTGCAAAAAACAACTAATCATTAGCTCTGTCTCTCTCCCAGCGCTCTTCCTCTAACACCTCAGCAATTTTCTATCCACCCAGCCTGAGACATGCAACCTTCCACCCAGCCCGCATGCAACAGTCACGATATATATGATCGCTAAATTGATACGAACATGCAATGGTTCTACAGACAGCCTTCAATATAGGATCGCATGCAAATACTCCTGTAGCTATTAACACGGAAGGAAGATGGAGAAACTGCTTTAATTATGATGGGAGTATTAACACGGGGGAGGACGAGGAAAGTACTTTGACCTTTCATCGACGTTATCTTCTGACCTTTCATCCCGAAGGTTCCTTCATCTCCCTCAATGAGCAAATCTCCACCGATTCGCTTACAAAATCGCCACGGATTCTTCTCACCTTCCTTCTATCTCTACCTCTCTCTCTCCACACTGTGCCAGATGCCTCACCTCGGCAGAAGGTCAGGAATACTGCCCGCGGTGGCGGCGAACCCTGATTGGTGCTGGTGCTTCTCGACTGTCCTCCGCTCACCTTCACCACCACGTAGCAGGCAGCGGCGTTTCAGCTGAGTGCAGCCTGTGATGGCGCTCCCGTCCCGTGTGCATCACTCCCATTGCGGGACAAATTGTTCACCTTCTACGAATCCAGGTAGACGCCTTCAAGGATGACGAGGCTGTGAGGATGCCAAAGACATCATTAATTTGAGCCCGCAATGCTAGGTGAATTCTGTCTAGCCCTGATGATGGAATCAGTAGTCGCTAGCTTTTGCCGCAGCAAGATCCATAGTCTTGATGCCTCAGTGAGTCCATTCTCTCTTCAATTCCTAACATCGGAATATACACAATATTATTATTTCCTAATGAATTTATTCTTTTATTCCTATTATCCCCATTCATGTTTTGCTATTCTACTCTGTCATTGCAAGATTTGATCTAAAATTTGTTGGTGTTGTGGAATCATGAACATTTGACGTTTGAAAAGGTTAGAGATCCCGTGGTGGTTTCTGGTTCAGACATTTCACCAGGAGATTTTGGATTCATGCCATCCATTCATTGTTCTTTTGGAGGATGTAGACATGAAATAGCAACGATTGTAGTTCTCTCCCAGGACTAAATGGACCAAGAATCCAGAACTTTACTCATTTAATAAGTATACTTGATATTGTCAGGTTTAGACGTGAGACCATCAAAGTTATTCATAAGAGCATGCTTGCCCGTTTACTAATGAGAAGTGAAACGCAAATTACTAATCAGAAGTTAAAAGGAGATTATGGTTGGTAGTATGGGGTAATTTTAAAAGAAATTTTGATTAACTATAGTCAATTTGCCTCAGGACTTATGCTCGGTAATTATTCATCATTACACTTATATTATGGTGATATGATGCAAGTACGAGTTTGATATCAGCCATTTATTTTGTACCTAAAACTTTCGATACCATCATATTATATAACTCCATAGTTTTACACTTATTTTCTTAACATCATGTGATACAAAATTCCCGCAGCAACGCGCGGGGCATCATCTAGTTGCATCTATAACACAAGCCTCTCTTTAGATGGCTTGATCTTGCATGGTTTTCTCTCTCACCTTAGTTTCTCACATTTCTGCTTCATCTTTCGAGACCATGGATTTTCTATCGTGGGTAAGAGTATGTCCCTTTAGGTAGATAAGTATGATTATGCAATTGCTTGGTGTTATGTGCCTATTAAAGATGATCATGGTGTTAATTCAGTGGTTGCTTTCCACTGTAGTATTTTTTCTATTTCAGAAATTGGTTGAGTATGAAGTCTTTTGGTATTTTTGTCAAATCTTATATTATCCACATTAGGATATCTAAATTCAGTTATGCAATCTTCAAATTTTAAGAAGGCAATTTATTTACCTTGGTTTGTTATCTTGTATTATGCGCTGCTAAAAGATATGATCCTATCTAAGATGAGGATGTGCATAGGAAGGGATTAATTTATTATGTATGCAACATTATGTTCAAAAGAAAATTACAATTATTTGTATATGCACACGGGCATGCTGGTTCCCTTTTTACAGCTCCTTAGGGAGGAGGACTGTGGCCATGCTTGCAGAGTAAAAGGCAAAAGTGACGCATTGCTCGGAGTGCTCCCAAACTTTCATAGTGACGCCGAGAAGTTCCAACGCCCATTTGAGCTCCTCCTTTTGGTGATGTCAGCCGATGAACTTTCTCTAACTGCAGCAGAACCTCTTATACTTTTTATTGAGCTGTGCCCTCAGCAGAACCTCTTATACTTCTTGTTGGTGACTTGTGTGTGTTTGGTGTGAACTATTCCGTGTGGATGCTCTGTGGTGGTTTGCTTTATCTATAAAGCGGGGCGGAAGCATTTTTCGGTAACTGCAGTGGATCCATACATTGCAACACCAAGCAAATTGGATGACAAGGCTGTTGGACAAAGCTATCGATCTGATAGTCAATTGTAGTTTATTACCATGTCATATAAAGGCAGTGTAAGTAAGTTATCTAGGACTATCACTACTATGGCCTGCTTTTGGTACATCAGACTGAACCTCCATGCTTTAGGTATCTCATGTTATATTTTTGAACAAATGCACCAGCGACATGTAAAAAGCATTGAACAAATGCACTAGAGACATGTAATAAGCATTGGCGTATTGGTCCATTACTGCTATTACTATCTACCATCTTCAACTCTTTTGAGTAATATGGTATGTTAGGACATCTACTACATGTTTGATTGCTATACCTCTTTTGGTTAAGGTCCCATCGAAACTGAGGTATTATAGATATCTAATTATTTTTTTGGGTCGGTTCATGGATGATGCTTTTTGTGTAATCTATATCTTGATATGTTCTATTTTATATGCATATGCAAAATGCTAAATTCCTTTGATACCAAGTTGGATATGGCTGCACGCGGCATGGGTGTGGCAAGCCACATTTCCTGCAAGGTTCGATATGATTGCACCCGGCAGGGGTGCGGGGATCTCGGAGCTCTTGCGAGTCGCAAGCGACCGGAGATGGAGTATTCCACGCGGACGATCGAAGGGGCTTGCGTGGTTCGGACCGGTTCAGCTAGCGGTCTTGTTGGGACGCTGGCCGGCAGCCGGCACCCCCGAGATTGCTCCGCGCTCGTCCAAACCATAAATAGAGCGTCACCGGCATCGTCCATGCAAAAGAAGCAAAGCTAGAGATCGACCCATAAAGACGATAGAGACAGGGAGCGCGAGAAAGAAGATGAAACACTTTTACACCGTTGCACGCGGACGGGGCCGGACGCGGGTGACCAAATGCTGAGCTCGTTCCGCCCTCAACACGGCTAGCGAATCAATCAGCGACGATGCACGGCGCCGTCTTCCCCGGACAATTATGATTTGTTTCCCGTCGCAACCGATTGTACGGGGATTCTAGGATCCTGTAGATTTTTTGCTATGATCACATTGATGTATGTACAAGTTGTGATCCTATATATTTATAAATATAGAAGGCAACGAGGCAATTCACCACAAATCAATCTTTCTTTCCAAGTGTCTTCACCTTCGTCCCTCCCCCAGCTGCAGCTGGTACGGTAACGATGGAGGCGCACATTGATCGATTTTGCGCTAGTAGCATGATCATTAGAGCAGCGGTGATTACTTTAGTTTTGGCTTCCTGCGTGTCATCCCTCCCGAGCCACTTCATGCAGGCGACGACAAGCACGCCCCCAGCCTCAGGGGAAGTCACCGGCAGGACGATCCGTCCGCTACTCGCCGTCCACAGGCCGCGGCGGCCAGGCCTCCCAAGAGAAGGCGAAGGCGGCCAGGGTGGGTATTACCATAGGGGCGATCCTGGCGCCGGTGGAGGCGCCGGCGGCGGCCATGGTGGGTATGCCCATAAGGGCGATCTCGGCGCCGGCGGCCCGGGTGGGTATCACCATTAGGACCATCCAAAAGAAGGCGGTGGGATCATCCATGCGACTTCCTCTTGATCAGCACAGAAAAACGCGACACGGCCGCAGAAAAAGAACAAGAAAATGGAACCTGGTGACATACCAGAAGACCTGTATGCACGTTTGGTTTCATTCTATGAAAATGGTCTCCCCTTTGATCAAGAAAAAGAACAAGAAAAAACCAAGATTAGTTAGATTTCCACTAGCGAATGTGCCTGTGAGTTGTAACGGAAGAAATAAATATAATTTTTGAGTGCACTGCCTGTGCTCGTTGCGAAATAAATTCTTGCATGCAAACCATATAATTCCCCCCCCCCCCCCCCCCCCCCCAAATTTTAGGTCCACTTCTTAGTTTCTTTGCCTACTAGCGTGCTGGCCTTTGCAATCTCTACTGTTTCTTTGTTCAGACCACTTTCTCAGTTTGCAGCACTTCTTCAGTTTTCTTTCATGATATTTTCAGTTTTAATCTTCAGATTTCAGTATAACCTGCATTAGATTAGTTGGTTTTGTCATCATCTTGAAGTTGAGTTGAGTTTGAGTTCAGTCTATCAACCTATCAGCCATGTACGCATTTCTTGTACAAGATCATTTTTTTTAGTCTTTTCTTAGGGCATTTCTAACCGATCCCGTATAATAGGCTAGTAGAGTAAATTTTTAATTTACTCCACTAATCGGCACCTAGCCGATCCCCTATCCGCGGTTAGTCGAGTAAATTTTTACTCCGGCCCAAAAAATTTCCCTACTTTTACTCCACCGATACGCGGTCGAGTAAAACTCTGCGGCTCTCTCTCGCGTCCGCATGGCCGCTGCATCTTTGTCAGCGCGCCTCCCGCCGGTCCCCCGCCGGCCCTGCCACTCCGTTGTGTACATCCCTTGCCCTCCGCCTCCGTTTTGCCCGTTCGGCCCCGTCGCTGTCACCGGAATCAAGGTGAAACGCTGCCGCCATCGCCATTGTTGATTCATCCGTTTTCTTTCGAGTTTCTTCTTTTTCTAGCTGCCACCGCATCTCACCTTGCTTGTGCACCGCTGTAGGTCACCCGCCGCTCGCCGGTTTGATGGCAGCACAACAATTTTACCAAATCCATAATATTTGAGTATGGCACCGTACTTTATTCCATTAACTGAAGCCTTCACTCCAATCCCGCGGATACTTTTCCATACTGCCAGTGGCATCCAAGTTGATGCACAACTGAACATACTTGTTTTAATAGAGCTATCATGGTCTACAGATTAAGCAGTACAATTGGCCATGAATAATTACTGCAAACTTTATCATAAGCATTAAAAGCTAGCGGCGCCTATGATGATACAACTGACGCATTACATCACATATTTTCTTACAGGCCCAGGGTAATCTAATTCGCTCTCAGCATACGCACAACCTTTTTGTTTTTTTTTTTTCAGGTGAAAGAAGAATTCATTGCAGCACAATATTCATAGGAATACAAATAACATCCGCTTGGGAATGAAATGAACATGGTGGCCTTGCACCCAAAGAAGGGGCCGCTCTTGCAAGATCATACTCCCTCTGTTCCTTAATATAAGACATTTTAGCTATTTTAAAATATTAACTGTACATACTAAAATGAGTTACATACTAAAATGTGTCTAATCAAAAAAAAACTAAAAAGTCTTATATTAGGAAACGGGGGGAGTAATAAATTTTTAACACACAGTAACATGGAATAACACGAAGGAATGAAGTCACACTGGGCTAGGGATACCTGCTGTTGAAGTTTGGCGGTTGAGTCCACCGTGGGACGAAGAAGCCAAATCATCGTCCTCAACAAGGATCTCCTTTTCTTTCGGAGACTCGGGCTTGTGAATCTTGTCCGCCAAGGTCTCCATCCCCGTGTATGACCAGAGGAGCCACACATAGGAGAGGTATTCCCCGCCTTCACCCAGGCTCTTGGCGTGCAGGAATCCTCTGCATCTACTAGCAGAGTAGCAGAGCATCTCCACCCACACGCCCTGGATTATCTCCCACATCTCCTCTTCCTGCAGGTCCATCAATGACATAGCCAGCCTGCAAGCTTTGTGAATCAGAGTAGTCCCGGCCGTCTGTTGAATAATCTCTTGAGCAAGTGCTTCTTCATCCTGGAGCTTTGCCTTGTTGTTCTTCAAGATTTCCTCTAGATCATATATGGCGACGGTGAAGAGACCCGGTCTGGTGCCGGGCGACAGCATCTCGGTGCGAATGAAAAGCAGGTATAACATGTAGTCGGACATCTCCATACAGCGTTGCGTAAGGTCACTTTGTCCTCGAGGGAAGGATGATGGCTTGTCCACGGGCCGGTGAAAGCAGAGATTTGTGGCGATGTGCCAAAGAAGGATACTCCTGTCGAATGGCACCTTCAAGCTATCCCACAACTCCTCTCCAAGGCCACCCCCTGTTGGTGCTTCACTGGACCTCTCCAGAGTCAGCTGGCCCCTGAAATCGCTGAACCTCCTGTAGGTGGCGGCATCAGTTATGAATGTCCTCCATCCATCTTCTATGTGCCGTTGAACTAGCTCCGTAATTTCGTAGGCTGCAGGCACTTGCCTTACATACCAAACCTTGCTAACATACCCCCTTAGACATTTGAAGAAAAAGATCTTCATCAAGAAGGTGGGTTTCTTCTTGCGAACATAGAACGACATGAGGTCGTACTGGGAAACCATGTCATGCCATCCCTCGAGATACTCGTTGATGAATTTCAGGCAAGGAATGCATGCAGTGACAATACCACACCATAACTGTAAGAACTCCAGCAGAGTAGTGCAAGAGAAAAGGATGTATGTCACCTTGACGTCCTTGCTGTTGTAACCATGCTTGTTGCCTGTGGCGAAGAGCATCAGGGAAGCTAAAGCCACTAATGGAAGCAAAAGCGTAAACAGAATCTCAAAAGAAGTGAATCCCACATTGGTGTCTCCATCAACATATCCCATTTTGGTGTACAAGAGATCGAATATTTGATCAAAGCACGTTTGCAACATCTTGTATGATGCATTCGTCGTCTTCTTGTTGTTGCTCTGGAGATACCACAGGTCACTTAGCCGACCACCGTACGGAGCGGACAGGTCCACAAAGTAATCAATGTGTCTGATTGCTATTGCCGTAGGCGGGTTAGCAGCTTGTTGCTCGCAGCTCGCTGTGCACATGGTCGCCTTTGCTTGTGTCACATATTCATCAAGGGAAAGGGGGCTGTCCCCTGTTGCTCCATCGCGACTTCTTTTTTCTCCCTCTCTTGGTTGGGACACATCGGTGGAAGCGAGCATCTGACTATAGCTAGCTCTCCTGAGAGTCCATGGCTTGAGACCAAATTTCAGGATGCCAAAGACGAAGAGCATAACTGCCGCCAGCAGCAGCCTCAACTCGCCGGACCACCACTTGCAGAAGACGTACAAGGCGACGGTGACCTGAGATACCAGAGTTATGACATGTCGTAGCCACAACTCATTGTCCTCGAGGCAGTAGGCGCTCAATGTCACGTGGCCACCCAGGTGGATGAGGAGAACAGGCGCCCATATCACCTCCAGGTCGCTGCTGCTCTCACCCACCGCATCCGTCGTCCACTGCTTATGGCGGTTGAAGAGGGTGGCAAGGGCGTAGATTGCGAGGGCGTCGCCTCCTATGTACGCCATCCACACCACCACTCTCAGCCTGCGTAGGCCGGGGACTCGACGCACCCACATGGAGAAGTAGAGGAAGAACTGGACACATAGGCTGCTGAGCACCAGGATACGCAGCTGCCACTCCTCCCAGCATTTCAGAGCACCTGAGACGAGACCCATCTCCGGCCGGGCTGGCACTCCCTTTCTCCTCCTCCCTCTCCCTCTCCCACACACACACACACGCACACGAAAGCTCTCTGTCGCCAACGGAAAGGACTGTCTCCCGTCTCCGTGCTTAAGATGTGCGCCATGGCAGGGATACTCTATCAGCTTACATACGGCAACACCGAGCGTCCGACATAAGTCGTCGGAACAGCTAAAGGAATCGTCTTTCTATCTTTACGTGCTGCTGCTCCTTGGCACAAACTCCTGCTATTGATGTTATTCGGTACTAATGCTTTTGATTTCATGCCTTGGAGATGAGGCCAAGCAAAGGATTCCTCTCTTGATGTTTGGCAAAACTCCCCATCGATGCTTTAATTATCTGCTTTTGATTCGCCAACCCCATCGTCTGGATTAAGCCAAGGAAAAAGAAACCAGATGATTGATTCTTCCCTCTTTTGATCTTTACATAGTACGTATGTGCTGCACTCCTCCTCGCTAAATCAAAAGAGCCAACCAAAAACGCAACCAGAGAATTGTTCTTTTGATCTTTGCAGGCTGTGGCACGGTTACGAATCTGAGTGGTCAAAAGCGGTGACCAAAATTTAAAACAACAAAAATTCCTAGAAAACTGAAAACCAACAAAAAATCTTGGTGACCAAAAATTTAAAACAAAAACGATGATTTAGTAAGAACAAACGAGACCACAATCTGACAACATGGCCTTCATCAAGTGGGAAAAAAATCCTTGATGCACCAAAAACAACTACAATGATGTTATGTTGAAAAGGAGATTCGAGCCAAACCGTAAGAGGACCCCGCCGGGAGAACTAAACAGCAGGAAGCACGGTTCAAGCTGTCATGTTATTTCGATCGATCTGAACCTTTATCTTAGTCTCCTATGTGTAATCCTTTCGCCTGCCAGTTGCGTTTGTAAATTCAGAACACTCTTGACACTGGGTCAGGTGCAAGCTACCAGTATTCGCGTACGATCGCCCTACGTGTAGTAGTAATGTAAACGCTTTATATTTCTTTACAGAGGGAGTACACTGGGTAAGGTCGCCAATCTGTGGCGTCGTATTCGCCAGAGTTCTTGTTCTGCTCGAGGATTGGGGGTCTTGATGCTTACTCAGTGTTCCTCTCACAGTCCACTTCTTAGTTTCTTTGCCTACTTGCCTGCCGGCCTTTGCAATCTCTAGTGTTTGTTTGTTCAGACCACTTTCTCAGTTTGCAGCACTTATTCAGCTTTCTTTCATTTTTCAGTTTTAATCTTCAGATTTCAGTATGACCTGCATTAGATTAATTCGTTTTGTCATCATCTTGAAGTTGAGTTGAGTTTGAGTTCAGTCTATCAACCTATCAGCCATGTACACATTTCTTGTACAAGATAATTTTTTTCAGTCTTCTTACTTATTAGCTACTACTAAAGGTAGAACTACATTTTGGATGGTTACGGTAGTACTTTTCTGTCATCATCTGGTGCTTATTATGATGTCTTGAACATCATTCTAATGCTCCGAACTATCAAGTACTATGTATGTCTATGCTATTAGAGCATCACTAGCAGACTCCTTAAAAAGGCCAAACCTGTAAAATTCCGGCGGGTTTATGGTTTCAGATCATTTTTTTATCGAGAACAGACGCGGTAAAAGTCCGTGGACCCTTATACTCCCTCCATTCCAAAATATAGTGCGCCCGCGCTTTCCGAGGTCCAACTTTGACCATAAATTTAACCAACGAGACCAACTACGGCGGGAGAAAAAATTATATAATTGAAAACTTCTTTCGAATACGAATTCACTGATATAATTTTTGCTCCCACCACAATCGGTCTTGGTAGTTAAATTTACGGTCGAAGTTGAAGCATGTGAATAGAGGAAGCACTACATTGTGGAATGGAGGGAGTACATTTTATGGACACACCGAAAACGCGAGCCTCTGACCCATACTTCTACGGGTCCGAGGACGGTATACATGCCATGAACTGGCTGATTCCGATGCCCTCTCCGCCCTCACCGCCGTCCGTACCACCCGTCTCCAGCCGTCGATTTTTACCAGTTCCAACAAAATTCTGCACTTCAAAAGGATCAAGCGCGTACGTGCGGCCATGGCTGATCTCGTTCGTGCTCGACGCGAGGAAGAGGAACGGGATGCGGGCCTGGGGCCGGGCTCGCGTGTGCATGCGGCCATGGCAGGTTGGCGGATGCGGTCCTGGGGCCGGCCTCGCGCACTCCGGGAGCAGCCCCGAACTCCTCCTACCGAGGCACTAGCTTGCGGCGGCGGTGCACTGGCAGCGCTGGCAGGGGCGGCGGTGCATGGGACTTTGGTGGAGAGTGGATGGGCGGCGGGGGACGGGCCAGCCAAAGGCGCAGCTGGAGGGGCAAAGGATGGGCGGCGGCAGCGGCAGGCCGGAGGGGCATCGGTGGGTCGGGCCTCGACCAGCCCGTGCATGAGGATAAGGAGGAGCCTCACGGAAAGAAGAAGAGAAAATAAATAAAATATGGAATAATAAATGCGGGTCTCGCTGGTAGATGCTCTTTTAAGGGCCAGTTTTAGTGTATCTATTCTATTGTGACTGTTTTCAGGCCTGTAAAACCAGTTTGAAGCGCCCTGTATACATGTTTTAAAGGTCAAACTTTTACGGTGTCTGCTAGACATGCTCTTAGAACTTTTCTGTTGTTCATTGCTGCTGCCAAATTTTACTTCCAGTTTGCATTGTTGAGAAGCAAAATGGCATTGCTATTCTGTCTGACGGGGATACACCCTAGCACATCCTTAGATGTTTGTTATTGTATTATTAGTTGTTGAAATGATGCTTAGTCAGGATCTGTCCTTTCAAGGACTGGTAGATTGATCATTGCTGTTGAGAATACTGATAGCATCTTAGTGGCTCCTGCTCGTTGTGTCATCATGTTGTCATCGGACGCATACCTGCGGATGCATATGCAATGACATTTAATTTAGCACATTTTTGTGTCTGATTGATTTAACATGTTTTTTATGGGAGTATTATCAAGGCCTCTGTTTTGTTGCTGTTTTCCTTATTGAGTGCAGAGTTTGGCATTTTTCAGGTAGAAACGATTGAAGATGCACTCCCCTGAAGCAAGATATTTGTAGATTTAATTCTTTAGTTTTGTCTGTTTCGTAAGTGTTAGATCAGCAGGGTAATCACCCGGCTCGTACGCAACACCATCCCCAGTTTTGCTCGCCATGGTACTTCTTCCATCTATCATCTTGTGTTTTCTCCTCTCTATTTTTCTTTCTTATTTTTTCTGTAGTTTGATCTGGTTAGCTCTCTATGTGCCCGTGATGTGTGTGTGTGTTGTGTGTGTGTGTGTGTGTGTGTGTGTGTGTGTGTGTGTGTGGAGGGAGTGGGTGTGGGCGGTGGCTGTGCTTGCTCCTCACCGGTGTCCTATCCCTTCAAGAAGTAGATATATTTTTCTTATTTGGACCAGTATGGCGTATACTAGAGAAAATTTGAAGATAATAAACATATACTAATTAAGGAGAAAAACAACCATGACCGAGTTGCTACTTTGCCTGGACTTCTGCACCAAAAATTTAGGAACCAAAAGGATTGCTTTTTCATGTGATGGTCCTGAAGTATCACATTGATGTATTACGACACCACCAGTCTTCATGGATTGTGGTTTGGATGCATTCTTGTGATGGTATCCATGTATAGTCACGTGAGACATGAAGGCAATAATATCGAAAAACAGATGTGTGCACCATTGAAGAAACCCTGATAAGAAGATTCATTTTTTCCAGATGAATAAGATATCTACCTTCGTCTGTGGCGTAGTTCTTTGAGAACATTGTAGTGTTGTACGATAAGGGTAGTCCAACCCCTGTGGCGGCCCATGGATCGAATCTCCCACAAGGTGGTGGCAATGACAACGCGTACTGGCTCGACCTGTTGGTGGATAAGGCTGAGAGAACATGAGTTGCAGATAAGCAACTTCTCCGGCGAGTGGTCTAAACATGAAAGCTGATGGGATTCAGTTGCAAGGTTTGTAAGCTTGAGGAGGAGTTGGTTCACAGGAGATGGAGAAGCTGGGTTGGATCGTATGTTTGTACCCTATTTTTAGATTAGTTCTCGTAGGAAACTCTTGAATCTCAATGTTGTGCCATTCAAGAGGTGTGGCAACGTGAAGGCTATTTGGGAAGGGGATCCGAGAGTTCTTGCAGCCTGCAGGGGAGCTTTCTCATGATTGCTTTCTGCTTTATTTTTTTACTCTACATGATTTGTAACCTAGGGATCTAATGCCATAAGATTTCCTTCAGTTTGTTGTTGTTTTTAACGGAGAGTTGAAGAGACCATGGCTTTATCTCGCTAGACTTCCTTTTTAGGGGGCATATATATCCTTTCCCCTAAAAAAGGAGGCATATATATCCTTTCCCCTAAAAAAGGAGGTATATATCCTTCAACCTTAAGGCACATACATGATTGGTTTGTGGGGGTTTAGAGAGAACCATAACTACAGTCTTTTTAAATGATCATTATTCCTTCTTACGTGTTAGACTATCATTATTCCTACAACCGTAAAATGATTGTGCCATTGTGGGCAGTCTAAGCAAACATTTTTTTTACAAACATGGATAGACAGTGGGCCTTTTGACATTTATTTACATGGGATAATCCACACCATAATAACTCGGTCCCACCAAATGAACAACTTGTATTTTTCTATTAACGTGGTAATTCCTGGGTAGTCTCTAATTAGAATAGGTATAGATAGATAGATAGATAGATAGATAGACATGTGAGACCTATCAAGCACGTACCCCTAAACTCATATTATTCACCAACAAGATCGAGGCTGATTGGCACTCCCCTTAATGATGATGATGCCTTCATATACCGTGGTGTGGTCGGAGGTTTGCAGTACCCCATTTTGATATTTTGTGTGCAATATCTTTCCAAATACATGGAAAGTTGTTAAGCGCATAATGTGATATGTCAAAGGTAATGTGGCTACCTGTCTTCACATCCATCAGTCAAGCTCCACACTTTTGAGTGTCTTCATTGATACTGACTGGGTGGGATGTGCCAGTGACAAACACTCCATGGACGACTTTGTGGTCTTCCTTAGACCTAACCTGATTTCATTGAGTTCCCGGAAATAGCCAACAATGTGAAGTTCCATTAACGAGGTAGAATACAAGGCCTTTGCAATAATGGTGCAGCTGAAGTCACTTGGGGTGCAATTTGTACTTAGAAAGCTCGGTGTACTTCAGTCACGACCACCAATTTTATATTGTAATAACTTGGCCGCATCGAGGTGGACTTCCAATTCATTAAAGAAAAGGTGGTGCTCGGGGCATTGCGATGGTCTGTGTCCTCTGGTGATCAAGTAGTGGATACCTTCACTAAACCTGCTACAAAGATCATGTTAGAAAAAATAGGACGCAACTTCAGCCTTGTGTTTGCTTTACTTGAGGGGAAATGTTAGGGTACGGATAATGTGCTAATGGCAGCTCAAGAAGGTCACCCGAGCGGACTATCATACCCTATGAGAGGTCATATGAGCAAACGCCACCATCTATGAGTGTTCCCTCAAAAAAGCCACTACCAGCGCTCAAGAATTGCCATGCTAAAAACACATACATTTTCCATCTATTGTATAATGATTTGCAATGATTTATATATTAATTTGCCATGCTAGCAGGAAGATTGTCAGGAATTTTCCATACGATAACATGCATTTTAGTGGATTTGCCATGATGCAACATGGAGAATTGTCCGCCTAGAAAAGAAAGTTCCCAACATCGGTCAGATTGCTGAGCAAACTATTTCATGTTGTCAGCTCGTAGTTCGCTTAGAGGATGTGTGTGAGTGAACGATGATTTCCATGTGTCTTGTCTTGAGATTCGTACTAGGGAATTGAACGTGTCACACATAGTTTGCAAAAAAAATCTGAATTGACATCAGATCGTTAGTGTTTAGGAAAATTTGACGTAAATATCTTTGGAGATTGTGGAAAATCTTTTGTTATTTAGTACATGATTAGTTTTGCATCGTAACAGATTGTATAGGGATTCTAGGATCTTGTAGATTGATTTTGTTATGGTCTTGTCTTGGTGTGCAAGTTATGATCCTATTTATAAATAGAAGGCAATGAGGCAATTCACCACAAATCATTCATTCCAAGTGGCTTCCCCTTTGTTCCTCCTCGAGCTAGTATGCTAGGGATGGAGGCGCACATTGATCGATTTTGCATTAGCATGATTATTAGAGCAGTAGTGATTAGTTTATTTTTGGCTTTGGGGATGGTCGCGAACGTGGATGCATCCTCATGCATAGGGATGGCAATGGGTACCCATTACTCACGTACCCTGCGGGTAAAAACCCTATTAGGGTAAGGGTATGGGACAAAAAATTATCCATGGGTATATGAATAGGGAAATGTTAAACCCATCGGGTAGAGTGGGTACGGGTATGTGATCATGTAACCCATACCCACATACCCATGTACCCATATAAAATCCGTATGAACTCAAAATTATCTCTACACTTTATCATGAATTTGTGAACTCAAAATATACGACTGTGTGATGATGTTTTGATGTGTTGTTGTTTACGAGAAAGTGATGTTGTTTATTAAATATGATGTTGTTTATGATGTGTTGTTGTTTAAAAGTGTGTTGTTGTTGTTATAATATATTGTTGTTTATAAATTATAATTATATGTTGTTTTTATGACTATGAGTAGTTCAAACTGATGCTTTGCAAACATGGGTAATTTTACCCATGGGTACCCATATACCCTGTCGGGTAATGGGTATGGGAAAAAATTATACCCATTGATGGATATGGGTAAGGGTGATGGGTAAGCTCAGAGGGGATGGGTAAGGGTATGGGGTGGCTCCACCCATACCCAAACCCTGCGGATGCCATCCCTACTCATGCATTGCAATGTGTCTGTCACCCCCTCCCCTCGAGCCAATTCATCCAGATGAAGACAAGCGCACTCCTTGCCTCAAGGGAAGACATCGGCAAGATGATCCATCCGCTACTCGCTGCCCACATGCTGTTGCGGCCAGGCCCCCCAACAGGAGGCGTCGGCGGCCGAGGTGGGGTCATCCACCCTCTCGAGAGAGTTGATGTGTCTGGCGGAAAGAGCAGCATCTCCAAGGCAAGGTGCCTAGTGATGTCTACTATGCAACCTTCTTCTTGTAGACCCGTGTTGGGCCTCCAAGCGCAGAGTTTTGTAGGACAATAGCAAATTTCCCTCAAGTGGATGGCCTAAGGTTTATCAATCTGTGGGAGGCGTAGGATGAAGATGGTCTCTCTCAAAAAACCCTTCAACCAAATAACAAGGAGTCTCTTGTGTCCCCAGCACACCCAATATAATGGTAAATTGTATAGGTGCACTAGTTCGGCGAAGAGATGGTGATACAACTGCAATATGGATGGTAGATATAGGTTTTTGTAATCTGAAAATATAAAAAAGCAAGGTAACTAGTAGTAAAAGTGAGCGAAAACGGTATTGCAATGATTGTAAACAAGGCCTAGGGTTCGTACTTTCACTAGTGCAAGTTCTCTCAACAATGATAACATAATTTGATCATATGGCAATCCCTCAACGTGCGACAAAAGTCACTCCAAAGTTCCTATCACGGAGAAAATAAGATGAAATTCCTTGTAGGGTACGAAACCACCTCAAAGTTATTCTTTCCAATCAATCCATTGAGCTATTCCTATAAGTGTCACAAACAACCCTAGAGATCGTAGTGAAATAACACCATATGACACACATCAACCAACCCTAATGTCACCTAGATACTCCAATGTCACCACAAGTATCCGTGGGTCAATTATACGATATGCATCAAACAACTTCAGATTCATAATATTCAATCCAACATAAAGAACCTCAAGGAGTGCCTCAAGATTCCTACGGGAGAAACAAGGACAAAAACTTGCGTCAACCCCTATGCATGGATTACCCCAATGTCACCTCGGGAATCCACGAGTTGAGTGCCAAAACATACATCAAGTGAATCAATAAAATACCCCATTGTCACGACGGGTATCCCACGTAAGACATACATCAAGTGTTCTCAAATCCATAAAAGTATTCAATCCGATAATAGTGAAACCTCAAAGGTAAAACTCAATTCATCACAAGAAGGTAGATGGGGAGAAACACCATATGATCCAACTATAATAACAAAGCTCGCGGTACATCAAGATCGTGCCATGTCAAGAACACGAGAGAGAGAGAGAGAGATCAAACACATAGCTACTGGTACATACCCTCAGTCCCAAGGGTGGACTACTCCCTCCTCGTCATGGAGAGCGCCGGGATGATGAAGATGGCCACCGGTGATGGTTTCCCCCTCGCACGGCAGACCCGCGCGATCTCGCCCCAACCGCGCGTCATGAAGATCTTGCCGGTGGGGATCGCTTCGATCTCCGATCCGGTCGCCGGAGCGCTACAGTCGGTGTGCTGCAGCCAGAACTCGAGAGGCCCCCTCGGCGGCATCACGTCGGAGAAGAACCGCGGGAAGCGGATCCAGGAGCTCGGAGGCATCGGCGCCCACAGCACCAACTAGCACGAGGAGTCCGCGGCGTGAACCCCAGGGGCAGCGGCGCGCGTCGCCAAGGCGCGGCGGCCCTGGATGCGGCGTGGGCAGCGCTGCTCGTCACTCCGTTCTCCTGAGCCCTCGGCTTGGGCGTACAAAGGCAGCGGGTACCCCGGAAGAGGCCGCTCGCACCAAGGCCTCGACACCACTTGCATCGCCGCCTCGTCACGGCGATGGATCAACCTCTTCTTCGGCGGAGGAGGCCCCGGATCATCGCGGGGAGCCTTTCCTTTCTCTTCAGTAGAAAACTTTCTGATGGGCGCCATTGTTGTTGGCAGTGGAGCAAGGAGGAAGAAGCAAGCAAGCGAGGAAGAGATGGGCAACGGGGGCTCCGCCTCCTCCCCATTTATAGCAAGATAAGGCCAACCGGCGTCTCCCACGATCGCAGGTAATGATGGTTTTCCTTACATGTCGCAGGGACTTGTCAAGTCATGCAGTTGCTGAGGCAGCGTGGGGAAGCGGAGACGCCCACCACTACAAGAAATATGTCAACTTCTGACCTTCTCTTAGTGACCCCAGCTGAATTGGTCGTAAATTCACGGCCATTTCGCTTGGAAGGGCTCAAACCCTGAAATTGCTTACACCAAATGGTCACAAAGCAGACAAGAGGCACCAATGACCTTATTTCTACCTGATTACGACCAATATAAATGGTCATGAGGTTGTGAATGTGGATGCATTGGTACTTATTGCTATGACAAGGCGCCACCTCATCAGTTTTGCCTATGTGTCATGTCCATGTGTCAATTTTTTCCCTAGGTTGTGAAGCAACCTATATTTCTGTCATTCCCAAAATTCCCAAAAAAATTGGGCATTCTTTACTATTCAAATCATTGCCTCATGACAATATTCAACTCCATTTGACTGGTAAATCTTCCTCGGCAAATTTCCAAAGTTTTTGTTCAACTCGAACTGTTGTGAAGGAAGTACTGGCTAGGCATATCCTAATGAGCTGAATTTTTGCCACATCTTCTATATTCCCAAATCATAGCTCTCCACAAAATTGGAGCCCCATCTAACAATACATGTGAGTGTGGCTTCAATATTCATATTTCTGTCCAGTGTGGTACGTTGCAAAGCAAGTGACACCTAGGCTCCTCCATTTGAGCTGCAAATTTTCCAAGATAGTGTACTTAGTAGATGATCATCCTCGGCCAAAACTCAGGCCCATTGGCCATGTGCATTTCTCATACCACTAATCAAACATTTGGGTGCTAATTCATGTTTAAGCTCGGTTCAGTCTCCTCGTGAGATTCTTCTATTGCCTTCTTCTTCCTGACACCTATCAGGGGAGTGCCCAACCCACTAGACATTCCTAGGTCGCCCGGAACGCGTGGCAACACCACGGTCACGCGGTGACCACGCGGCGGCATGCGAGCCTACGCGCTTTGGAGTTGGGGCCCTGGGCCACCATCCAAACCTCAACGTATCGCCACCAAACCATGTATTTATGATTAAATAGATACTTTTCTACCTATAAATGATTTTTTGAAAAAATAAAGAGCAAACTATGAGGCGGCTGCAGTTCAAATTTGTCCCGCTTCCTACTGAATCAGCGGAAATTTGTCTTTTTCACCAGAGGTGGATAAAAACTTTTGGCACCCAACCATTTTATCAATTGTGCTTTAAACATGGCCTAGTATTTTATAAAATTGATTTGGTCCAATTTTGCAACAAATATATGGTAGGTCCTTCACACACAAAACTCATTTTGGGCACTCGAAAAATGGAAAATTGATTTTTCGTCCAAAGAAAATGAAAACTCCCTTAGGCAACATTGTTTGCCATTCCAGTATGCACCCTTGTGCACAAATGAGATCATTTGAACAAACTATGCCATGAATGTGGCCATAAGATTGATCATTTGGCTTGAAAGCCATGAATCTTCAGAGATGATATCTCATTTCTGAGAACACTTTTTAAAAATAATTGCCGTATTACAAGTTTGTTATTTTTCCTGAGAACTTGGCCACATATAATGACACAATGCGAAGGTTTTCCAATTTTTTGAATTTTTATGCCCGTTTCAAAATGTGGTCAAAACGGCGGGCTTAACCGTTCTTAACTAGTAGTTGAATCTTGGAATTTTTTTGGTGTTTCTATGATTAAATTGATACTTATGTACCTAGAAATGATTTTTGGAAAAAATAAATAGCAAACTATGAGGCAGATGCAGTTCAAATTTGACCCGCTTCCAACTGAATCGGCGGAAATTTGTCTTTTTCACGAGAGGTGGGTCAAAACCGTTTGCACCCAACAATTTTGTCAATTGTGCATTAAATATGTCCTAGTATTTTATAAAATTGATTTGGTCCAATTTTGCAACAATTATTTGGGAGTTCCTTCACAAAAAACCTCCTTTTGGCACTCGAAAAATGGAAAATGGTTTTTTCGTCCAAAGAAAATGAAATCTTCCTGAGGAAACATTGTTTGCAATTCCAATATGCACCCTTGTGCACAATATGAGATCATTTGAACAAACTATGTCATGAATATGGCCATAAGATTGACCATTTGACTTGAAAGCCATGAATCTTCACACATGATAGCTCATTTCCGAGAACACTTTTTTAAAATAATTGCCATATTACAAGTTTATTATTTCTCTTGGAAACTTGGTCACATATGATGACACAATGCTAAGGTTTTCCAATTTTTTTGAATTTTTTATGCCCGTTTCAAAATGCGGTCAAAATGGCGGGAATGACCGTTCCTAGCTAGTAGTTGAATCTTGGAAAACTTTTGATGTTTCTCTGATTAAATAGATACTTATGTACCTATAAAATATTTTTAGAAAAAATAAAGAGCAAACTATGAGGCAGCTGCAGTTTAAATTTGACCCGCTTCCTGCTAAATCGGTAGAAATTTGTCTTTTTCACCAGAGATGGATCAAAACTTTTGAAACCCAACAATTTGGTCAATTGTGCATTAAATATGGCCTAATATTTTAGAAAAATGATATGGTCCAATTTTACAACAAATATATGGTAGGTCCGTCACTAAAAAAATCATTTTGGGCATTCACAAAATGAAAAATGAATTTTTCGCCCAAAGAAAATGAATAATTCCTTAGGCAACATTGTTTTCCATTCCAAGATGCACCCTTGTGCACAACGTGAGATTATTTGGATAAACTATGCCATGAATGCTACCATAACATTGAGCATTTGGGTTGAAAGCCATTGATCTACCATAACATTGAGCATTTCTAGGATGGCCGCTATTCGAGGACAGTGGTGACGATTTGTTGATGCGAGGGGCGTCGAAGATCTTGGTGTGGGGCAGTGATGCATGGCGCCGCAGGCTGCCGGGTAGTGGCCACCGATCATGCACACGAGGATGGTGTCGCAAGGTCGCCGGGGGTTGCAGTAGAAGGTGGTGCGGCAATAGTCATCGATGATGCAACATAGCATCGCCGCGGACCGCCGGTGCTGTGATCCAACATTGTCGGGACCGACGGAGTTGCAATGAAGCATTGTCGGACCGCCAGTGTTGTGATGTAATATCGTCGGGGGTCGCCGGAGTTGCAACGAAGCCTCCCTGAGTTAGTCAATATGGTATAATATTTTTGAAAATGAAGTGGTTCCCTTTTGCAACAAATATTGGATAGGTTATTTATATGGATAAGAAAATATATAAGAGAAAAAAAACAATTGCATAAGCTTAATCATCATTGGTGGAAACATGTGTGCCATGGATCGATGACATGGCACACATCCATCCATCCATCTTTTCATCCCACATCCATCCATCCATCCACCCACCCACCCACCCACACCCACCCACTGTGTCCCACCCACCCACCTCGCCGTGCCCGATGCGGAGAGAGAGAAAGAGATCTCCTCCCCTTCCAGATCACCGCCACCACATCTCCTTTCCCTTCCCGACGACGCCAGATTCGCGCGTCGCCCTCCCTCCACCTCCCGCAGTAGATCCAGCGCCCTGCAGCCTCGGCGTCGTGGCCGGCTGGCTCATCGGCGCGCGCGTGCTTCAATGCGCGCCGCCCTCCCTCCACCTCCCGCAGCAAATCCAGCGCCCTGCAGCCTCGGCGTCGCAGTCGGCTGGCTCGCCGGTGCACGCGTGCTTCAATGCGCGCCGCCCTCCCTCCACCTCCCGCAGCACATCCAGCGCCCTGCAGCCTCGGCGTCGCGGCCGGCTGGCTCGCTGGCGCGCGCGTGCTTCGATGCGCGCCGCTCCGTCGAGCTGGCCGGACCATGACGGCATGCGACCTAGGGTTTGCGGGATCCTCGGACGGCCGCCGTCCACCTCGTGCTGTAGGGAGGGGTCCGTCGTCTCCTCGGAGGAGGGGACGGCCATGTTCGTCGTACTCCACCCTTGCAGTCGATCCCGTCCATTGCTGCTTCACCAGCCTCCTCCTCTGGCGTCTCCGCGAGGGCGCCCGACGCCAGGCAGGCCATCGACGCGCCGGACCTCAAGGCCGGTCGTGCTGCTCCTTTTGCATGCGTCCTTCCCCGACAAAGTCCCCATGGCTAGGGTTTCGGATGCGATGGCGCCTCTGTCGATGGTGCGGCTCTGGTGACTCTTACCTCGCCCCACACGTAGCTCAGCCCATTCATCTTGTTTTTTGTTCTTATCTTCTCAAGCATGTGTTCTTGCACGCAGCACAAGAACGTGGAGAAGATCAGGGACAGGGCCACCTACGAGACCATGGCGCTCAAGAAGATCCGCCTCCAGCAGGAGGACGATGGCGTCCCCTCCACCGCCATCCGCTAGATCTCCCTCCTCAAGGAGATGCAGCACGGCAACATCGTCAAGTGCGTCGTCTCTCACCCCCCCTCCTACTCCCCCGTTTGTTAGTTTGTTTGCATTGACCTTGTTCATTACCTGCTCCGGATTTATTTATTTATTTAGGATCGGGCATTGCTTGCCTCAACTAGCTCGGATTAACTACTTGATTGATTGATCATTTGATTGATTTAAGTGCGCATTAAGTCGAGATGGGGATGGATGGCCTTCGCTTTTATGCAGCAGTAAATGAACATGCCGGATTTAGAACCTATGAAATGTGCTACTACTGCCAGTGATGTTGCTATTTATTTATTCATCTATTTATAGGGTGAGTGTTAGTAGATGGTTTCCATTGTTGCTATGCTGAGAAGCTTTGCCCATTCCTCTCTTACAGGCTGCACGATGTTGTCCACAGCGAGAAGCACATATGGCTCATCTTCGAGTACCTGGATCTGGACCTGAAGAAGTTCATGGACTCCCGTCCAGAGTTTGCCAAGAGTCCCGCATTGATCAAGGTGAGCAATGTCGCATCAACTTGCTTCTATTGCTTTCCGTATTTATTTGGTTGAACATGTATTTGTGCGTTTGTTATTGATCAATGATTATGCATGCCATACAATACAACACGGTAGTGCTGGGAGTGATAGAATAATGTAACCAAGGGACGTCTCTTAGTTCTAAACTTGTTATAGATCACGGTGTTAGTCCAGCGGCTTCTTGTTTTGTGTAAAAGAATCGTAGCTCTCCTTTCTTGTACAATTATTCAAGACAAGGCAGAGACAGAACCCACATTACGCCCTGTGCCCTCCGTATATGGTGCATCACCTGTCTTCTTATGTCACTCTGTTTTATATGGCAGGACAGTGCCCGTTTTGCTGTTCACTTGGGCCACACTTAGCATAAACCAGTATGCACAGTTGGGGAAAAGTACCCTTGTCTGTATTGCGTGTGCGCTAGTTTATTGTTGAACTTGTTGCACATGTGATGTTTGGAAGGCTTTTATTAGTCTTGGACTAGCTGAATTCCTGTCACAAGAGATGTTCAAAATGAATAGTTTGAAAGCAGAGTTGTCTTTACTTTACAGTTGTATTTAGGTTGGGATGAGATGCATGTTTGCATGCTTGTGCTTTTGTCACTACAATCTATACTACTACTATTGTCATATCCTGGTTATTTTGTTGCTATCAATATTTGTCCCATGTTTTGTTTCCTTGCATGCTTACTACTACAATTTATACTACTACTATTGTGCAATACGTTCACATGTTAATTTGACTAAAATCTCTTATGCCTTTGACTTAGCTTGACCCAGAACAGCAGCATCCTTTATGCGACTAACCTTCACCTCGTTCTTTCTCTCACAGACTCAAAGGAGGCCTTATGCAAGGCACCAAGGTGCATGGTGCCCGCAAGCGACGAACGTAGGCTGTTCGACATCAGCTACACAAACCACCACTGTGAGCTCCTACCTTTGCTATGCTACAACCATGCTCTGTTTCATGGGTTAGTTAGGATTTTGATGCTTTTTGCGCCGTGGTTGAGTCCTTGCTGACTGTTGTGTCGATGATCAAGTGTTGTTGCCTCATTTGGCTATTTTATTTACTGCTGGTAATTAGTAGTATTAGAGTGCCGCTTGTTTATTAGGATGTGGCTGAAACCATTGGATGGCCTTCCTGTACATGTTATCCAGCATTACGACTTGTCCCATTTTTTGTTTCCTTGCTGGACATGCATGTTATGGTCCCATTTTTTGTTTCCTTGCTGGACATGCATGTTATGGTTCAAGTGTCGATGATGTCTAGTAGATAGTTTGCTAGCTATATACCTACTGTTTGATGCTCTTGTGGTCTCCTGGAATCATATTATACTATATCTAGTGTTCTTGTGGTTCTATGAAGATGCATCGCAAACATCTAGGTCTTTGAAGTTGGCTGAATCTGTTGCTTTATCATATATTTGGTCCGTAATCTACATTTCTATGAGATCTCTTTCAATATATAATTTTTCGATAGTCCAAGAATAATCTAATAATCTAATGTTGGTAGCCTATGTGTTCACTCTTTTACAGGAGCTCCAGGTCTATGAAATTTGAAGTTTGAAGCCGTATAGCCCTACTCAGCAAAGAGTTGTCTCTTATGTTTGACTGTAATAGACTGTAAATATTGTAACAGTAGGCATATTGGGGTTGTAATAGACTATCTACAGATTGTAGTAGACTTAGTGTTACTTGATGAACTACATTTGTACTGTTTCATCTGAAATATTGATTATGTATGATCAATCTGACGAGTGAGAACAATTTAAGATGCACCTTTGTAATATGTCTGGGATGTGCCTTATGTAACAGATTGTAAAAGACTAGTGTATGTTTGAAATAGTGATTATGTATGTTGAAAAGATGTGAAATGGAAACTTGACCAGTGGGAACCACTTATGAATAAAATCTGGGCATTTTTGAAATTTCTGACATGTGGGACCAGTGCTAAAATATAATGATTGAAAATAGAAAATAAATGATTGTAAGAAGGCCAAGGCCCAACAATGAAGATGGTGAAATATTGGGCTTGGCCCATGTAGCCCACAAGAATTGACTTGGAAAAAAGCTAGAATTGTTGGGCTAGGCCCATGTAGAAAACCAAATTGGACCGAGCTGAATCTTGTGCCACATCAGCTTGCCACGCTAGATGCCTACGTGGCCTGGGGAGGTTTCTAGTGACCAAAAATTTTCTCGTGGAACCAACGACCTTTTACAGAAGGTCAATAATTTCAGTTTACGACCGCCAGTTTTTGACCTTCTGGTTTTGGTCACAAAAAGGTCGCCAATGAAAAACTATGACCTTTTAGAGACCAATAGTGAGGGTCACAAGTTGACATATTTCTTGTAGTGCACGTCCAATAAACCGCCACGCGTCAATCGAGGCCGCAGGCTTTTGGGGTCCGCGGTGCTTCGAACTTGGCCCTTGGCTTCGCCGTGAAGCCAAGCCCGAGCGCACCTTGGGCTCGGGGGCTACTGTCGGCGTCCTGGGAACGGGGGTCCCCAGACTTGCCTGCCTGTGGCCTGCAGCGTGGCTGAGCCAGTCGGCCGTACGACCCATCATCACCAACAAAGCATCCAAGACCCTCGCGAGGGTCCAAGCCTCGCGAGGCGGACGACGCAAGACCTCCTTGGGAGTGGCCTAGCCAGGCAGGCTCACGAGGAGCGGAGATATCAAGGCGGGGCAAACCTCACGAGACCCTCGTGACGTGAGCCATGACGCACGGCACCAGGCGTGCGCCAGCGCGTGCAGCATCCTTGTTTCCTCTTTGGTACTAAGGAGGCAAGCGCAGGCGAAGAGTACCGAGGCATCAGGCAAAGGTTGCTATATTGGTGCAACAAGACCAAGACCAGGAGGACGGCAAGACGGAGGTCATCGTGGAGCCCAAGACGGCGTCACCACCAGAGCCTTTGGCAGGCGAAGACCACTTTTGTCAGGATAGCTTGTACTAGTTGTCCCCCTTCGAATTAGTCCGCCATTGTTGGCTCCCTTCCCGATCGATATATGGGAAGAGGACCAGGGCCTATATAAGTAGAGCTAGCCACCATAGTAGGGACATCTCATCTTAGCTTGATCCAACCCGATCAAGAGCCTACTCACAAGAACACCTCAACCTCAGGAGGCTGTTCTTCCCTTGTACTGTTCATCATCAGCCCTAGAGGCAATCCACCACCACCACACTGGAGTAGGGTATTACACCACAACGGTGGCCCGAACCAGTATAAATGTTGTGTCTTTCTGTGTTGCGAGTTCGTTGAGTTCGTCCGCGAGATCTTAGTGAGCTAGGGCGTCGATTGGTGGGAAGGAAAGACTTCGCGCGCACCCCAGTGTTCGAACCTTAAGGGTTTGCCGAAACCCCACATCCGACAGATATGGTGCGATCTATGATGTCTCTTACCGATTTACAACTATCATTTTGGGGTTATGCATTAGAGCCACATGCATTCAATTTAAATAGGGCACCGTCTAAATCCGTTGAGACGACATCGTATGAACTGTGATTTGGCAAAAAAACCTAAGTTGTCGTTTCTTAAAGTTTGGGGTTGCGATGCTTATGTGAAAAAGCTTCAGCCTGATAAGCTCAAACTCAAATTGGAGAAGTGCCTCTTTATAGGATACCAAAAAGAAACTGTTGGGTACACCTTCTATCATAGATCCGAAGGCAAGATCTTTGTTGCTAAGAATGGATCCCTTCTAGAGAAGGAGTTTCTCTCGAAAGAAGTGGGTGGGAGGAAAGTAGAACTTGATGAGGTAATGGTACCTTCTCTCGAATTGGAAAGTAGCTCATCACAGAAATCAGTTCCAGTAATGCCTACACCAACTAGAGAGGAAGCTAATGATAATGATCATGAAACTTCATATCAAGTTACTACCGAACCTCGTAGGTCAACCATAGCACGTTCCACACCAGAGTGGTACGGTAATCCTGTTCTGGAAGTCATGTTACTTGACCATGACGAACCCACGAACTATGAGGAAGCGATGATGAGACCAGATTCCGATAAATGGTTGAGGCCATGAAATCTGCGATAGGATCCATGTATGAGAACAAAGTGTGGGCTTTGGTTGACTTGCTCGATGACCGGCAAGCCATAGAGAATAAATGGATCGTCAAGAAGAAGACTGCCGCTCATGGTAATGTTACTATCTACAAAGCTCGACTTGCCGCGAAAGGTTTTCGACAAATTCAAGGAGTTGACTATGATGAGACTTTATCACACGTAGCGATGCTTAAGTCTGTCCGGATCATGTTAGCAATTGCTGCATTTTATTATTATGAAATCTGGCAAATGGACGTCAAAACTGCATTCCTTAATGGATTTATTAAAGAAGAGTTGTATATGATGCGACTAGAAGGTTTTGTCGAAGGGCTTTCGGGATGAAGCGCCGCCGTCTCGAGGCAGAACTTGGGCAGGAGCACTTTTGCCCTTCGGCGGAGCGATTCCGCCGGGGGAACTTCCCTCCCGGAGGTGGAAATCATCATCAACATCATCACCAAAAACTCTCCCATCTTGGGGAGCGCAATCTCCATCAACATCTTCAACGGCACCATCTCCTCTCAAACCCTAGTTCATCTCTTATGTTCAATCTTTGTACCGGAACCTTAGATTGGTACCTGTGGGTGACTAGTAGTGTTGATTACATCTTGTAGTTGATTACTATATGGTTTATTTGGTGGAAGATTATATGTTGAGATCTATTATGCTATTTTAGTACCCCTCTGATCTTGAGCATGATTATCATTTGTGAGTAGTTACTTTTGTTCTTGAGGTCACGGGAGAAATCTTGTTGCAAGTAATCATGTGAACTTGATATGTGTTCAATATTTTGATGATATGTATGTTGTGATTCCCTTAGTGGTGTCATATGAACGTCGCGTACATGGAACTTCACAATATTTGGGCCTAAGGGAATGCATTGTGGAGTAGTTATTAGATGATGGTTTGCTAGAATGACAGAAGTTTAAACCCTAGTTTATGTGCTACTTCATTAGGGACCGATTTGGATCCAAAAGTTTAATGGTATGGTTAGATTTTATCTTAATAATTTTATCATAGTTGTGGATGCTTGCGTGGGGGTTAATCACAAGTAGGAGAGTAAGAACAACACCTAAGCACTGGTCCACCCACATATCAAATTATCAAAGTAGCGAACACGAATCGAACCAACATGGTGAAAGTGACAAGATGAAATTCCCGTGTACCCTCAAGAATGCTTTCCTTATCATAAGAGACCGCTTTGGTCTGTACTTTGCCACAAAAGGATTGGGCTACCTTGCTGCATATTATTTACCGTTACCGTTACTTTCTCATTACAAATTATCTTGTTACCAAACTATCTGTTAGCGGCAATTTCAGTGCTTGTAGAGGATACCTTGTTGAAAACCACTTGTCATTTCCTTCTACTCCTCGTTGGGTTCAACACTCTTACTTATCGAAAGGACTACGATTGATCCCCTATACTTGTGGGCCATCAAGGCTCTTTTCTGGTGCCATTGCCGGGGAGTGAAGCGCTCTTGGTAAGTGGAAATTGGTAACGAAAAATTATTACTATATGCTGAAATTTATTATCACTTGTTATTATGGAGAACAATCCTTTGAGGGGTTTGTTCGGGGTATCTTCACCTCGACCGAAACCACAATTAGTTGCCCCTCAACCTACTACACCTACTAAAAATATTGGTTATGAAATTCCTTCGGGTATGATAGAACAAAACTGCTAGCTAATCCTTATGCAGGAGATGGAACCGGACATCCTGATATGCACTTGATATATGTAGATGAAATTTGTGGATTATTAAACTTGCAGGTTTACCCGAAGATGAAGCTAAGAAGAAGTTTTTCCCTTTATTTTTAAAGGGAAAAGCATTGTCATGTGAAAGCACAAGTGCTCCCTAGGTGGTTTTGATAATTGATGACAACATATCTCTTGTTGGACTAACATTTCTATCTAGCATGTTTCAGATAAGTTCAACAATGGAGTGGCATGGACTAAAGGTTGTGGGAACTCCTTCAAGATGCTAAGGACAAAGGATTGGCTAAAGCTTCAAGCTCAAGACTCTTCATTTTACATTTTAGTGATCCAAGATCACATTGAGTCCATAGGAAAAGCCAATACTATCAAGGAGGGATGAGGTGTTGCTTAATGAGCCTCTTGCTTCATGTGCTTAGTGATATGCTCCAAAACCCTCAACTACTTTCCCATATCCACATATGACCTAAACCCTAAGCCAAACTCGGTCCTACTGATTCTTTCTATCCGGCGCCACCGAGTTTCACTTGTCATAAGCCACTGCCAAACCCTAGCAATTCGGTGATAGGGATCTCGGTCTCACCGAGATAGGATTGCAAACTCTCTGTTTCCCTTTCGTAACTTTTCGGTCTCACCGAAAGAGCGAATCGGTCCCACCGAGATTGCAATGTAAACTCTTTGTTTCCCTTTTGTAACTTTTCGGTCTCACTGAAAGAGCAAATCGGTCCCACCGAGTTTGCCTGACCAACTCTCTGGTTAGCTTATTACCAAACTCGGTCTCACCGAGTTTGTGTAATCGGTCTCACCGAGATACGTTATGCCCAAACCCTAACCATATCGGTCCTACCGAGTTGCTTGTCAGTCCCACCGAAAATCTCTAACGGTCACTAGGTTTACCTTTTCGGTCCGACCGAGTTTGTTGATTCGGTCCCACCGAGATTGGAAAACTGTGTGTAACGGTTGGATTTTGTGTGGAGGCTATATATACCCCTCCACCTCCTCTTCATTCGTGGAGAGAGCCATCAGAACACATACACAATTCCAACTCATATGTTCTGAGAGAGAACCACCTACTCATGTGTTGAGACCAAGATATTCCATTCCTACCATATGAATCTTGATCTCTAGCCTTCCCCAAGTTGCTTTCCACTCAAATCTTCTTTCCACAAAATCCAAATCCTATGAGAGAGAGTTGAGTGTTGGGGAGACTATCATTTGAAGCACAAGAGCAAGGAGTTCATCATCAACACACCATTTGTTACTTCTTGGAGAGTGGTGTCTCCTAGATTGGCTAGGTGTCACTTGGGAGCCTCCGACAAGATTGTGGAGTTGAACCAAGGAGTTTGTAAGGGCAAGGAGATCACCTACTTCGTGAAGACCTACCGCTAGTGAGGCAAGTCCTTCGTGGGCGATGGCCATGGTGGGATAGACAAGGTTGCTTCTTCGTGGACCCTTCGTGGGTGGTTGCTTCTTCGTGGACCCTTCATGGGTGGAGCCCTCCGTGGACTCGCGCAACCATTACCCTTCGTGGGTGGAGCCCTCCATGGACTCGCGCAACCGTTACCCTTCGTGGGTTGAAGTCTCCATCAATGTGGATGTAGGATAGCACCACCTATCAGAACCACGGGAAAAACATCCGTGTCTCCAATTGTGTTTGAATTCTCCAAACCCTTCCCCTTACATTCTTGCAAGTTGCATGCTTTACATTCCGCTGCTCATATACTCTTTGCATGCTTGCTTGATATGTATTGTGTATGTTGAAATTGTGCCTAAAACTCCACTCAAACCAAAAAGGCCTAAAAATTGCAACTTTAGCACTAAGTGTCTAATCACCCCCCCTCTAGACACAACTACTTCTAGATCCTACAACATGGTATAGGCTATGTGATGATATTGGATCTTGGAACTGGAATCGATTGAAATTGGAATTTCACCAAAAAAAATTACCCTATGCATCTAGTTCATCATCATCGGAATTATATATATAATTTTTGGCCTCGTGAAGGAGAAAGTATCGCTCTAGCTTGGGGGAGGCTTAAGTCAATGTTATATTCATGCCCTAATCATGAGCTCTCGAGGAAATTATCATTCCGAATTTTTATGCTCGGCTTTCTCGTGATGACCAATCCATGTTCGATACTTCTTGTACTAGTTCTTTTATGAAGAAGACTATTGAATTCGGGTGGGATCTTTTAGAAAGAATTAAACGCAACTCTGGATATTGGTAACTTGACGAAGGTAAAGAGTCAGGTATTAAGCTTAAGTTTGATTGTGTTAAATCTTTTATGAATACCGATGCTTTTCGCAAGTTTAGCACTAAATATGGACTTGACTCTGAGATAGTAGCCTCTTTTTGTGAATCATTTGCTATCCATATCAATCTCCCTAAAGAGAAGTGGTTTAAATATCATCCACCTATTAAAGAATAAATTAAAGAACCGGTTGTGGTTAAAGATGAAACTATCATTTACAATGTTGATCCAGTTGTTCCCACTGCTTATATTGAAAGACCACCTTTCCCTGTTAGGATAAAAGAACATGCTGAGGTTTCAACCGTGGTCAATAAAAGCAATATTAGCGCACATAAACCATCGAAACGAATCAAAGTAGAACCTAGTGTTGCTATGGTTAAGGATCTATTGGTAGAAAATATTGATGGGAATTTTATTTATTTCTGTGATGAAGCTGCTAGAATTGCTAAACCCAATGAGAAAGATAAACATAGAACTGTTGTTGTCATGCCCATTGTTTCAGTTAAAATAGGAGACCATTGTTATCATGGTTTATGTGATTTAGGTGCTAGTGTGAGTGTTATTCCTTTTACCTTATACCAAGAAATTATGAATGGCATAGCACCAGCTGAAATAGAAGACATAGATGTTACTATTCAACTTGCTAATAGAGACACCATCACACCACTTGGGATTGTTAGAGATGTTGAAGTCTTGTGTGGGAAAATAAATATCCTACTGATTTTATTGTTCTTGGTTTCCCCACAAGATGAATTTTGTCCCATTATCTTTGGTAGACCTTTCTTGAACACCGTTAATGCTAAAATAGATTATGAGAAACAAACCGTCGGTGTTAGTTTTGGTGATGAGTCTCATGAGTTTAATTTTTCTAAGTTTAGTAGAAAACATCATAAGAAAGATTTACCTAGTAAAGATGAAATATTTGGTCTTGCTTCTATTGTCGTGCCTCCTACTGATCCACTAGAACAATATTTGCTAGATCACGAGAACGATATGCATATGCATGAAAGAAATGAAATAGACAAAATATTATTTGAATAATGACCTCTGCTTAAACACAATTTTCCCATTGAGACTCTAGGAGGTCCTCCTCCACCTAAGGGTGATCCTATGTTTGAATTAAAACAATTGCCAGACACTATGAAATATGCTTATCTTGATGAGAAAAAAGATTTATCATGTTATTATTAGTGCTAACCTCTCAGAACAAGAAGAAGAAAGATTATTGAAAATTCTGAAGAAGCACTGAGCTTCTATTGGATATACTCTTGATGATCTTAAGGGCATTAGTCCCACTCTATGTCAGCACAAGATTAATATGGAACCTGATGCTAAACCCGTTATTGATCATCAATGACGTTTGAATCCTAAAATGAAAGAAATGGTAAGAACTGAAATATTAAAGCTTCTTGAAGCAGGTATAATCTATCCCATAGCTGATAGTAGATGGGTAAGTCCCGTTCACTGCGTCCCTAAGAAGGGAGGTATTATTTTTGTTCCTAATGATAAAAATGAACTTATTCCACAAAGAATTGTCACTGGCTATAGAATGGTAATTGATTTTATAAAATTAAATAAAGCAACTAGAAAAGATCATTACCCTCTGCCTTTTATTGGTCAAATGCTAGAAAGATTATCAAAGCACACACATTTTGCTTTCTTGATGGATATTCTGGTTTTTCTCAAATACATGTTTCACAACCTGATCAAGAGAAAACCACCTTTACTTACCCTTTTTGGAACTTATGCTTATAGACGTATGCCTTTTGGTTTATGCAATGCGCCTGCTACCTTTAAAAGATGTATGACTGCTATATTCTCTGACTTTTGTGAAAAGATTGTTGAGGTTTTCATGGATGACTTTTCCGTTTACATGACTTCTTTTGATGATTGCTTACGCAACTTTGATCGAGTTTTGCAGAGATGCGAGCAAACTAATCTTGTCTTGAATTGGGAGAAGTGCCACTTTATGGTTAATGAAGGTATTGTTTTGGGACATAAAATTTCTGAATGAGGTATTGACGTGGATAAAGCTAACGTTGATGCAATTGAGAAAATGCCATGTCCTAAAGATATTAAAGGTATTCGTAGTTTCCTTGGTCATGCTAGTTTCTGTAGGAGGTTTATTAAAGACTTCTCTAAAAGCTTGGGGGAGTTGATACGTCCATTTTGCATCATGTTTACCTACGGTTATTTACTATTTTTTATGCATATATACTAATGCCTTTTGGAGTAATTCTAATGCCTTTTATCTCATAATATGCAAGGTTCACACAAAGAGGGAGAATACTGGCAGCTGAAATTCTGGACCTGGAAAAGCTACATCAGAGTTACCTATTCTGCACATCTCCGAATGAGCTGAAAATTTGCAGAGAATTATTTTGAAATATATGAAGAATATTGGAGCAAATAATCACTAGAGGGGGCCCTAGCACGCCCTGGTGGGTTGTGCCCTCGTCATCCCAACTCCGGTGCCCCTCTTCTAGTATATAAGTCATTTTGATCTAGAAAAAATAAGGGGAGGACTTTCGGGATGAAGCGCTGCCGTCTCGAGGCGGAACTTGGGCAGGAGCACTTTTGCCCTCCGACGGAGCGATTCCGTCGGGGGAACTTCCCTCCCGGACGGGGAAATCATCGTCAACATCATCACCAACAACTCTCCCATCTTGGGGAGGGCAATCTCCATCAACATCTTCAACGACACCATCTCCTCTCAAACCCTAGTTCATCTCTTGTCTTCAATCTTTGTACCGGAACCTCAGATTGGTACCTGTGGGTGACTAGTAGTGTTGATTACATCTTGTTGTTGATTACTATATGGTTTATTTGGTGGAAGATTATATGTTCAGATCCATTATGCTATTTAATACCCCTCTGATCTTGAGCATTATCATTTGTGAGTAGTTACTTTTTTTCTTGAGGTCACGGGAGAAATCTTGTTGCAAGTAATCATGTGAACTTGATATGTGTTCGATATTTTGATGAGATGTATGTTGTGATTCCTTTAGTGGTGTCATGTGAACGTCGACTACATGGCACTTCACGATATTTGGGCCTAATGGAATGCATTGTGGAGTAGTTATCAGATGATGGGTTGCTAGAGTGACAGAAGCTTAGACCCTAGTTTATGCGCTACTTCGTAAGGGACCGATTTGGATCCAAAAGTTTAATTCTATGGTTAGATTTTATCTTAATACTTTTCTCGTAGTTGTGGATGCTTGCGAGGGGGTTAATCATAAGTAGGAGGTTCGTTCAAGTAAGAACAGCACCTAAGCACCGGTCCACCCACATATCAAATTATCAAAGTAGCGAACACGAATCGAACTAACATGATGTAAGTGACAAGATAAAATTCCCTTGTACCCTCAAGAACGCTTTGCTTATCATAAGAGACTGTTTTGGCCTGCCCTTTGCCACAAAAGGATTGGGCTTCCTTGTTGCATATTATTTACCGTTATCGTTACTTGCTCGTTACAAATTATCTTGCTATCAAACTATCTGTTACTGATCATTTCAGTGCTTGCAAAGAATACTTGCTGAAAACCACTTGTCATTTTCTTCTGCTCCTCGTTTGGTTCGACACTCTTACTTATCGAAATGACTACGATTGATCCCCTATACTTGTGGGTCATCAAGGTGTCGTCCGTTCGGCACTAGATCGGTTGAATCGTGATTGGATCGCGAAGATTACGACTACATCAACCGCGTTAAATACGCTCCCGCTTTCGGTCAACGGGGGTACGTAGACATACTCCCCTCTTGTTGCTATGCATCTCCCAGATTAGATCTTGGGTGTTCGTAGGAATTTTTTTTATTTTCATGTAACGTTCCTCATCAGGGGCACTTCAAGATATCTGATATCATAGCCATAGTATCGATAGCAACATCTCCACACATATTGTAACCCCCTCACACGGGGTGTTTCCCTCATCAATCAAATTCACAGTAGGAGTAGGGTTTTACCTCCATGACGAGGACCCAAAACTAGGTAAACCCCCCTTGTGCGATCCCCTCTGGTACTTCCGGTCCTGCACACCATCCTATCGGGACTACTAACGGTTTTCAGTATCATCAATTATACGACAATCCTACTCTCTATCGCTAACACATCATCGGCAATCATGTTCCAAGTTGCGTCCATGGTCGTAGTTTCACTTCCCACATAGTGTTGACCACATGGTCTGGAGGATACTAGATTATCATCGGCGCCCGATAATCATACAAACTATTGTCTCTTATGAAGTTTTTCAATGTCATACGAGCAGCGATGATCCTTGCTTGCTTCGTGGGGAGATAGCTAGGCTTTTGTTTGAGAAATGCACCATTTCTGCTTCAACACACAAAAGAAACGCTATGTGACATTTCAGAGTGAAGAATGGAGATAATTGAATACTACTCCTCTACCACTTGCAATAGGGCCAAGTAGAAACTCAAGTAGATGGTACTTTGTTCCTCTGAAATGGTGCTAGCTAACCAAACTGATTGGGGTATCCGACGAATATTTTTCTAGTCTCGCGTATCTTTATCTTCTCTTGCTTTCCTAGTTGTGCTAAGTCATGCCTGCGATACAAAGTTCAAGGTAGAGAAAAAACAACAAGATAGTGTTCTCCTACACAGTGAATGTTTATGTCAAACAGTAACATAATACATTGTCAAGTTGAGTTGCATGATTATTTTAAGGAAATACCTGACGAAGGATGATAAAACTTCTCTTTGTACTTGTCCAATGTGTCCTTGAATATCCTTGTGTCATGGTCCGAACCAGGTTGTAAGACAGACCTTGAGATTCTGAATTCAACTTCTTTCCTACTTATAAAGATTGAAGTTGATAGTGAGTTCATATATGGGTCCCTGAAACTAGCAACCTTTCAAAAGACATATATTTTATCGGATATCCTCGAAGAGACTCCAAGAGACATATAAACAAATGTAATTTACTCACATGTGGGATCTATCATAAATAAACAAATACATCACTTTCTTGTGAGACTAACATTTTGTAAAAGGCATAAATAACAAGATAAAAATGTGACTTGAACCCAAAATCGCCCTTAATTTTAGTTTTATCCCCAAACTAATATGGTCATTTAAAATTCTCTGACGACATTGATAAATGACACTAACGTTATTTCACTACCTCTAAGCCAATGGTTCCGTGGCAACGCAACAGCACCGTGCTAGTACCACATTATTTTGGCACTCCTTTCTCACGCTCAACCGAGCAAGGTTATGCTTTATTTTTTCTACATACCAATCAACCATGCAACATCGTTGTAAATCATGCTTCTAGTTTCAGTTAATCCTCGAAACAGCAGACGGCCGCTTTCCGGCCGTCACAAGAGCGAGAGCAAGCCAGCAGCGCTGCGTCTCTCTCTCTGACCTAACAAAATCCCTCCTCAGACAAGAATGCTCCCATCATTGACTTGCCTTGCTGCTGCTCTATGATTGCCTCCTGTGACAACTCACTGGCCACATTGTCAAAATGACGAATGCCAACTGTTCAGATCGAGCCCTATACATGTACTACCAACTTTTTAAATTACGAATATCTGTTCGTTTCATTCTACGCACATGCTTTGTCTCATGTAGAATCGGTTATATGGGTTGTTATTGTTCCCTCACCTAAACGCCAGCACTGCATTAACATACGTGTCTCCACATCCAACAACAGGAGATGATGTACTACATTCGTCCAAAAACTCATGTCGTTTTGGAATGATATAGTTCTTAAAGTTACACTTTAACATGAATTTCTATATAAACATGTTTTGTCAGATAAAAATTATAGAGGATGACCTTTCTTTTCAGAAGAATAATAAAAAAAATTAGCATGCATCGTTTAGGTATATTTCATGATGAAATCATGAGTCGATGTCATAGATGTTGATAAATTTTCTTATATGGTTAAATCGTATTTTTTCTTGCTGTCAAATCATGACTATCACAAAATTGTAGAACGACTCTCTACGATCTTTTGTAGCGGCGCCGTGTGTTGGGATCATCTTTGTCACAACTGATCCGCGGCTCATTGGTAAGACTCGATGTTGCGCAGCCTGCCCCGTCAAGTTCAATCCTTGGATCGAGCATGCAACGGTGTATCACATTAAGGCGACAAGGGAAAGCCTTCTTCCCTTCGATCTCCGCCTTCGCCCGCCGCTCTAGCGGCCGGTGACTGCGAGGGTATTCCTGATACATCGGCTTAGATAGGTAGGATTTTTGTTCTCACAAGGGAGACACTCGGACGGATGGCGGCGCTTCTTTTTCGAGTCAGTCTTCCGGACTCCAATCATTCTCAAGTTCGTTCGTCAGGACGGATTAGACAGAGCTCCGGAGTAGATTCCTACCAGCTCCTCGGTTAGGGTTCTTGTCATGCGCACGCAACGACAAGATTTGGTGCCAGGTTCTTCAGATTTATTCAAGGATTTAATGGCGAGGACTGCGGCTCCCAAACGATGGTCCATAGGGGCACGTGCACGAAGACTTCTCGGCTGTCATCGACAAGTTCAAGCCGGCTCCGGTCTGAGAGCGGCAACAACGATGTATCGACGGCTCGTTCTGGCGGTGACAATGGCCATTCGGTTGTCCATAGACCTTGATTTAATTTTTACAGTTTTGTTAAAGCACATCTAGATGTGCTCTAAGTATTGCACATCTAAGTCATATGTCATTGATTTAATGCTAAGATTCATGCAAGCATTTTATTTTGTCTTTTTTCATTTTTCTTTCTAGTTTAATTGAGTCACTTAGATGTGCAAATAACTCTGGGGCATCTAGATGTACCCTAGACAAACCCTAATTTTTATTATGTTTAGGGTGCTTTGTACGTCTGATGAATCTCTGTAATAGATCTGGTATTTTCGCAAAAAAAACCGGTGTATCGCATTCACACATTTTGTGTGTTTAGTGATAATAAAACGCTTGTCTCATGATCCATGAGGTATACTAGGATAAATTCTAGATTTACCCGTGCGGAAATGATTACGAAGGGCTATTTGGTTGGTTGAAACAAGACATTGACCAGCAATAACATTTTTATTGGTTTACTAATGTTTTTAAATTAACCAAACACCATCAATTTTTGCACTACTAACTATGGTGAACCTTTATACTCCCTCCGTCTAGGTGCGTAAGTCATCTTACGATTGTGCACCGTGACCAAGGCAGATAGAAAAACAAAAAAACTTAATGTCTTTTTGCTAATTAATAACATTGCATGCAATAAATTATCCACTGCATGTCATGTTTGGTAACACGCCTACATCTTTTATTGGTTGATATGTCACAAAACAAGAAACGAAAAAGGAATTAATGTATCGTGCCTAAGTGTTTTAGGATTATTTAATTTTTATAAGGTGACTTACACACCTAGACGAAGGGAGTACCAATTCTAACCACTAATTCTAACCAACGATTAATTGTTGGTCAAAAGCTAATTAACCAACGATTAAATAAGTGGTGGCGATGTACGACCGGATGCGTCCCGTGGAAAACGGAACCGAAACCCCCGCCAATCAGAACGGGCACCACTCAGTGGACTGTTTCCCTCCCGTCTACATCTCGCCGGAGGCGGGCCCCGCCGGCGTCCGCTGCCACCATCCCATCCCGGCCGCCAGCCCCGTCCGTCGCCACCTACCTGGCGACGCGCCGGCGATCCGTTCGCCCCCCGGGCTACCCACCCTCCCGGTATTATCCTCATACGCTTTCTCCCCGGCCGCGGCGGTCGCTGTCTCCCGCATTAACCCCGCGAGTTCACTCCCTTCCTTCTCCGTCGCCATCGCCTCCCGTCTTCCGCCTATCCCCTCTATCCTCTTCCTCCCCAAGTCACCAGTCCAATAATGGCGGCCCCTGTCTCCTGTACGACCGGGTAGTTCGTTCGTTAGTGCCGGTTAGTGCCTACCTGGACGCCGGAGCAGCCGCGAATTAGCGCTAGGCTGTGGTGTTCGCGCGCAGGAAGTCAGCCGATTAAACCGCCATCGGCGACACAGGCGCGGCGGCCATGGAGGCGATCCAGGCGGCGAGCCATCCGATCACCAAGGTATGCGTGCCTCTAGTCTTGTGCCGTCCATGTCGATGCTCTGTTTTTTCTGTCCATGCGTGCTTGCTCGTTCCACACATAAGGTGGCGAGGATTCGGACACTTTCATTTCTTCCAAGAACCGGATATAATCATTATGAAATGTGTTCTTTTCTCGCATATCGAGGTCAGGTGTTTCCTCTGTTCTGAATCAATCAAACATCTGTGTACGCTCCATTTCGTCAGTTTTTCTTATATAAACATGAATCATGCCAGGGATTTCTGTTTTTAGTTTCACTCCACGGGAACTGAATTTGAACTTGGAATTTTGAGCAAGTATTTGACGAATTAGCAACTGTCTTCCACTGTTTAGTTATCAGTTTTCTGTTGTGTCCAGTGATCTGGTGCTTTGGACCAAACAATTTTAAAGTTTCCATACAGTTTGAGCAGTGTTTCAATTTTCACCCACTCTGCCTTGGGGCCACAGTCATAATCTAACATCGTCGTGCTACTCCTGAAATATGCGACAATTAGTTATCAGTTTTCTCTTGTGTCCAGTGAGCATATTCTCAAACAACCGTGTCCAACGATTGGCTGTTGGTAAGTTCAACAGAACTAACAGAGTGCTATATTCTCCTCTTTGAAACAAAGAATTCATGTGTGATCCGTACCATTTGTTTACATATGTGAATGTAATGCTGAAAACAAATTATGCTAGTATATTCATTTATCGGTTTTTTCAATTTTACTTCCAGTGAAGGTAAAATCATCATTCTTATGCTCAAGTTTAAGACTATTCCTCCGTCAGCTAGTTTAATTTAATTCGAAGATTAAAATTTGTGTCAAACTGTTAACCTTCCCATCTGATGCTAAACTAAATCTGAAAATCCGTTTGCAGGTGTTTAGTGAAAGAATGACCTCTCTGCCCAACAGACCAACCGTTCCAGACGGCTGGTCTGTAACATCCGAAGATTCACTGACGCCAAGGTTGTCCTTCAAGTCCAACTCCAGCACTGAGAGCTACTTCGAAGGGTCTGGAAGATCGCTGTCACGATCAAATCGACACATTTGCGCCCCAAATGCAGAGACCAACTACTTGGAGTACTTAGATATGATGAAACTGGAAGTAGATGCACATCTGGATAAGCTCAAGGGGGATGTAACAGGTCTGGAAAACTACGCTTTACCGGATACTGGCTACATAGTCAGCACACACCTGGGCATGTCCCTTGATGTGATGCTAATCGAGATAGATGAAAGGTTCAACGCACTGAAGCTGCTGCTGGCCGTCGTGTTCCGGCAAGCTAGGGACATGCCTGGCCTGACCAACCCGTTGGTTACTGATCTTCAGTGGGAGCATGAGTTGCAACTGGAAATCATCGGCATTACGGTCGCAGAATGCATTGCTGGCTTGCAGGAGGAGCTAGAGAGGAAGTTGTATGAGCAAATTTCTGTCACAAACATCATGAGTAAGAATTGGCAGGAAGCAGTATCTCAGTTTGCCGCGATGCGTGAGGACCTGGGTGCTCTTTCTAAGCTGCTGTTGCCTTCAGTACCAGAATCACACATTTCTCACAGTAAGCAAGAAAGTTCAGGTAGCAAGAGCAATAAGTGGAAGTATTTATTTGGAAAGAAAACAAAGGAGGATCATGCTTCACCCCGCACCGAGGAAAGGAAGAGTTTTAGGAAACAGAAATCCATGGTTATCTCGGAAAAATCTGACTTCCGCCATTTGAATGCTATGACCAGGGAAGAAACAATAAGCTACTTTAAGTCTGAAATAAGCAAATTGAAGAGGGCGCATGAACTGGCCTTGCAAGAAAAGACAGAGGAGCTCTTCAAATTGAAACGAGAGAAGGGGTCTCTTGCTCTTCAGAATGATGTGGAATTTGAACCTTTAAGAAAGAAAATCCCACAGATCATCGCTAGAATGGACCAAATCATGTCCAAGAATATAAAGGCACCCACACTTCACACGACTCATGATGAACTCGATGAAGGCTGCAGACTGGCAAGCAAAATTGATTCCTTATACTATGATAATCAGCATCTTAGAGGTTTGCTTGCAGATAATATGAAGGATGTTAAGGAATTATCATCTCAGCTGTCTGAAGCCAGCAGAGACATGTCTCTTCAGTTATCTTCAGAAGAAGAGCTCTTGAGGCAAATTGAGAAAAGCAGAGAAGAGCAGGAGGACCTCCGAATCGAAGGTGATGTGAGGGATGGGCTATACCGCACTGTTACAAGAAGTTTACTTGATGATTCTATGGATGACATGCATGAAGCTGCACTGAGCTTTGATGCAAAACTGTCTTCACTTGAAGCTGTGATCTCTGAGAAGGAGAAGGCCCTGTGTCTGTCGAATGAAGAAAACCGGAAGTTGAAGGAGAAGCTAGCAGCGCTAGAGAAAGAGCGTTTGTTCCAAGAGCACCAGGAAGATCCGGAAGTCATCAAGCAAGAGAGTGCTGAAATGATTCTGCGTGACATCGAGGTGGAGCCTAACAACACATCACCAGGAAGATCACATGAGGCTCCCAAGCAAGATGTGCAGTGTGATGAACTTCTCAAACTGCACGGTTCAGTTATGGATTACGATGGTGCTCTCACTAAGAACGGGCAAGAAAAGCAATTGGAGTGCATTTTGGTATCTATCATGAAGTTGTCAAAGGAGTTTGTGGAGATTGAGCAAAAATTGTCAACGGAAAAAACTGAAAACAGGTCAGTCCATCTTGCATTTAAAATGCAGATCCAATCTAACATATTTAACTATTTTTTATCACATTCTCATGAATGTTTCATAAATTGCTTGCGAAGACTACAGACTGAGCATTACCAAATCCTGATCATGGCAGCAACTTCCGGAGAAATGTCTTTATAATACACCCCATTATAACTTGATGTGGTTATTATTTATTTATTTCAGATCAGAGGATTTGACTGATCATTGCAGTCACATGGTCAAACAAGCCGTGGTTCTAACAAAAGTAGGCCTCTGGTACAAACAAATGCTTGAAACAAGGCGCTCTGAGCTCCAAAAGGCTGAAGCCAAGGTATTCCTTGTTTACACTGTCTATCTCCTGGGTTATATTTTCAGACACTGTATTTTCTTCTTCCTATACAGTAGCATTTGTGGAGTATTTCTTGTTTACAGATTAAGTCATAGACATGCATAGCAATGAAAGGTTCATTCATTTTATTAAACTTGTAATGCTTGCAATAACTTCCGATATATCATTATGAACTCATTATTGCTTACGTGATTCAGGTTGTCATTTTGGGCGACAAGGTTAATACGCATTTGAGCCTTCTCGAAAAGATATATGTGACTCTTGATCACTACTCTCCTACATTGCAAAAATACCCGGGGGTAAGTACGGCAAGTCCATGTTGCAGGTGTTGATTGTTCTTATCTCTGTCGTAAGTTGCTGCCTGGGTGCTTACCCTTTTGACAGCATGTTGGAAATTTTTGGCATTCCTAGAAGTTATTCATATGCCTGCATGTGTTGATATGCAACAGTCAGAACAGCTGAATTTTAACATGCGTGCTTCGTATGCAGTTGCTGGATGCTTTCTTGAAGACATGCAAGCTTGTCGCAGGTTTGAGAAGTCGACATGATGAAGATGAAACAGCATAGATGAGTGCAGCTTGGTGAGACAACCCGCACTAGAAAGATGTAGGTAAAACTCACAAGTAGTAAAAACTTCAGAACAATGACTAGTGCAAGCCTTTGCTGTCTGTAGCATTTCTTTTGAAAATCATCAAAACCTTACTGCCATTTTTTCTTTAAAAAGGGTTACATCCTGGTTTCGACATTTGTAGTAGTTTCGTACATTGTTCTTGTGGAATATTATAGTGTATTGTTGTTGACTACTGAATAACTATGGCGTTGTTATGGACAATGCAGGGATTTGGATTTGCTTGAGCCTGGCTTAGGACCCAGAAGATGCTAGGTAGATGCAGCTGATGCATGGGCTCATGTGCTTAATCATGTGACTCCAGATGTAGATGAGGTGTATATCAAGAGCAGTGCTTGAGACTTGATTTTTCATATGCCTGCATAATTCAGACTTTCAGAGCGATTGAACCGGCGCTTGACTTCTGATCTGCAGTTGTATATAGTATATATAGGTCCAGATAAGCACCTTGATGTGGATCATGGATGGTTACAGGTTGGGAACGTAGAGCTGTTTATTGTGCACATGGCGCTCATAATCATTTATAATTATTGGCCCCGTTGGGTAATGGTTGGGTTGGATTATGTGAAATTTCTGCTTTCCATGGTGAGGGTAAAGAATAACAGACACTTCTTTTACAAGCTCTTACATACAACTACACCAGCAACATGCAACTCATAGTGAGTGTGTGCATTATAGTCGGTTCAAAATCCAAGATTGCTAAGGGTAACAATTTCGGAAATTTTGACATACTATATTAAGTCTTGCCTATAACACCTTTTGTTATGTTTGTGGAAGTTTGTCTCTCTTTTTCCTGTTGTAAATCAGGCACTTTGAAAATAATCTTTGTAAAACTTCAGAAATGTTAAGTCTTGCATTGCATTTTTTTCTAGAAAAGGAGGAGGACCCCGGCCTCTGCATCTGGGCGATGCATACGGCCACTTTATTAATTATTCTCACAAGACCTTAAAAAGTCATACAACAGTAAGACTAAAGCCACCGTCTAAGCAACAACTGTCGCTACTCCTACCCAAATGACGAAGGGGCGCTGATAGTCTGGGCCCAATACCAAACAGACATCGTAGCCAAACCTAAACATCTAAGACCTAAGCTCCCAACCAGGACGTCTGCCGGGTATGGGGCACCTATCAGTCTGGCACACTCCTCAACCAGGACGCCTGCCGGGTATGAGGCCGCCGCAGCCACCTGTCACCAATCCATCTTCAGTGTTGTACTGCTGTACCACCTTGCCCGGCCTCTCTGCTATCGACGCCACCACGACGCCTGATAACGTCACCCTCCTGCGCAAGTCCCTCGCCACACATCGGGCGCCGAGTCTCCACTGCACCACGCCGTCGAGAAACGCCACCATTAATGTGCATGATGGAACACCGCTCCACCAATTATTCCGTCCACGGGTCCCTCGAGCCCGTGTACACCTCCAAGAATGACGCCACAAGAGGGAAACGACACAATAATGCCACCGTCATCCGATCTACTGATCTAGGGTTTCCCCCGGAGGTAGCAGATAGTGGCCTGGAACTTCTCAACAGCGATGCCTTCAACAAGGAAACGACACCGAATAGTGCCGCCATCGCCGGCCTCGGCAGCAGCCGCGAGCAGGTCTTCACCCAGATCTGTTCCAATGGCCTCCATCAAGCGTCTTGTGCACGGATCGTCCACCACCGCGGCCGCCGCGTCGCCCGTCGTGAGTCCACCGCCGCCGACTCATCCTCCGCCATCCGGGGCCGCCGCCCCGGGATCCAGCCCTCGCTGGCCGCCGGAACGAAGCCACCGAGCCCCATCGAGGGGCTCTGCGGATGCCTATGTGGCTCAAGTTAGAGGGTGGGGAGGGGGGCTATGGCCCTCGGGACTCGATGTGGTCACCCTTTTTTGCGCAGGATATAGCCGGACCCTCAGGACGATGGCATCCACGACACAATGCCATGATAGTTCATCCTAATGTTGAGACTGTCACCTGGGAAGAAAGCACCTGAAGCTAGCAGCGCTAGAGAAAGAGCATTTGTTCCAAGAGCACCAGGAAGATCCGGAAGTCATCAAGCAAGAGAGTGCTGAAATGATTCTGCGTGACATCGAGGTAGATCCTAACAACACATCACCAGGAAGATCACATGAGACTCCCAAGCAAGTCTGCAGTATAATGAACTTCTCAAACTGAACGGTTCAGTTATGGATTACGATGGTGCTCTCACTAAGAACAGGCAAGAAAAGCAATTGGAGTGCATTTTGGTATCTATATGAAGTTGCGAAAGGAGTTTGTGGAGATTGAGCAAAAATTGTCAACGGAAAAAACTGAAAACAGGTTAGTCCACCTTGCATTTAAAATGCAGATCCAATCTACATATTTAACTATTTTTTATCTTATTCTCATGAATGTGTCATAAATTGCTTGCGAAGACTACAGACTGGGCATTGCCAAATCCTGATCATGGCAGCAACTTCGGGAGAAACGTCTTTTTAACACACCCCATTATAACTTGATGTGGTTATTATTTATTTATTTCAGATCAGAGGATTTGACTGATCATTGCAGTCACATGGTCAAACAAGCCGTGGTTCTAACAAAAGTAGGCCTCTAGTACAAACAAATGCTTGAAACAAGGCGCTCTGAGCTCCAAAAGGCTGAAGCCAAGGTATTCCTTGTTTACACTGTCTATCTCCTGGGTTACATTTTCAGACACTGTATTTTCTTCTTCCTATACAGTAGCATTTGTGCAGTATTCCTTGTTTACAGATTAAGTCATATACATGCATAGCAATGAAAGGTTCATTCATTTTATTAAACTTGTAGTGCTTGCAATAACTTGCGATATATCAATGAACTCATTATTCCTTACGTGATTCAGGTTGTCATTTTGGGCGACAAAGTTAATACGCATGTGAGCCTTCTCGAAAAGATATATGTAACTCTTGATCACTACTCTCCTACATTGCAAAAATACACAGGGGTAAGTACTGCAAGTCCATGTCGCAGGTGTGAGGTGTCGATTGTTCTTATCTCTATCGTAAGTTGCTGTCTGGGTGCTTAACCTTTTGACAGCATGTTGGAAATTTTTGGCATTCCTAGAAGTTATTCATATGCCTGCATGTGTTGATATGCAACAGTCAGAACAGCTGAATTTTAACATGCGTACTTCGTATGCAGTTGCTGGATGCTTTCTTGAAGACATGCAAGCTTGTTGCAGGTTTGAGAAGTCGACATGATGAAGACGAAATAGCATAGATGAGTGCAGCTAGGTGAGACAACCCTCACTAGAAAGATGTAGGTAAAACTCACAAGTAGTAAAAACTTCAGAACAATGACTAGTGCAAGCCTTTGCTGTCTGTAGCATTTCTTTTGAAAATCATCAAAACCTTACTGCCATTTTTTCTTAAGAAAGGGTTACATCCTGGTTTCGACATTTGTAATAGTTTCGTCCATTGTTCCTTGTGGAACATTGTTGTTGACTATTGAATAACTATGGCGTTGTTATGGACAATGCAGGGATTTGGATTTGCTTGAGCCTGGCTTAGGACCCCGAAGAAGATATGATGCTAGGTAGATGCAGCTGATGCATGGGCTCGCGTTCTTAATCATGTGACTCTTCAGATGTAGATGAGATGTACTAGTATATCAGGAGCACTGCATGAGACTTGATTTTCCATATGCCTGTATATTATTCTGAGCGATTGAACCGGCGATTGACTTCTGATCTGCAGTTGTATATAGTATATATAGGTCCAGATAAGCACCTTGATGTGGATCATGGGTGGTTACAGGTTGGGAATGTAGTGCTGTTTATTGTGCACATGGTGCTCATAATCATTTAGAATTATTGGCCCCGTTGGGTAATGGTTAGGTCGGATTATGTGAAATTTCTGCTTTCCATGGTGAGGGTAACAATCTTGGAAATTTTGGTTGTGTCATGGTGAGTATGTGCATTATAGCCTGTTTGGTTGTGTCATAATCCAAGATTGCGGATCCTAAAAAAAATCCAAGATTGCAAAGGGTAACAATTTCAGAAATTTTGGCATGCTATATTAAGTCTTGCCTATAGCACCTTTTGTTATGTTTAAGGGACTTCGTCTCTCTTTTTCCTGTTGTAAATTAGGCACTTCGAAAATAAGCTTTGGAACAACTTAAGAAATGTTAAGTCTTGCATATAGTGCATTTTGTTATGTTGCGGGAGTATTGAGTATGGCTAGTAGGGCATTCACCAAAGAGAGGCTAGCAAACTAACTAAACAGGAAAACCCTAAACTAGTCGCCAGTAATCAGATTGATCTGTTTGTACGTGCTGCACACTACTGCAAATTGAGCATTTTTTTCTAGATATGTAATTTAATTTATATTTACTAGCCTTGTACTCGTAACAAAGAGATAATAATGTAGTGATTGATATGCACAATTATTATGTTCTTTTTTTGTGTGTGTGTGATGAGGGTGGGGAGCTATGGCCCTCGGGGCCCAATGCGGTCACTCTTTTTGCTCGGCATGTGGCTGACCCACGAAGCAATACCATGCTAATTCATTGTATGTTGAGACAGTGTCACCTGAGCACAATGCATCAACATTATCTCGTGAGTATGAATTTCAATGGTTCAGCAAGCTCAAGGATACGAGCCAAGGTGGTGTCGCAAATACGTGTGAACCATGGATTGTGAATCTCAAGGATTGAGGTGCAGAAGATAGAGGCACAACTGGTGATTGCTTTAATGTGGATATATGTCTTGATATGATGGCAAATCAGTGGCGGAATGGAGGTATAAATTGGATGTTCAGCGAATGGTATGACTTTATTATTTTATATGTTGTGTTGCTAGCCATCAAATGTGGGTTATGCGGATGCCTGTGTGGCTCAAGTGGAGTTGGGGTGGTGGGTTTGCTCCCACCTGGCTCAACTTAGAGGAGTGAGAGGGGGGGGGGGGGGGGGGGGGGGCTGCCCTCGGGGCTCGATGTGGTCACCCTTTTTGTGCAGCATATAGCCCGGCCTTGAGGACAATGACATCCACAACACAACACCATGATATTTCATCATAATGCTGAGACAATGGCACCTGTGCAGAAAGCATCAACATTATCTGGTGAATATGATTGTAAATATGAGCTCACAAAGGGCACGAGTACGAAACAAGGTGGTGGTGCAAATGTGTGTGAAGTTGTAGATCATGAACCTCAAGGATTTAAGTGCGGAAGACAGATAAAACTGTCTGGTGATTGTTTTAGTGTGGATATATGTCTTGATGTCAGGGGCAGATCCGCAGTTGGTCATGGGTGTACAGATGTACACTAAAAAAAATTGGCTAGAAACTTTTATACATAGTGTATACTTTAAGACTTTGAGCCCCCAAATGACCTTTTTCGCTAGTGCCATGGTACGGCTGTTACCTATAGCACGAGTTACACAACAGCCTACACCTACGCATGTCACCAGCACATATAAAAAAAATTGACAAAAAGATTGTAAGGGAGTTTAATTGGTGCAATAAACCCAAATTACAAGTACCATGCATTGAAGGTGGGAAGGCATCGACCCCTTTCCACCACTAGGCTATGCCTTAGTCTGCACCGGCAATTAGCATTCTTCTTGCTCATTGTATTTAGATGCATTGTATAATAATGGCTATGTGATCCCCAAATGTATGATTATGTAGTAAATACTCTGTATTTCTTTCGTCATTTCTATAAGGTATTGTCATTTTGATGAAGAATTAAGTCACCGATGCATGAACATTTTAGATATTAGATCAAAAAATTAAACCCACAATTTTTTTGAACACCCAAGCATGAAATCTTGGATCCGCCACAGCTTGATATGATGGTAAATCAGTGGTGAAATAAGGTACAAACTGGATGTTCGACGAATGACATGATTTTATTACTTATAATCTGTTGAGTCGCTAATCATCAAGGTGGGGGTGCCCACGTGGCTCAAGTGGAGTTGTGTGATGGGTTTGATCCCGCATGGAGAATCAGAGGAAGAGAGTTTGACCAGCGTATATATGCCCTTGTGATCCAAACACACTGTCAGGCCTGTTAACTGTTGCGGGTCATCTGACGAGGCACAGTGCCTTTGCGTTTTGCCTGGATGCGTGTCAGCCGTCGAATTGCGATCCAACGGCGATTGGAAGAACTTACCGCTTCGCTGCTGAGAGGCGCCCTCAACTGTTGATCTCCATCTAGACGGCTCAGATCAATGTAACTTACTTTTAAAAGTTACCGCGTTTACTTTTACCTGTCGAACATGTCGCTTTTCTACTTTTGCTCTGAATTTCTCTTTATAAACCCTCCTCCGGCTTGTGGAGAGGGCATTCAGGATTATTCTAGGCTTGGCCCTTGTAGCCGCCGTGTTCCGGCTGGCGAAAACCCTAGCTACCTTGCTTCATATCTGAACGAATCGATCTCAAAATTCCCCACAAATTGTCTGTTTTCCTCTGTTCATGTGAGAAATTCAGTGATAGCCACCTCTAGGGCCTGCCAAGTGGTATACAAAGCGTAGGTTGTAGTCCTTGGAGGCGAGAATTGAGCCCCAGATCCAATCTGGGATCCGATCTGGTGTGGCGGCGGTGGATAGATCGGCAGCAGAAAGGTGGAGTAGTGGTTTCTGAAGAAAAATTCTTCAGTGCAAAATCCCACCCAACCCTCCCTTTCAGTGATGTTTGCTCCGGCGACGCGGTTCTCCTACGAACTGATGGGCGATTGGTTGCTGGGTGACCGGTGTAAAATTCCTTTCGTTTCCCTCGCTAATTCGTCCTTGGACCGGATCTACAAGTAATGACCAACAAAAACCCTGACGAAATGGCAGGTGAGACGCAAGATACTGAGTGTTTGGAGCTCGAATCTCTGCAACTTGACATCAAAACACTCCGGCAAGAATGAGAGGAAGATAGAAAGGAATTTTATCATTTCACAGATTCGGTGAACAAGAACTTTGCCAGCATACAGAAGAATTTCAAGAAAATTCAAACCACCTTGCTGAAGTTAACTGCAGAACAGTCAGTGGAAGAAGATGAGGAGGAAGAAAGGCCTGACCCGTTATCAGGGCAGGGAAGCACTGCTGTTCCTCCAGGGAGGCCAAAGCAACTGCCTAACAATCAATTTCCCACTGAAAAACATGACCCTGCAACTGTGGGATCGGCTGTTCTGGTGGACAAAGCAACGGGCAAAGAACTGAATATGGATGGCACTCCAAAGGGTCCCTATAGACACCCAAGTCATACTGCTAACAAGCAGGAATTCCACACTCCTCAACAACAACAAGGTCTGGTCACAAAACACTTCATGACAGTGGAGGAACTACCTGAAGCAGAGGTTAGAAGGGAAAGAAACAAACCTTATACATCTGAAGTCAGAAGAAACCTCCTGTGTATCAAACCCGCAAAGTTAAACATTGCTGAATTTGATGGAGTAGATGCAGACTCATGGATACAGAACATTGAACAATATTTTTCAGCTGCAAGAACTCCCATTGAGCAAAGAACTGAGATAGCAGTTTCTTATTTAAAAGGAGAAGCTATACAATGGTGGAGAGGTATTGGGTTCATTGCTTGTCATACTCCTTGGCACAAGTTCTGCACTGCAATCACACAAAGATTTGCAATAACATCTATGTGTGAAAATGTGAAAGCATTCCACAAGTTAACTCAGCAAACTTCAGTTGCTCAGTATATAGCAGAGTTTGAGCAACATATGAACTTAATGAGGAGGGACAATCCTGCAGTACCAGATGACTACTACATGCATAGTTTCATTGCAGATCTAAACCCTTATATCCAAAGTCACCTGGAATGTTTAGAACCTACTGACATGACCAAAGCTATGTGGTTAGCCAGAAGAATTGAAAAATCTTGTCCTCCTGCTACTACACAAAAGCCCTATGTGCCAAACTACAGAAGAGGAACTCCAGGGGAAATTTCTAAACCTGTAATTTCTGCAAGTACATCTCCTGCTGCTGTTCTACAACAAGCTAGAGAAAAGGGCATTTGTTATAAATGCAGAGAACCATGGTTCCCAGGGCACAAGCAGGTGTGCAAGATGTCACAAAAAGCTCAAATTCAAGCACTGCAAGGGCAAGTTGAAAATCCTGACATTATCTACATAGTAGATGCAGAGTAGGTACAATCAGATGTGGATGAAGAAACCCCTGATAACCAAGAGCTCAAAATCTCAATGCATGCAGCTACAGGAGTTCCTGAAGATAAAAAAACACACTGTTACTCTACAAGTCCAAATTGGAAATATAGTGGGCCTTGCTTTAGTGGATAGTGGAAGCACTACTACTTTCATTTCCCCTGCTCTAGCTTTGCAATCTGGATGCCCTTCCATACTATTAAAACAAGTTCAAGTGACTGTAGCAAATGGGGGCAAATTATACAGTGATTTTTCTCTCTACAACACCAAATACAACATCCAAGGAGTGGAATTGGTGTCTGATTTTAGGATGTTGAAACTCACTGGATATGATATCATACTTGGAGCTGACTCGATGTATAAGCACAGCCCTGTCACATTTGATTTGCCTAACATGAAGTTGGGAATCAAACAACCCAATGGAAAACAGATCACCTTCCTGGATGAGAGCTTGCCAACCAGCCCCTGCACTCCTCTGCTACAAGATATGGAAAATATATTGGATGACATGCTCACTGGAGCTCTAATGTGGATGCAACTAGTGCAACTGGAAACCATAAATGACTCTGTGCAAAAACCTGGAATAACTACAATCCTAGAGAACTTCAAAGATGATTTTGCAGAGCCTACTGGTCTACCTCCTCAGAGAGATTGTGACCATGCAATCAACCTAGAACCTGGAGCTCAGTTCTAAATCAGAGAGGATACAGGTTGCCACATCACCAGAAAAATGCTTTAGAGGAAATCATTAAAGACCTTCTCCAAAAAGGGATTATAAGATTAAGTCACAGTCCATACTCCTCTCCTGCTATCTTGGTGAAGAAAAAGGACCTGACTTGGAGGTTATGCATTGACTATAGAAAACTTAATGCACACACAATCAAGAACAAGTATCCTATACCCACGATAGAGGATCTTCTGGATGAACTTAATGGAGAAAAAATCTTCACCAAACTGGACCTCGGAAGTGGTTATCATCAAATCAGAATGAAAGGAGATATAGAAAAACTGCTTTTAGAACACACATTGGTCTGTTTGAGTTCCTGGTAATGCCCTTTGGAGTGACAAATGGCCCTCCTACCTTTACGGAACTTATGCATACTGTATTGGGGCCCCTTCTGAGACACTGTGTGCTAGTTTTCTTTGATGATATCCTCATCTTTAGTAAAACATACAAGGAACATTTGGAACATGTGGCCCTGGTATTGGAAGCACTCAGGAAACATCAATTATATGGAAAGCTCTCTAAGTGCACATTTGCACAAAACAAAGTGGAGTATTTGGGATATGTGATCACTGACAAGGGAGTATCCACATACCCTGGTACAGTAGAAGCAATCATAAACTGGCCAACACCTCAGAATGTGACACACTTGAGAAGTTTTTTGGGATTAGCTGGGTACTACGGGAGGTTTGTTCAGAATTATGGACTGATTTGCAAGCCATTGTTTGAAGCATTGAAAAAGGAAGGATTTCAATGGACTGACACACAAATGGCTGCTTTCCAGCAATTAAAGGACAGGATGACTTCTGCCCCAGTCCTTGCTTTACCTGATTTTTCCTTGCCCTTTGTTTTAGAAGCTGATGCTTCTGGATATGGAATTGGAGCGGTACTAATGCAGAAAGGACAACCTATTGCGTATATGAGCAAAGCCCTAGGCCCTAAAGCTGCTGGCTGGTCCACCTGTGATAAAGAGGCACTGGCAATCATTGAAGCAATTAAGAAATGGAGACATTACTTTGCTTCATCCTCTCTGATTATCAGAACTAACCAGCAGAGTTTGAAATACATACAAGAGCAAAAAGTAACTGAAGGGATCTAGCACAAACTTCTCATTAAATTAATGGGTTACAAATTCAAAGTGGAATACAAGAAAGGCAAGGAAAATAGAGTAGCCGATGCTCTTTCCAGAGTTAAATATGCTCTAAATGCTTTGGGCTCTAGTACTGCAATTCCATCTTGGATTACTAAAGTTTTGAACAATTACAAGGGTGACACTAAATGTTCTGATTTAATTGCTAAACTAGCAATAGATCCAGCTGCCCAGCCTCCATACACTCTTACCAGTGGAGTGCTCAGGTATAAGGGGAAAATCATGATTGGCAACAACAATGCACTGAAAAATTCCTTGCTCACTTCTTTTCACAAGTCCGAATTAGGAGGACACTCTGGGAAAGAGCAACTTATCACAGATTGAAAATCCTCTTCACATGGCCTGGAATGAGGAAAGCTGTGCAAACTTTTGTTCAGCAATGCCCTGTCTGTCAGCTGAACAAAGCTCAACATGTGCATCCTCCTGGCTTGTTACAACCACTTCCAGTTCCAGATTTTGCTTGGACCCACATTAGCATGGACTTTGTGGAAGGGTTGCCCAAATCTGAACACGAGGACATGATCCTAGTGGTGGTTGATCGTTTCACCAAATATGCTCATTTTGTTGCTATGAGACACCCCATTACTGTAAAGACAGTAGCACAAGCTTTCACTGACAACATATTCAGATTACATGGCCTGCCCATTGTCATAGTGACAGACAGAGATAGCATATTTACTATTCATCTCTGGCAGCATTTGTTCAACAAAATGGGAGTCAAATTACACATGAGTACTTCCTACCAACCCCAATCAGATGGTCAAACAGAAAGAGTGAACCAGTGTCTGGAAAACTACTTAAGATGCATGACTTTTTCACATCCCAAGAAATGGCATACTTGGCTTTCCATGGCTGAATGGTTGTACAACACCACATTCCACACATATCTTAAAATGACCCCTTTTCAAGCTCTGTATGCAAGACCTCCTCCCCTGATTGCATAATTGATGTTACCACCAGTGGAAGGAGAAGATCACCAAGCTCAACTGGACAGGGATATAATTGCCCAACAAATTAAGGACAACTTGCTCAAAGCACAAGAAAGAATGAAGTTTTTGCAGAAAGAAGATATCTGAGAGACAACTTGCAGTTGGGGACATGGTTTATGTCAAATTGCAACCATATAGGCACACCAACTTGAGTATACACATACATCTAAAACTTCATTCCAAGTACTATGGCCCTTTTAGAGTAATGGAGAGAATTGGAGCTGTGGCTTATCGGCTCCTCCTGCCTGAGGGCTGTCAACTTCACCCCACTTTTCATGTCAGCCAACTCAAGAAGCACATTGGCCCTGAAGCTGTACCTAACCCCAAGTTGCCACTCCTGGATGAACAGGGTCACATTCTCATTCAGCCTGAAGCACTGCTTGAAAGAAGACTGATTCCACGAGTCCAGGGAGACATTAGCATTCCAGTGGTGCAGTGGCGTATCAAGTGGATCAATCTGCCAGTGGAAAATGCAACCTGGGAAGATGCGGCTTTCATTTAGAAGATCTTCCCTGAATTCCATCCTTGAGGGCAAGTCTGTTGTTAGACGGGGGCAATTGTCAGGCCTGTTAACTGTTGTGGGTCACCTGACGAGGCACAGTGCCTTTGCGTTTTGCCTGGATGCGTGTCAGCCGTCGAATTGCGATCCAACGGCGATTGGAAGAACTTACCGCTTCGCTGCTGAGAGGCACCCTCAACCGTTGATCTCCATCTGGATGGCTCAGATCATTATAACTTACTTTTAAAAGTTACCGCGTTTACTTTTACCTGTCGAACATGTCGCTTTCTACTTTTGCTCTGAATTTCTCTTTATAAACCCTCATCCGGCTTGTGGAGAGGGCATTCGGGATTATTCCGGGCTTGGCCCTTGTAGCCGCCGTGTTCCGGCTGGCCAAAACCCTAGCTACCTTGCTTCAGATCTGAACGAATCGATCTCAAAATTCCACACAAATTGTCTGTTTTCCTCTGTTCATGTGAGAAATTCAGCGACAGCCACCTCTAGGGCCTGTCACACTCCCTCCTTTTGGGTTTAAATAGGTCAAGCAACGGGTTTTATGTCTTCGATTTGACTAGTATAAAAATATGTATGATAAGCCACAAAAATTCTATGGCTAGAAATTTCATTTGACGATGAATCTAAAGATATATTTTTCATAAAATATAAAACATGTTTTGTAGTCAAATTGAAGACCTAAAATCGTGTGTCAAACTTATAAACCCAATCAGAGGGAGTAGGATCTCCAAGTCGACCCTTCTACAAGCGAAAACGGAAGTTTAATACAGATACTATGTACCACCCACAGATGGGTTGGACTTTGAGCAAATGAAGAGAGGGCGTTCCATGTGGTATTCGCTCGGATGGGTTGGACTTGGGCATCAAGCGGATTCAGGCCAGGGTGTTAGTGTTACACAATGAAACAAAAACCACTTGACCTAGACCAACCACCAAGCGCACCCCGATGCTAACAGATTATGCAGTCAGTACATAGCAATACAGCTCCAACGTTTACGCTTTTAATTCCCTTTCAAAGTTGATTTAATACTATTTGTCATACTGTCATACTGAGGATATGCTTTTTACCATGGTAAGTACAAGCTACATGACATCGTTGGCGCCTCCCGTTGCATCATTCATAACAAAACTGTATACTTGCCACTAGTGCCAATCTAACATGATTAATCATAAGACTAAAACCATATCTTTTAAGTTATAGATGCATGGACTGGACAAAACATGAAAGCCCGCAGGGGGGTGACCATGCTTTGATCACTTGGTTGAGACAACAACATCGTCGACGACTGATTGACTGGTCACCAGGCTGGCTAGTAGCCTCCTTCGGCATGGGATGCCCGGTTACCGCATCCCACTTCTAGGTTTTGAGCTCGAGATAGACTCGATGATCCTGTACATCCACCGGTCAAGCATTCCTGTACCACGAAGGCAGAAAAGTCGATGCCAATTAGAAGAAGGGAAAACTTTGTTTTTGCCACTCTAGATTTTGCCAATTTTGCTGTTTGTTCATGTAACGTGCAGATCATCGTGTGTGCAACTCGGAAAATCATGCGACAGAAGTATTACTGAAGCCAATCCTAACACCAGCATAAGATAAAAAGCACAATCATGTAGTGCTGGATGCAAACCTGTCATTGCAAATGTACCCCCAAGAACTGCACAAAGGCGAGTTATGAAATGTAGGAAGTTACGTCTTTCTTCTCTGATGGTGACTGTGATTGGTGAGAGATCATACAGGAAGTAAACGGCTGCAAAAGGAAAACAGATTAGGCCTAAAACCAGATGAGCATACCATACTTCGAGAGCAAGATGGGGAGGGGGGTTACCTGGCCAGGACCTATCAGTTGGGCGAATGGGAACAAAATACTCTGTCACGGAAAACTGATTTGTTGGCAACACTCCCTTTGAGAGGTATCTGTACTCGGTTGGAACAACCTGCATATATCAATCAAATATGAATAACAGATGGCAACATTGTCTCCCACAAAAAGCAACTGATTGCAGAGAATATCAAGTGTTAGATTTCCATCTGGGGTGCAGATGATCTTTTCGTTGATCTGGTGTACAAATCAGATCCAGTCAACCAACTTCATATAGGTTGACAGGAAAAAGGAAGACTTCCTTTTGGCCTGCTGATGACTTCGCATAAAAAGGATATTTGTACAATTTTATTTCATCGATATATTCTCTTCAGCAGGGGCCTTATTTATTATTTCCCCTAAATGTTGCAACCACAAGCTGCCGTCTGAACATTATTGACAACAATGGGGAAACTACTGAATGAATGGCTACTAACCTTGATATAGTATTTGAATGTCCCACTTGTGTCATGCAGTATCCTTGAAGTATCATCAAGTGGATTATGAATTCCAGGGTATTCTGGACCAAAGGACAGTCGATGGATAACATGGCTAACATTGACATGGCTTGACCCATCAAAAATCTGCATGCACCAGATGAATAAAAATCATCTATAGGAAATGATCAGCTGGAAGCTGAAGGACAGTGCAATGAAAAGATTCAAGAATATATACAGAAAGCACAGGGAGAGCATTCTCAGCACCAAGACTTAAGAGAAGAAAACAAAGACCGTGTGTGAACATTTAAAGATCAAAATGAACAACAACGATTTGTTTCATTAGAAGAAAAATCACTTACATAAAGAAATGTAAACAGACCTCAAGGAAAATCGATCCATTCTAACTTATCATCAGAATATACCAATGAAAGGCCCATGTGAAATACCATATGATGCCACTGGCAAAATTACCATGAGATTGAGAACGCCCTGTTTCAGTGATTTCTGTAGGGATTTAGATGCCTAATTCCCTATATGACTATACCTAGCCACAGTTCGGATATATGCTCAACTAAAAACTTAAATGATACCTTATGAAGAAAATGTAAGTAATTGTCTCAGTTTCATACATTACGAATTAGCTAGTTTCCTAAAAGCTTAAATACTTCACAACAGAAAATATACAGTTTAAAAAACAGCACTAAAGTATCTGCAGTTTTAGATGAATAACCTGATTTGCAACAAAAATATTTAAACCATGCACCGATATATGGAAGTTGCCAGCAACCCTCTGCACGTCCAAAGCACCATACACCTGTAAAGTTTGAAGCCAAAAACTCGTTAAAAACACCAGAATATACTTGATGACCACAGCACTAATATCATTAGTAAAATGAACTAATACTGGTGGAGAAAAAACTTACTCGGCATCCTTCGCCATTTTCCATTGCAAGTTTGACACTCTTAATCATTTTATCTGCATCTTCGTTGAAGGTGTGCTCAGGCTTCTTTTCTACATCATGCTCATGGCCATGGTCTGATTTAAACTTTAATGCATCAGCATATTACATGCAGAACAACTAAACACAAAAATAATCTTACAACAAGCCAATTTTCCAGAAGGAAAAAAGAACAACACCTACCACATTGAGAACGCATAAAACCCAGGAAGTACTTATTTAATAATCTAGAAAGCAATTAGCTTTGTGATTTTATCAAAATCGGAATGAACAAAGAAGTAAGCCGACAAGCTGCAACTACTAAGTACAGGACACAGTTGACTGCTCATTTTGGTCCTGTGTGAAACTATGTCTGATGCCCTAGTTCTACCAATGATAACCTGAGAGAGAGAGATCATTGCAGAAATCATTTCTCCATTTGTTGGTATATCTTTGATCTTTCCAGTACATGGTCATGTGTACAGTATAGCGGCAAAGCCCAGAACTATACAGAGATACTACTATTCCCATGTTTGGGTTTCTTCCAGCACACATCGAATATTCTAGGCTTCTAGTTAAATCATGTGTTGGCAACAAATAAAATTTCTAACTACACAACATGTTTGCTGATCAAATTAATCAATGTTGTTGTATTGACATTTTTTCATCATAAACAAGACTGGTGAGCGATAATCCATTCTTCCATTTCAATTATATACTTTAGTGACCTATAAAAAGTCTTATATTTCTTTTCAGAGGTAGTACTTCCAAATTATAATACAAAGGATAATAACTATAACAGAAATTAACGATTAGCAGCCGCCACGGTTTTTATATAGTGAGGAAAAAGGACGCATAATATGGATTGAAAAGGAGACTCTTTTGTATGACAACTTAGTACTAGTGCTACGTTTGGTTTTCCTTTTATAGAGGAAACAGAATATACCATGATCATGAGTTCCATGCTCCTTTTCAACTAGATCAGACAAGTACTCAGTACCAATGATATGGCCATACTTATCCAAACGAAGCTGCATACATCAGAAAAAGGAGGATGCAAAGTATAATTAGACATGACAGACATATACTGAATAGTTAAAAAATGCACCATTTAAAGAAACTACAATGCAACTTTACTGAGAAAATATATTTGGAAGTATGAAGAACATTGTCAGCACAAGAGCAAGACATGAACCACAGCTTAAAGTGCATGTTCCCTGCAACCTACACTAACCTAGGAAAACAACTGGCCAAAATAAGCTAGCGTATGGGCCTGCTTCGCGGATGGTAGGAAACTAGGAATGTGCATTTACATAATGTTTCTCAATCACAAGCAATAGACATAACTATTAATTATTACTGCAGCTAGTGTCATAGTAGAGCATACATGCATATGCATCCGATACCATATTGAATTGCATCCACTGAAATTAACAAAATTTTGATATCAGATGGTACCTTCCAGATATTTGTATGCAAGTCAACCTCATGTTTGCCGGACATGTCGATTGCATCCACACTCAAGACTGTATGACAACAGAAGATAGTGAAATAAATATCAAAAGCATGAACCTTAAGCAAAGGGATCTCCAAATGGAACCTTGTACAAAAAACTGATACTGGATATATTTAATCAATAACTGACCTTCACATGGTAAAGAAGGAAATGATACATTTATATGAATTGGTAGAGTTTCTCCTCGTTTCAGATCTACAGACATCTGCAGACATTGAAAAGAAAAACTTGAGACAGGTTCATGATCTTAATGCTGGTAGCCAAAACAAGGCAAATAAAACTATCATGTTCAAATGAGTTTTCCATGATATGAAAATAACAACTACCAAATTATTTTATATAAATGTAATTGATCGGTTCGATTCATAGGCATCCTTTGTCATCATGAGAATTCCTTGGCCAGATTAGTTTTGTATGTCGAAGTGAATAAACTTAAACAGGAGAAATATCTATCATCCACAGGCATATTCCCAACACAAACTACAATCATAAATGTTGGGGAAGAATGGACAGAACAGCATAGACATCACAATAAGCTGCATATGCTAGTCATACAAGAAAAGGTCAACGAGAACGAAACGTACCTGATGCATCGTATAGGTTGTAAGGTAAAACGTGAGCTCATGCGCGAAAAGTGTAACCATAACAATTAGCCCGAGAATCGTCACTGCCAACATATATCAACGATGACGCGAATTAAACACAAATCTCCAAAAACATAAGCATCCATTAGCAGAGAACAACAGTTCACGAAGCAGCATAATCTATGTACCTATAGCACCCGAGTAAGTCTTCTTCAGCAGGTGGTCTTCGGCGTGCGGGAACGCATTGAAGTTCTTCAGAGACGGTATCCTCCCCATCTTTGCAGCTGTGGCACAAAAGCATACCAACCTCAGTCAGACGCCACAGCAAGCGGCAGCACAAAATCTAGCGGAAGACTCCAGATTTGACGGGAATTCTCCATGAACAAGCACTCCTAGTCCTAAGAAGACGGCGATTCTTCAAATATACAACAGACCAGTACCAAATTCTCCCCTACGAAGCGTCCGGCGGAGAGGCCCCGACGACTCGGCCGCGGGGCGCGAGGGCAGGAGGCAAGCTCCGTCGGATTTAAGCCGGCTGATGGCAACCCTCCCCCAGATCGGACGGAAGGAACGGGCGGGCGAGATGAGTTGCTCACCGGGAAGGGGGGCCGGAAGGCAGTGACGCGCTAGTGGATTCGTCTGCGGCGCAGGCGGGCGGCTCTGGATCTCACGGCGATCTCGTCGCCTTAGGACACCGTGCCGATGCCGGAGGCGGAGGCGGAGACGGAGCAGGTCGGAGACACCAGAACCGAAACCCAACGACCCGAGACTAGTATCTTCTCCGCGTGCCCAGGTAGGACCCGTCGGCCGGCCGGCCCAACCCAGCCCAGCCCTAGACCCAGGCCCGTCTGGGCTATTACGGCCCATCTTAGAAAACAAATCGGGCTCTGTTGCTGGCCAGCCCACCAGGCTGCCTGGCATCGCCACCGGCCGCTCATCGATTGCATTCCGCAGTTGGACGACGGCAGCACACTCTGCTTCTCACTGACGCCGCCGGCCACGCCTCTCCCCCTCCGAGCGCCGCTCTGCTCGCCGCCGCCGTCGCCGCCTACGAGCTGCGGCTCCTGCCCCCACTGCGCGCTGCAGGTACGCCACGCTGTTTTACCCCCGGCGACTTTCTCCTCGTCCTAGATCCGCCTCCACTCCCGTCGTCCCCGGCTCTCGCTGTAATTGTGATTGGATGTCTCCAGAGCTCGCGCGGACGGGTTCGGCGTGATGGGGGACGACGGGGCGGAAGGGGAGGCGCCGCGCTGCGTCGGCTGCGGCCGGCGCGTGAGGACGCTCTTCGTGCAGTACTCCGCAGGCAACATCCGTTTGATGAAATGCGTAAGAGCCCAGCCCCCTCCCGCCGCATCGTCAGCGTCGCCCTTTTGCCTCCTGCGTGCAAGCCGGCTTTAACCCTGGATGCTGTTCGTGTGCAGGATGTCTGCAAGGCTGTCGCCGATCCCTACATCGAGTGTGAATTCATGGTATGGTATGGTATGATGATCAATGGTGCATGGGTTCAAACTGTTGCCATATGTGTGATTTGACCGTAGGGGTGCAAGTGGCGCGCTGCTTATGTAGTCCTAAATCGGCCAAATCAGTTGCAGCTTTAGTTTTGATGGGGTTAGCTCACTTTATAGTGGCTGATCAATTTGGCGGCTTATGCGTGTGCGCCGCTTGCATCCTTATTGGGCCGTTTTCCTATGCCTGGGACACCTATTTATTGCATGCCTGATGCGCTGCGTGGCCTTAACTCTTACTCTTCTTACCCCGCTGTAGATTATCTTGATCGATCTGATTCTACACAAGACCAGGGCATACCGACATCTACTGTTCAATAAGCTGCACATTGGTTCATCTATTGACAAGGTGCGAATCTTATGGTACCATGCAACCTCAAACAAGTGCTGTTCCGCCTTTTCAAACTCCCTAAGGCCGACTCAGCTCGTAAAACGTTCTGCGCCACATATTTCTTTTTTCCTGAGCTTTTAATAGATACTAATGCTATAAGCATGTAGAGCAGTTAAGTTATAGATGTGATGCTTTTTGTTGCTATCATCATTTGAGTTAAACTATGCAGTTTACTCAGTGTGTACTCTATCTAAATATGGAAGCTGAATTGCTTGGATGCTCCTCTTTTGCATTAATAGCACAAGTATTTCATTTTCCATATCTACTTTGAAGCAGCAAAGGGTGATAACAATTAGCAATTTAGCACCATCAATACTTTCCTATAGTTTTACAATTTACTCTATACTTCCTATGAGTCCTGATGCTTGAGAATTTGAAGTTTCATCTATCATAAATCTGCTCCTCTTTTGCATTAATATCACAAGTACTTCATTTGCCATATATACTTTACTCATTTTACTCAACAAAGGGTGATAACAGTTACCAATTTATCATCATCAACACTTTCCTAGTTTCATGATTTACTCAATACTTCCTATGAGTCCCGATGCTTGAGAATTTGAAGTTTCATCTGTCCTAGATCTGCCTGTTATTTTTCTTGTTAATATTGTTCCTGTATCATACGACACCTTCAGCCTTTTATGCCTTGGCAGTCCATCCAACAAGAGCATATAATCTGATGACATGGAAAATATAGTTATCTATTCATAATTCATCTAAGTTCAAACTTCATCTTGGCACTCATATTGTAATAATTTCTGCCTTCGTATACTTTTTCCTCACTCATAAGTCATACTATGTTGCTTTCTGCCTTCCGCAACTATATTCAGTGGCCAAGTCCAAATATGCCTTTTCTCTTATGTCTCTTGTTTTGGTTTTGTTTGCAGGGAATACTGTGCCAGTTCATTCTGATGCATATCGTTCTTGACGCTTGTATCCATTTTCATTTATAAATTTTTTATTTTAATTCTGGTAGTTTCCAACATTCAACCTAAGCTGCCCATAACTATGTAGTCAGAATATCAGTTTCAAAAAGCAACAAAGTTGATGGGGATTCTTCCAGGAGCACATTGTCCACAATTTGCAATTGCAGCGAGGTGATTAAAGTTGACTGCATTCAGATAACAAATGTTTCCACTTCTCATCAACTAAGCAGTGTATTGGGTGTTCTGCTTTTCTTCAGGTTCTGGGTGATGCATTGTTAGGGAACATCATATTTACGGCCATGTTACTCCTGGGAGTACGATATATCCTCAAATTTTCTTTTGACATTACAAGGTATCGTTGTATGCGTGTATCCTTTTTAAAATATCTGAATACCTCTGAGGTGGTACTTTTCAGTTGTCATAATAAAATTATCGTTCCTAGTAAATACACCTGTTGTTATTTCATTCTGTGTGAAGTGTTGTCAATGTACTCCCTCCGTAAAATAATATAAGAGTGTTTAGATCACTACTTTAGTGATCTAAACGCTCTTATATTAGTTTACAGAGGGAGTATCATTTATCCAGTAGGAATTCTGTAATAGTAGTACATTTCTATCTTCGAAGAGGATGAGATCATATAAGAGTTTACTGTTGGGCCTCCCCTACAGTTTTCGTATGAAAAAAAGAGGGTTAAATCATGTCATAGTTCTACATCTGTGTGTTATACTTGGCTCACTGTTGCATTCTTCATTACTCAGGTATCGAGAGATTCTGTTAGCCGTCATCATTTCAAGCTATTTCAAGTTATTTCTTCTGACAATGATGGTATAGAAGAATCTTATGTCGACGATTTCCTGTGAATTTATCTATCAAATGTTTTCTTTCTAGCTGATTACTGAATTTGCAGGTTTGGGAGTTCCCATCATCTGCTATATTCATTGTCGAAACATTTGTTCTCTCATCAAATGTTGTAGCCCTGAGAGGTAAGCACTGCTCATTTCTCTCATGAGTTTTTTGTTACCCTTTCTATGTGTACTTTCTTAGTCTTCACATTTTCTAGCTATTAGGATTCTTCCACATCAATAAGAATGTAAGATTCATGGTTGTTGAGCACAAATTAACATATAAATAATCAATAAGAATGTAAGATTCATGGTTGTTGAGCACAAATCAACATATGAATAAACATCTAGTTATGCCATTTATAAGAAGTAGCTGTGGCAGTATTTGAACATTTATAAGATGGTTGTATTAAAGAGGCATCTATGTGGTGACCATCTCCTGCGACTGGACCAGACAGATGCCCCAAGCTCTGCAGCACATGATTGAGTTGTGTCACATTCTCATTGTATCCTACGGAATTGATTGATAGATCTAGGCCTCAGCTTGATCATGCCCAACTTCTAGAATTTCTCAAAGCGCCACCTTCAATGCAGAGCGCCTGTCAATACATGCTTGGTATATGCGTGCACAGGTGTACTAGATTTGTTGGTTTGCTCTAGCTTTCAGTACTGAATGCGGCGAGAGACGACGGATTGTACTGAAACTGAAACTGGTTAATTTCCTTTCAATGTTTGTAGTTCAAATTTCTTCCCATTCCTACTACTATATAACACTGAAAAGGACCCAAGCCCACTGTCTTCTCTAACAGATCACAATGCTGTGAAGACTGAATGTCCTGCTGTTTTTTTCAGTGGTGACGCGGTTCCCAAAGGCCCACTGTGTTGGTGTCTGCTTCATGGCGCACGCGGCAAAGCACTTGACGGAACGGTGGCTCATGTGGACACCATGAACATGAATTCATCAAGACTTGCCACCGCCTTACTCCAAGGTAAGTGGCCTCCAGATTTACCCTGTTTCACTCCATCTATGCATACTGTGCAGCGTTCATGATCTCGCTCCTATGGCAGCGGATGTACTCATTTGCGACAATCTGATTGACCGTCCTTGCAGTGTTCGTGCAGCATCGATCTGGACCACGCCGGAACTGGAGAGCGGGGAGCTGTCCTGCTGGCCTCTGTACCGTGGCGCTGCAGGTTGAGCGGCGTCTCCGGTCAGCGTATGCCTGAGCTAGTGAAGAGGCAGGCGGTCTGGGGAGATGGGCTGTCCGTTTCGCCTACTTATGGCCCAAGTAGGAGTAGGTACTTGCCCTGTTCGTTCACGCCCGGAAGTGCGTCAGCTGACAGGGCCTCTCTACCTTGTGACCACACGTGCAAAACGCACAGTCCAGTGTCTGTATGTTTGTATGTCTCGTTCTTTTTCAGTTTGGTTTTATTTACATCCGTTGTAGAAAAAAAAAAGAGCTTCCGGGTCGATGCACTTCCGTAGGATTACTCTGCTTTTTCCAGGGACAAAATTTGGTTTCCGGGTTTCCACGGTTACTTTCTCCACTGACGTTTGTGTGTTCCTAGAGTTGCTGAGCGTTTCCGAGGATGCGTATGCATTTTTGAGTCGAGCGTTCAGGGTCAATGCTTATGTATTTTTGAGTTGAGTGTTGAGGGTAGACGCGCCATCGACAAGCAAGCACTGTACACTCTTCTCTAGTGCCCTGTTCATAGCTTTGGAAGGCTTAGATCATCTACAATAGAAGATGTAGATGCAAAAATTAACTAATTTTTGAATATCTGAGGCCCCAAAACCCCCTTTTCAACAAATAATGTAGATGAAAAAAATTACATCTTTCGAAAATGTAAAATACAACACCTCACGATGCAAATATACGTCTTCACCTATAGGAGATGTAAAAATAACGGTCACATGTCAACTGCCCAACTGCCTTCATTCGGCTTTCACCCGGAGCCCAACTCCGCTGCCGGCCGATTTCATCCAAAATCGATGACGCCACCGCCCGCCTGCCTACCTCTGACCCTGTTGTGACTCCGCCCGCCGCTTGCCTTACTAGAGTAGCGATGACTGCCCTGCTAATTCGATTCCGGCCGTCGCTTCAAATCAAAGCTTTCTTCGGTTGTCGTAATGGCTTCCATGGCACGGTCGTGGACGGGTTGGGATTGTTCCTAACCTGGTCCCACCCCTGTCGTGACTCCGCCGCCCGTCGCTTGCCTCACTAGAGTAGCGACGACTGCCCTGCTAATTCGATTCCGGCCGTCGCTTCAAATCAAAGCTTTCTTCAGCTGTCGTAATGGCTTCCATGGCACGGTCGTGGACGGGTTGGGCTTGTTCCTAACCTGGTCCCACCCTGTCGTGACTCCGCCGCCCGCTTGCCTACCTCTGACCTTGTCGTAACTCCGCCCGCCTGTCGCCCGCCGCTTGCCTCACTAGAGTAGCTACGACTGCCCCCCATGGCTGCTAATTCGATTTCGGTCGTCGCTTCAAATCAAAGCTTCTTCGGCTGCCGTAATGGCTTCCATGGCATGGTCGTGGACGGGTTGGGCTTGTTCCTAACCTGCACCCATCGCAGAATGTAGGGGAGGCGCGCCACACCACCCGCCTCCACCGTTCTTCCCGCCACGCGAAGCCGGCCGCCCCTTTGATGCTCTTCCGCCGGCCCTATGCCGCTCGTTCTCTCTCCGCCTCGAATCGCCGCCCCAATTCATGACGGCGCCGTCCTGATTCAGCACCTTCGCCGCCCCGACGCCGCCGCCCTGAACCGCATCGCGCTGCCGTGCCGCCGCCCACTAGTTTTTACATCTTCATTTTTGCATCACCTATTGGAGATGCTCTTTTGCATCTCCAATAAACATCATCTATTGAAGTTGCCTCTTATTTTAAGATGTAAAACACACTTTTTGAGATGTAAATTTTTACATGTTTTGTTTTACATCTCTAAATTTGCATCTTCTATTGGAGAAGCTCTTATCATACTGCTTTGGACGGGAACTCTAGAGGAGCAAGCACTGTACACGAACGCACGCACGCACACAAGCATGCCATCGATCTACATGGGCGCCATGAAGGCTGCGAATCCCACTGCCACTAGCCCGGACGGTGCTGGCACAGCGGCAGCAGCAACGTCGCCATTGCTGGCACGGCTGACCCGGGGCTGGGTGTCGCCGTTTTCGCCTGCGGTTTCAGGCCGTCGAGGTCATCGATTCCCGTGAAGCGATGGCTTACTGGAACTGAGCGTAGCCTTTTCTGGCCTTCTCCTCCATCGACTGATATTGCTCGCGAGCGTCTAGGCGGTTGGTTCATGAGTCAGTCTCTTCGTCCACGCTCGCTTTTTTTTTTTTTTGAGGGTGTCCACGCTCGCTTTCGCCTTGATTCGTCCTTGACAGGCCGACCGATGCTTTGATTCACGGTGAGCTGACTAGGGATGCAGACTGATTGATTGTCCTCTGAGGCTCTGACCCTACTTGGCTCCATCAAATGAACTAGGATTTCTAAAAGTGGTGCCTTTTAAAAAAAATCCTTGGTGTCTCTCGAGTTTCATCCACCCATGCATCGCGTGCACCCAGAGAACAAATGTTGATGCGACCGGGAGTACTGTCTGCAGCCACTCGACGAGTTGTCTTGAGATTTATTTTTTAGAGAAGTTGTCTTAAAAAACTTTGCGGGTAAGTTGTCTTGAGATATTAACAACAGTTTAACAGAAGTACAGAACAGACAACAGTGTGGTCTGCCCCATCGGCTCTCTTTTCCCCGTGCCGCCACGTCCCTGCCCTCCTTCCTTCGGCCGGTCGCCACCACCACCACTCTACCAGAAGATATCTGCACTTTGCCTCTCCTTGCTACAGTCCATACTTTTATCGATCATGGTTGCGATCGCTCCACACTTTCTATCATGGTCAAACTATTCCGCTTGATGGATTGGTGGTCTCCTGGCTAATGATATACTACATGAAAACCGTGATCAGGTAGATGGGGGACAGCTCCGATTTGTTACCAAACGTTCGCACTTTCTCTCTCATCTTCTCTCGAGTGTACGTACGTGTGGCCGGAGGTCGCATGCATTATTGGGTCGCCGTGTCGTGTGCTCGTGATCGTCGCGGCGCCGCCACCGCAATTAACAACTCTTTGCCGCGTACGTGCGCATTCCTTTGTTGGTTTCTCCCTTTTCGTTTTTTCAACAGATTATATCCTAGTTAAACTGGCCAAAATTTAGAACATCAATCTAGAGCTAGTGCCCGACTCTTCCACCCGTGCGCACTTTGTTAATTTGGACGATAATCATAGACTGACTTGGACGCTGCAACTGTACTGTATTAGTCATCCGGCCGTGCACATTGTCCTTGCAACCAGTCTACTATTGGTGAACCCTACTCACACCAACCATGTTCTCATCAAAAGAGATTAACTGCCATTTCCTTTTCTTTTTTGCGAATTAAGTGCCATTTCCTAGGCCAGCGAACAACTATAGGAGTTACAATACGGTCTTGTCAGCCTTTTGGTTGGATTATCACATCAGTTTCTCTACATCAACACTAGTACAACTCTTGCGCCACTAGTTTTACATGCAATGAATAGCGGCTTCGCTATTTTTCAGATACAAAGAAATCATCGTTGCCCCAGTCACTTTTCTGGGGGAGGCCGGACCTCGCTGCAGAAGAAGCAACCCACTATCTATCTTAGGGGATGGGGGATGCAGGTGATCGCCAGAATTGTTCACTGATGATGCGGGACTTAAAGTTGTGGCCAGCGATGGTCAGGACCGGGGCGGGGGAGAGAGGAGGACGAGGGAAGGGCAAGGGGCGAGGTGGCGATAGCCGCCGACCGCAAGGGGCGGAGGCAGGCGGTTAGGGCTGAGTTAGCCGGCGGCTACGTGCGGGAGAAGAAATTGGAAGGTGAACAGTGCCCCAATCTGTTTTTGACCATTGGATGAAGATCTAATGGGCGAGAATGAAAGTAACTGATGCAACTATTTCTTTTAGGCACGCGACGTATAGATGGTCCCAATGAATAGTCATATCATGCATGTCATGATGCAAAATGAATAATAAATCCGGCCATAACTTTCTCAAAAGGTTCTTGTTGTAGAGACATATTATATTATCCACCAAAGTAATGACCCTTGTGCTGTCTAACTTTCTTATCCTCTAAAAAATAGTGCCGTCACCTTCGGTCATATCCCAACAAATGGAGGTGCCCCCTCGTTCCGAATTACTTGTCACAGGTATAGATGTATTTATATGTATTTTAGTTTTAGATACATCTATTTCTGCGACGAGTAATTTGGAACGAAGGGAATACAACGCATTGAGTTGATCTCAATCTATTTTTTCTTGACCATGTGTTACAATATTCCTTTTAGTTTCGGGATGATCGAGGGTGTGTTAGGATCACTACACTTGCTGGTGTGTGCTTGTCTACTACCTAGCTAAATGGAACTAAAGCATCTTTTCTTTTTATTTCTCCGTTCCTAAATATAAGTTCTTTTTAGAGATTTCAATGCAGACCACATACAGATGTATATAGACGTATTTTAGAGTGTAGATTCACTCATTTGATTCCGCATGTAGTCTGTAGTGAAATCTTTAGAAAGACTTATATTCAAAAACGGAATGAGTACTATAAAGCAAGAGGGAAATTCACTAACCATGAATCGCGGGCATCTTGCTCTTAATCATCGGATTACATGATCAACGGCCATGATTGTGTAGAACACCTTGCAACCTTAGCTTCAAAGAATTCTTCCTTGTGCATGATTGCCTCGCGAATATACTAAATCTTACCAGAAAAATCCTTGTCCTATCATATAGTAGATTGTAGAGGCATCATGGAATCTAGCAATCTTTTCACGGGCCACTCAAACTTCAAGGACCACTACTTTAAGTTTCCATTTCTACATATACATAGAGATCAAGCTTTTTTTTGAACGCCGATAAGTGCCACACATGTAGGCGTTAGGAAATCCGCCCACACATTTTGTGTGGTGTATAAGATGAACAACCCACAATCCTACGTGTGGGCAAAACAATTAGCGCCCACACGCCTCTTTTTTTCCTCCCGATCCCTCTCACACGCGTGCGTGTGGGCGAAGTTGATAACGCCCACACGCCCGTATGTCAGGCCTCGTACCTCCTGGTCCCGCACACCACGCGTGACGGTCACCGCGCGCCCGCAGTTGCCATGGTCCAGACCCTCGTCCATGTTCGTTTAATTGCAGTTGCCATGTCGCTGAACTACGGTTGCCATGTCGGACAACTGCAGTTGCCATGGTTGCTCAACTGCAGTTGCCATGTATGGTCTGATCTAATGTAGTTGCCATGATTTCATAACTTTAGGAGTTGCCACATACTAACACTAGGCAGTTGAGAGAGTTGCCATGTGCTCACAAGCATGCTAGGGCAGTTGCCATGTAAAAAAGAAGAGTTGCCATCTGCTTACGTGCACGTTAGGGCAGTTGCCATGTACATGCACGTTAGGGCAGTTGCCATGTATCATGCAAAAACATATGGCAACTCGGTAAAAGAGAGTTGCCATCTGCTTACGTGCACACTAGAAGTTGCCGTGTACCCTGCAAAACACATGGCAAACTCGGGTAAAAATAGAGAGTTGTCACCTACTTATAAAAGCACACTAGGGGCAGTTGCCATGTGCAGTGCAAAAACACATGGCAACTAGCAGCTTGGGTATGGGAGAGGAGAAGGGCGTGTGGGCAAGATGTCAAATGCCCACACACTAGCCCTTGTGTGTGCGTGCAAAATGGCGTGTGGGCGAACTGCTGAACGCCCACACAGCAGCCCCTCCTGTGTGGTGAAACGGCCGTGTGGGCGACCGGCTGAACGCCCACACACCAGGCCAATCCTACGTGGCACTAGAAACATGCCAAGATTCGTGCACTCACGAACGAACGCGGATCCACGCGTGTGGGCGAGATGCAAACGCCCACACATGTGGGTGTTAACATTTCCGTTTTTTTTTTCTAGCCAACCGCCTATATATTGGTAGTACATACACAAAAGGCTAAATGAAGAAGTACATATTTTGACTTTAGGGTGTGTATGATTTAAGTCGTATGACTGGGATACCTGGCCAGCTAGAATTTTGGTGAAGGTTTTGTCGGCCCATTATTTTGCAAGAAAACTAATCTAGTGTGCAATAGGCGCGGACATACTTGAAATTTGCAAACCATCCAAACGCGATTTTTTTATGGTACATCTTACTACTGAATCAATGTGTACTATTTGTTTGATATAACAATTGATTTTGTAGGGCAATTTAGATATTTCCTATTTGGTTCAGTAGGGGTGTTTTGTCCATTGGTGTTTGAAATTCTTTTTTATTGACCCTTCCTTGTGCTCATAGGTCGCAATCATGCTTCCCAATTTTCTACTTCGCCTCCATCTGCATACGCGACCACTCATTTGCCTTTCATAGCTCGGGTGATATTTCACATAATTGAAATCACGTAGTTCTTTCCAGCTAGTTGAACCATGACTGGTTTGATTCAATTCTTTACTACTTCCTTTGTTCGGAATTACTTGTCGCAGAAATAGATGTATCTAGATGTATTTTAGTTCTAGATACATCCATATTCGAGACAAGTAATTCCGAACGGAGAGAGTAAATAACTAGTAGAGCTGGTGTCTAGTTAGAAAATTGATCTGGCGATTTGTCGAGTCTTGAGTATCCATCTTCACATGTAGTCCCAACTCCACGTTTTTCGCTTCCCATAATACCCTTTGGGGTAGAAAATTTTGTTCCGAGCGAAGATACTATGCAAAATGTGTTGTAGTATTGGTTGTTCTGGTTCATTCGCCCACTAAAATGGATAGCCCATGTAAATTAGATGTACTGTAAAAGGACCATATTTTTTTCTTGTGACTTTTTATTTTGTATGGTAGTCTATTAAAGTCACAATTACCAACACATAACCCTGTTTGAAGCGATAAGCACAACATATGTTAACTAGGTCCCTAATTCTGTTTTCCATAACAATAAGTTGGTTGCAGAGAGTGGTTAAGAAAAGTGGTAATGTGACATGAATGGAATCAACAAAATTAATTACTCATATGCACACACGTAGCTGAATAGACAAGTGGAATCTAGCAATCCTTGCATGGGCCACTCAAACTTCAAGGACCACTGCTTTACGCTTCCATTTCCACATATACATTAGAGATCAACCTTTTTCCAGCCAACCGCCTATATATTGGTAGTAATACACAAAAGGCTAATTATGAAGTACACATTTAGATTTTAGGGTGTGTCTAGCTTGAGTCAAATGACTTGGACATGTGGCCAACCGGAATTTCAGTGAAGGATTTGTCGGTCCATGATTGTGCCAATATTTTGCAAGTAAACTAAACTAGTACTCCCTCCGTTTCAAAATATAGTGCTTCCTCTATTCCCGTGCTTCAGTTTTGACCATAAATTTAACCAATGAGACCGACTACGGCGGGAGCAAAAGTTATACCAGTGAATTCTTATTCAAAAGAAGTTTTCAATTATATATTGGTTAAATTTATGGTCAAAGTTGAACCTCGGGAAGTGCAGCCGCACTATATTTTGGAATGGGGGAGTATAAAATAGGGCGCATTCATACTAGAAATTTGGCAAACCATCCAAAAAAAAACAGATTTTTTTACTATACATCTTATTACTAAATCAGTGTGTAGTATTAGTTTAGTATAACGGTTAATTTTGTCGAGAGGTTTAGGTATTTATGTTTGGTTCAATAGGGGTAATTTTTCCATCAGTGTTTGGAGTTCTTTTTATTGTGTTCGTAGGCCGCAATCGCGCTCCCCCACTTTTTACGTACTTCGCCTTCATCTGCATATATGCGGCCAGTCGTTTGCCTTCCACAACTTGGTCGGCATTTCACATAATTGAAACCACACAGTTTATTTTTATTATTTGCAGTGTTAAAAGAAGGTCGTGGCTTGAATCATTATATTCTTGAAGCATGACCAGTTTGATTCAGTTTTTTCAAGCATGATTCATTGATTCATGTAGATGAGGTCTCTTGTCTCCCCTGAATGTGTGAATGTGAAGCAATGGTCTTTGTATTCGTAGATCAGCTTCCTTCTATTTATGAACATATGTTGTTGGGTTCAAATATTGGTATGCTCTCGTCATTGGAGATCTAGAAGCCAAGCCTGGAACGATGAGGGATGGGACGGTCTAACCAGACGGAGGACAAAGGGCGCAAAGGAGATGGGCGCCACGTCGTCACCATGATGAAACCAAGTGTAGCCAATATCTCGCTTAGGTAACTAGTGGAGTTGGTGTCTACTTAGGAAAATGATCTGGCAATTCGCTGGAGTCTCAAGTCTCCTTCATTCGTAGTACAAAACTCCATGTTTTTCGCTTTCCATAATACCTTTTAGGGTCGCAAGATTTGTTCTGAGTCTAAATACTAAAGAAATGTGTTGTACTCCTCTAGTATTGGTTGATCTGGTCTATTGTTCGACTGAAATGGATAGCCCATGTCGATTAGAAGTACCATAAAATGACCCGGTTTGAGTTTTCTGTGATCAAAAAATTGGTATGATTGTCTATTGCGGTCACAAATTACCAATGCATGACCTTGTTTGAAGCAAGAAGCACACACATATGTTAACTAAGTTCCTGATTGCTTGGTAAGCTACCAACAAAGAATTAAACTAGGTTCCTGATTATGTTTTCCATAATGAAAAAGTTGATGGCAAAGAGAGGTTAAGCAAAGTGCCAACGTGACATGAATGGAATCAACAAAATTAATCACCCCTGACCCTTGCACACACGCTGCTAGCTGAATAGATGATGTTGACATGCGAGAAAGCAAAGCATGGGAGCAAAGTGGTCAAGTTTATAGCCTTTTTCTTGCAAGTCCAAGGGCATCTCCAACGGTGACCCGCAAATCTCCTCCCGCATCTGTTCGCAGTCAGGGGGACCAGTCTGCGGACATGGATGCGGGAGGCGGCCATCCAACACTTCCCGCATACATCCGGCTTCTCTTTTTTTTAAGTCCACACGTTCAAATAGCCGCATACATAGAGTACAAACGTTCAAATAGCTGCATGTAACACTAGTTCAAATTTTAAAGAAGTTCAAATATTACATTCCAACATCGTTGTCCCCTTTAACTGCCCACTGATGCTCAATCAAATCTTCCTTTAACTGCTCGTGAGTGTTGGGGAACGCAGTTTCAAAAATATTCCTACGATCACGCAAGATCTATCTAGGAGATGCATAGCAACGAGATGGGAGAGTGTGTCCACGTACCCTCATAGACCGAAAGCAGAAGCGTTTAGTAACGCGGTTGATGTAGTCGAATGTCTTCATGGTCCAACCGATCCATGTACCGAACGCACGGCACCTTAGTGTTCAGCACACGTTCAGCATGATGACGTCCCTCGAGCTCTTTATCCAGTTGAGGATGAGGGAGAGTTCCATCAGCATGATGGCGTGGTGACGGTGATGATGAAGTTATCGGCGCAGGGCTTCACCTAAGCACTACGACGATATGACCAAGGTGTTGAACTGTGGAGGGGGGCACCGCACACGGCTAAGAGATTGTCTGTTGTGCTATTGGGGTGCCCCCTGGCCACGTATATAAAGGAAGGAGGGAGAGAGGAAGCCGGCCAGGAGGGGCGTGCCAAGGCAGGGAGTCCTACTTGGACTCCTAGTCCAAGTAGGATTCGCCCCTCCTCCCTTTTCCTTTCTTCCACCGGAGGGAAAGGAAGGAGGGGAGAAGGAGAAGGAAGGAGGGGGCCGCACCCCCACCCCTTGTCCAATTCGGTTTGGGTAGGGGGGAGGCACGTGCCACCTCGTGGCCATTCTTCCCTCTCTCCACTAAAGCCCACTAAGGCCCATTAACTTCCTCGGGGGGTCCCGGTAACCTCCCGGTACTCCAAAAAAATGCCCGAACTACTCGGAACCATTCCGATGTCCAAATGCAACCTTCCAATATATGAATCTTTACATCTCGATCATTTAGAGACTCCTCATCATGTACGTGATCTCATTCGGGACTCCGAACAAACTTCGGTCATCAAATCACATAACTCATAATACAAATCATCATCAAACGTTAAGCGTGCGGACCCTATGGGTTCGAGAACTATGTAGACATGACCGAGACACATCTCCGGTCAATAACCAATTGCAGAACCTGGATGCTCATATTGGCTCCTACATATTCAACGAAGATCTTTATCGGTCAAACCGCATAACAACACACGTCATTCCCTTTGTCATCAGCATGTTACTTGCCCGAGATTCGATCGTTGGTATCATCATACCTAGTTCAATATCGTTACCATCAAGTCTCTTTACTCGTTCCATAATGCATCATCTCGTAACTAACTCATTAGTCACATTGCTTGCAAGGCTTATAGTGATGTGCATTACCGAGAGGGCCCAGAGATACCTCTCCGATACACGGAGTGACAAATCCTAATCTCGATCTATGCCAACTCAACAAACACCATCGGAGACACATGTAGAGCGTCTTTATAATCACCCAGTTACGTTGTGACGTTTGATAGCACACAAAGTGTTCCTCGGTATTCGGGAGTTGCATAATCTCACAGTCAGAGGAACATGTATAAGTCATGAAGAAAGCAATAGCAATAAAACTAAACGATCATTATGCTAAGATAACGGATGGGTCTTGTCCATCACATCATTCTCTAATGATGTGATCCCGTTCATCAAATGACAACACATGTCTATGGTCAGGAAACTTAACCATCTTTGATTAACGAGCTAGTCAAGTAGAGGCATACTAGGAACACTCTGTTTGTCTATGTATTCACACATGTACTAAGTTTCCGGTTAATACAATTCTAGCATGAATAATAAACATTTATCATGATATAAGGAAATATAAATAACAACTTCATTATTGCCTCTAGGGCATATTTCCTTCAGTCTCCCACTTGCACTAGAGTCAATAATCTAGATTACACAGTAATGATTCTAACACCCATGGAGTCTTGGTGCTGATCATGTTTTGCTCATGAGAGAGGCTTAGTCAATGGGTCTGCAACATTCAGATCCGTGTGTATCTTGTAAATCCCTATGTCTCCCTCCTTGACTTGATCGCGGATGGAATTGAAACGTCTCTTGATGTGTTTGGTTCTCTTGTGAAATCTGGATTCCTTTGCCAAGGCAGTTGCTCCAGTATCGTCATAAAAGATTTTCATTGGACCCGATGCACTAGGTAGTACACCTAGATCGAATATGAACTCCTTCATCTAGACTCCTTCATTTGCTGCTTCCGAAGCATCTATGTACTCCGCTTCACACGTAGATCCCGCCACGACGCTCTGCTTGGAACTGCACCAACTGACAGCTCCACCATTCAATATAAATACGTATCTGGTTTGTGACTTAGAGTCATCTAGATCAGTGTCAAAGCTTGCATCGACGTAACCATTTACTGTTGGGTTTCGTAGTAATTTCAAAAAAATTCCTACGCACACGCAAGATCATGGTGATGTATAGCAACGAGAGGGGGAGAGTGTGATCTACGTACCCTTGTAGATCGACAATGGAAGCGTTAACTTGGTTGATGTAGTCGTACGTCTCCACGGCCCAACCGATCAAGCACCAAAACTACGGCACCTCCGAGTTCTAGCACACGTTCAGCTCGATGACGATCCCCGGACTCCGATCCAGCAAAGTGTCGGGGAAGAGTTCCGTCAGCACGACGGCGTGGTGACGATCTTGATGTTCTACTGTCGCAGGGCTTCGCCTAAGCACCGCTACAATATTATCGAGGACTATGGTGGAAGGGGGCACCGCACACGGCTAAGAATATGATCATGTGGATCAACTTGTGTGTCTAGGGGTGCCCCTTGCCTCCGTATATAAAGGATCCAAGGGGGGGGGGTGCGGCCGGCCCTAGTAGGAGGCGCGCAGGAGGAGTCCTACTCCTACCGGGAGTAGGACTCCCCTCCCTTTCCTTGTCCAAGTAGGAGAGGGGGAAGGAGAGAAGGAAAAAGGGGGGGCGCCGCCCCTCCCTCCTTGTCCAATTCGGACTAGGGGGAGAGGGGGCGCGCGGCCTGCCCTGGCAGCCCCTCCTCTTCTCCACTTTAGGCCCATGAGGCCCATTAACCTCCCGGGGGTTCCGGTAACCCCCGGTGCTCCGGTTTTATCCGAAACTTCCCCGGAACACTTCCGGTGTCCGAATATAGCCGTCCAATATATCAATCTTTATGTCTCGACCATTTCGAGACTCCTCGTTATGTCCGTGATCACATCCGGGACTCCGAACTAACTTTGGTACATCAAAACTCATAAACTCATAATATAACTGTCATCGAAACCTTAAGCGTGCGGACCCTACGGGTTTGAGAACAATGTAGACATGACCGAGACACGTGTCCGGTCAATAACCAATAGCGGAACCTGGATGCTCATATTGGCTCCTACATATTCTACGAAGATCTTTATCGGTCAGACCGCATAACAACATACGTTGTTCCCTTTGTCATCGGTATGTTACTTGCCCGAGATTCGATCGTCAGTATCCCATACCTAGTTCAATCTCGTTACCGGAAAGTCTCTTTACTCGTTCCGTAATACATCATCTCACAACTAACTCATTAGTTGCAATGCTTGCAAGGCTTATGTGATGTGTATTACCGAGAGGGCCCAGAGATACCTCTCCGACAATCGGAGTGACAAATCCTAATCTCGAAATACGCCAACCCAACATGTACCTTTGGAGACACCTGTAGAGCACCTTTATAATCACCCATTTACGTTGTGACGTTTGGTAGCACACAAAGTGTTCCTCCGGTAAACGGGAGTTGCATAATCTCATAGTCATAGGAACATGTATAAGTCATGAAGAAAGCAGTAGCAACATACTAAACGATCGGGTGCTAAGCTAATAGAATGGGTCATGTCAATCAGATCATTCACCTAATGATGTGATCCCGTTAATCAAATAACAACTCTTTGTTCATGGTTAGGAAACATAACCATCTTTGATTAACGAGCTAGTCAAGTAGAGGCATACTAGTGACACTCTGTTTGTCTATGTATTCACACATGTATTATGTTTCCGGTTAATACAATTCTAGCATGAATAATAAACATTTATCATGATATAAGGAAATAAATAATAACTTTATTATTGCCTCTAGGGCATATTTCCTTCATTTACGATGAGCTCTTTGTCACCTCCATAAACGAGAAACATATCCTTAGTCCTTTTCAGGTATTTCAGGATGTTCTTGACCGTTGTCCAGTGATCCACTCCTGGATTACTTTGGTACCTCCCTGCTATACTTATAGCAAGGCACATATCAGGTCTGGTACATAACATTGCATACATGATAGAACCTATGGCTGAGGCATAGGGAATGACTTTCATTTTCTCTCTATCTTCTGCAGTGGTCGGGCATTGAGTCTGACTCAACTTCACACCTTGTAACACAGGCAAGAACCCTTTCTTTGACTGATCCATTTTGAACTTCCTCAAAACTTTATCAAGGTATGTGCTTTGTGAAAGTCCAATTAAGCTTCTTGATCTATCTCTATAGATCTTGATGCCCAATATATAAGCAGCTTCACCGAGGTCTTTCATTGAAAAATTCTTATTCAAGTATCCTTTTATGCTATCCAAAATTTTTGTATTATTTCCAATCAACAATATGTCATCCACATATAATATTAGAAATTCTACAGAGCTCTCACTCACTTTTTTATAAATATAGGCTTCTCCAAAAGTCTATATAAAACCATATGCTTTGATCACACTATGAAAGCATATATTCCAACTCCGAGATGCTTGCACCAGTCCATAAATGGATCGCTGGAGCTTGCACACTTTGTTAGCACCTTTTGGATCGACAAAACCTTCTGGTTGCATCATATACAACTCTTCTTTAAGATATCCATTAAGGAATGCAATTTTGACATCCATTTGCCAAATTTCATAATCATAAAATGCGGCAATTGCTAACATGATTCGGATAGACTTAAGCATCGCTACGGGTGAGAAGGTCTCATCGTAGTCAACTCCTTGAACTTGTCAAAAACCTTTCGCAACAAGTCAAGCTTTGTAGACAGTAACATTACCGTCAGCATCAGTCTTCTTCTTGAAGATCCATTTATTCTCTATTGCTTGCCAATCATCGGGCAAGTCAACCAAAGTCCACACTTTGTTCTCATACATGCATCCCATCTCAGATTTCATGGACTCAAGCCATTTCGTGGAATCTGGGCTCATCATCGCTTCTTTCGAGAGAAACTCTTTCTCTAGAAAGGATCCATTCTTAGCAACAAATATCTTGCCTTCGGATCTGTGATATAAGGTATACCCAATAGTCTCTTTTGGGTATCCTATGAAGACACATTTCTCCGATTTGGATTCGAGCTTATCAGGTTGAAGCTTTTTCACATAAGCATCGCAACCCCAAACTTTAAGAAACGTCAGTTTAGGTTTCTTGCCAAACCACAGTTCATATGGTGTCGTCTCAACGGATTTAGATGGTGCCCTATTTAACGTGAATGCAGCCGTCTCTAAAGCATAACCCCAAAACGATAGCGGTAAATCAGTAAGAGACATCATAGACCGCACAATATCTAATAAAGTACGGTTACGACGTTCGGACACACCATTACGCTGTGGTGTTCTAGGTGGCGTGAGTTGTGAAACTATTCCACATTGTTTTAAATGAAGACCAAACTCATAACTCAAATATTCACCTCCATGATCAGATCGTAGAAACTTTATTTTCTTGTTACGATGATTTTCTACTTCACTCTGAAATTCTTTGAACTTTTAAAATGTTTCAGACTTATGTTTCATTAAGTAGACATACCCATATCTACTCAAATCATCTGTGAAGGTCAGAAAATAACGATACCCACCGCGAGCCTCAACACTCATTGGACCGCACACATCAGTATGTATTATTTCCAATAAGTCAGTTGCTCGCTCCATTGTTCCGAAGAACGGAGTCTTAGTCATCTTGCCCATGAGGCATGGTTCGCAAGCATCAAGTGATTCATAATCTAGTGATTCCAAAAGCCCATCAGCATGGAGTTTCTTCATGCGCTTTACACCAATATGACCTAAATGGCAATGCCATAAATAAGTTGCACTATCATTATTAACCTTGCATATTTTGGCTTCAATATTGTGAATATGTGTATCGCTACAATCGAGATTCAACAAAAATAGACCACTCATCAAGGGTGCGTGACCATAAAAGATATTACTCATATAAATAGAACAACCATTATTCTCTGATTTAAATGAATAACCGTCTCGCATCAAACAAGTTCTAGATATAATTTTTATGCTCAATGCTGGCACCAAATTAAATAACAATTATTTAGGTCTAAAACTAATCCCGATATTAGATGTAGAGGTAGCGTGCCGACGGAGATCACATCGACTTTGGAACCATTTCCCACGCTCATCGTCACCTCATCCTTAGACAATCTTCATTTAATCTGTAGCCCCTGTTTCGAGTTGCAAATATGAGCAATAGAACCAGTATCAAATACCCAGGCGCTACTACGAGCATTACTAAGGTACACATCAATAATATGTATATCAAATATACCTTTCACTTTGCCATCCTTCTTATCCGCCAAATACTTCGGGCAGTTCTGCTTCCAGTGACCAGTCCCTTTGCAGTAGAAGCACTCAGTCTCAGGCTTAGGTCCAGACTTGGGCTTCTTCCCTTGAGCAGCAACTGGCTTGCTATTCTTCTTGAAGTTCCCCTTCTTCCCTTTGCCCTTTTTCTTCAAACTAGTGGTCTTGTTAACCATCAACACTTGATGCTCCTTCTTGATTTCTACCTCCGCAGCCTTTAGCATCGCGAAGAGCTTGGGAATAGTCTTTTCCATCCCTTGCATATTATAGTTCATCACGAAGCCTTTATAGCTTGGTGGCAGTGATTGAAGAACTCTGTCAATGACACTATTATCAGGAAGATTAACTCCCAGTTGAGTCAAGTGGTTGTGGTACCCAGACATTCTGAGTATGTGTTCGCTGACAGAACTATTCTCCTCCATTTTCCAGCTATAGAACTTGTTGGAGACTTCATATCTCTCAACTCGGGCATTTGCTTGAAATATTAACTTCAACTCTTGGAACATCTCATATGCTCCATGACATTCAAAACGTCTTTGAAGTCCCGATTCTAAGCCGTAAAGCATGGCACACTGAACTATCAAGTAATCATTAGCTTTGCTCTGCCAGACGTTCATAATGTCTGAAGTTGCTCCTGCGATGGGTCTTGCACCTAGCGGTGCTTCCAGGATGTAATTCTTCTGTGCATCAATGAGGATAGTCCTCAAGTTATGAACCCAGTCCGTGTAGTTGCTACCATCATCTTTCAACTTAGCTTTCTCCAGGAACGCATTAAAATTCAAGGGCACGGTAGCACGGGCCATTGATCTACAACAACACAAACATGCAAATACTATCAGGTACTAAGTTCATGATAAATTAAAGTTCAATTAATCATATTACTTAAGAACTCCCACTTACATAGACATCCCTCTAGTCATCTAAATGATCATGTGATCCATATCAACTAAACCATGTCCGATCATCACGTGAGTGATACGTGTCCAGCGTATCTACTTTTCCTAACACTTTTCCTCTTGTTTTGGACTCTAATTTGCATGATTTGAATGAAACTAACCCCGAACTGACGCTATTTTCAGCAGAACTACAATGGTGTTGTTTTTGTGCAGAAATAAAAGTTCTCGGGATGGAATGAAATTTTGCGAGGAATTTTTATATAATATATAAGAATTTCTGGAGCCAAGACCTACTGGAGAGGGCCCCCTAGGTGGGAACAACCCACCAGGGCGTGCCCCCTCTCCTGGCACACCCATGTGGGTTGTCCCCACCTGGTGGCCCCGCTGACCCTAAAACCAATGCTATAAATTCCTATTTTTGGAGAAAAAATGAGGGAGATAGAATTATCGTGATCCACGAGACGGAGCCGCCGCCAAGCCCTGTTCTTCCTCGGGAGGGCAGATCTGGAGTCCATTTGGGGCTCTGGAGAGGGGGATCTTCGTTCTTCGTCATAACCAACCCTTCTCCATCGCCAATTCCAAGATGCTCCCTGATACGTCTCCAACGTATCAATAATTTTTGATTGTTCCATGCTATTTTATTATCAATCTTGGATGTTTTATAATTATTTTCTATCATTTTTTGGTACTAACCTATTGGCATAGTGCCAAGTGCCAGTTGCTGTTTTTTTCATGTTTTTTACATCGCAGAAAATCAATATCAAACAGAGTCCAAATGCCACGAAACTTTATGGAGATTTTTTATGGGCCAAAAGGAAGGCAATGGGCCCTGGTTGTACCCGGGGGGTGCCCCAAGGGGGGCACAACCCACTAGGGCGCGCCAGGAGGCCCAGGTGCGCCCTGGTGGGTTGTGCCCACCTCGGGTGCCCCCCGGACCGCCTCTTGCTCTATAAATACCCCCAAAATACCAGAACCCTAGGGGAGTCGATGAAATATTCATCCAGCCGCCGCAGAGTCTAGAACCACCAGATCCAATCTAGACACCATCTCGGATGGGGTTCACCACCTCCATTGGTGCCTCTCTGATGATGCATGAGTAGTTCTTTGTAGACCTTCGGGTCCGTAGTTAGTAGCTAGATGGCTTCATCTCTCTCTCTTGATTCTCAATACAATGGTCTCTTGGAGATCCATATGATGTAACTCTTTTGTGGTGTGTTTGTTGGGATCGATGAACTTTGAGTTTATGATCAGATCTATCTTTTTATATCCATGGAAGTATTTGAGTTTCTTTTATATCTTTTATGCATGATCTCTTATAGCCTCGTATTTATTCTCCGATATTTGGGTTTTCTTTGGCCAACTTGATCTATTTATCTTGCAATGGGAAGAGGTGCCCGGTAGTGGGTTCGATCTTACGGTGCTTGATCCCAGTGACACAAAGGGAACCGACACGTATGTATCGTTGCTACTAAGGATAAAAAGATGAGATCTATATCTACCGTCATATAGATAAACGGATCTTGTCTACATCATGTCATCATTCTTATTGCATTACTCCATTTTCCATGAATTTAATACACTAGATGCATGCTGGATAGCGGTCGATGTGTGGAGTAATTGTAGTAGATGCAAGCAGGAGTCGGTCTACTACTCTTGGACGTGATGCCTATGTAATGATCATTGCCTAGATATCGTCATAATTATTTGAAATTCTATCAATTGCCCAACAGTAATTTTTTTACCCATCGTTTGCTATTTTTCTCGACAGAAGCCACTAGTGAAACCTACGTCCCTCGGGTCTTCTTTCTCATATATTTGCCTTGCGATCTACTTTTCCTTCGCATTTTTATTCAGATCTATTAAACCAAAAATCCAAAAACACTTTGCTGCACTTTATTTTATTTGCGATCTATTATTTCAATCTATTACAACCTTCTCCCGTCAACACGCAATTTCTGGTGCCGTACCCCGAAAGGGATTGACAACCCCTTTAACACGTGGGGTTGCGAGGTCTTGTTATTTGTGTGCAGGGGCCGTTTATGTTGTGTTGCTTGGTTCTCCTACTGGTTCAATAACCTTGGTTTCATAACTGAGGAAAATACCTACCATCACTGTGCTACATCATCCATCCCTCTCCAGGGAAATACCGACGTAGTTCCAGCTACCAGCAAGGAGAATTTCTGGCGCCGTTGCCGGGGAGGATCTTCAACATAACCAGGTTCCTAATCACAAATCTCATCTCCTTGCAATTTACATTAATTGCCATTTGCCTCTCATTTTCCTCTCCCCCACTTCACAAAAATTTGCTGTTTTATTCGCCCCTCTTGTTCCGTTCGCTGTTTTCTTGCCGGATCTGTTTTTGAGTGCAATCTTGTTGTGTGGTCATCATGACTCAAGAGAACACCAAGTTATGTGATTTCTCAAATACCAACTACAATGATTTTATTGGCACCCCGCTTGCTCCTCCCGCCACTAGTGTGGAGACTTGTGATATTAATACTGCTTTGCTGAATCTTGTTATGAAAGACCAATTTTCCGGTACTCCTAATGAGGATGCCGCGCCCCATCTTAATACCTTCGTGGAACTATGTGATATGCAAAAGAAAAAAAAGATGTGGACAATGATGTGGTCAAAATTAAATTATTTCATTTTTCTCCGCGTGGTTCTGCAAAAAATTGGTTCTCTTCTTTGCCTCGCAATAGTATCGATTCTTGGAATAGGTGCAAAGATGCTTTTATCACTAAGTATTTTCCTCCCGCAAAAATTATTTCCCTTAGAACCCAGATCATGAACTTCTAGAAACTTGAACATGAGCATTTCGCGCAATCTTGGGAAAAGATGAAAATGATGGTAAGGAATTGCCTGACTCATGGGTTAAATCTTTGGATGATCATATGCGGGATTGAATTTTGTTTTTCATAATCTTTTAGATTCCGCCGCGGGTGCTACTTTTATGGAAATTACTTTGGGCGAAGCCACCAAATTGCTTGATACTATCATGGCAAATTATTCACAATGGCATACCGAAAGTACTCCTACTAGTAAAAAAGTTCATTCGGTTGAAGAAATTTCTTCTTTGAGTGATAAAGTTGATGCTCTTATGAAATTGGTTGCTATTAAAAGTGCTCCTATTGATTTTAATGATATGCCTTTGTCTACTTGGATTGAGCAAAATAGTGATGCCATTGATGTGAATTTTATTTCTCGCAATAATTTCAACAACAATGCTTATAGAGAAAATTTTAATCCTAGGCCCTTTCCTAGTAATTCCTCTAACAATTATGGTAATTCCTATGGAAATCAATCTTACAATAATAATAAGAACACCTCTGATCTTGAGAATAATATTAAAGAATTTATCAATACACAAAAAGTTTTCAACACTTCCATAGAAGAAAAGTTGAATAAGATTGATGATTTGTCTAGAAGTGTTGATAGAATTGCTCATGATGTGGAAAATCTCAAGATGAAATTTTTTGTTCCTAAAGTAGATGAATCAATTAAAGCTCTTTATGTTTCTATGGATGAAAGTAAGAAAAGAACTGCTATTCTTAGAGCTAAAAGAGAATTTTTAGAAAAGCCTTTTTCTAGTGATTATTCTTGCAAAAGTGATGAAGATCTTAAAATGATTGGTGTTTCTTCTATTGATTCCTTGTTTAGTAAAGTTAATATTGATGAAGAAGGGACTGGAGAAGAGCCAACATTAGGTTGAAGGTGATAACCCACAAGTATAGGGGATCGCAACAATTTTCGATAAGTAAGAGTGTCGAACCCAACGAGGAGCTAAAGGTAGAACAAATATTCCCTAAAGTTCTATCGACCACCGATACAACTCTACGCACGCTTGACGTTCGCTTTACCTAGAACAAGTATGAAACTAGAAGTACTTTGTAGGTGTTGTTGGATAGGTTTGCAAGAAAGTAAAGAGCACGAAAATAAAACTAGGGGCTGTTAAGGTAAAGAAGCAACTAAAGTAAATATAGCGAGTGTGGAAAAGTGGTGGTAGGAGTTGCGAAATTGGCCCTAAGAAATTGACTACTTTACTAGACCGATAGCAAGTATTATGTGGGATAGGCCACTGCTATCATGTCATCCCTGACTTGGAATTCTATGCACTTATGATTGGAACTATTAGCAAGCATCCGCAACTACTAATGTTCATTAAGGTAAAACCCAACCATAGCATTAAGATATATTGGTCCCCCTTCAATCTCGTATGCATCAATTTCTATGCTAGGTTGAAGCTTCTGTCACTCTTGCCCTCCAATACATAGTCCTATCAACATACAACTAACCCTAGGGTGTGATCCACGCGCGCAATCATATGATGGGCACCAAAGTACATCAACATAACCACAAGCAAATTAAATCAATCATAGCAATTCATCAACCACCGATAGGACGACGAAAATCTACTCAGACATCATAGGATGGCAACACATCATTGGATAATAATATGAAGCATAAAGCACCATGTTCAAGTAGAGGGTACAGCGGGTTGCGGGAGAGTGGACCGCTGTAGATAGAGGGGGGAAGGTGATGGAGATGTTGGTGAAGATGGCGGAGGTGTTGGTGTAGATCGCGGTGATGATGATGGCCCCCGGCGGCGTTCCGGCGCCACCGGAAGCGAGGGGGAGAGAGCCCCCCTCCTTCTTCTTCTTCCTTGACCTTCTCCCTAGATGGGAGAAGGGTTTCTCCTCTGGTCCATGGCCTCCATGGCACGGGAGGGGCGAGAGCCCCTCCGAGATTGGATCTGTCTCTCTGTCTCTCTCTGTTTCTGCGTTCTCAGATTCTTCCCTTTCACCGTTTCTTATATTCCCGGAGATCCGTAACTCCGATTGGGCTGAAATTTTGACACAATCTCTATCCGGAAATTAGCTTTCTTGCGGCGAAAGAAGGACACCAACCGCCTTACGTGGTGGCCACGAGGGTCAGGGGCGCGCCTGACACCCTGGGGCGCGCCCCCCTACATCGTGGGCCCCTCGAGCATCGTCTCGCGTGGATCCTTCTTCCCAAAAATCATATATATTCCAAAAAAAATCCCCGTCAGTTTTTATTCCGTTTGGACTCCGTTTGATATGGATATTCTGCGAAACAAAAAACATGCAACAAACAGGAACTGACACTGGGCACTGGATCAATATGTTAGTCCCAAAAATAGTATAAGAAGTTGCCAAAAGTATATGAAAGTTGAATAATATTGGCATGGAACAATCAAAAATTATAGATACGACGGAGACGTATCAGAAGGCGTCCCAATATTTTGGAGGGTGAAAATCTTGTTGAGAAAATTGATGAAAGTGGGTTTGGAGAGGTCAAAACTTTAGCTAGTGATGTACCCACTCTTTTGGATTACAAAGACTTTAATTATGATAGTTGCTCTTTGATTGATTGTATTTCTTTGTTCCAATCCATGGTAAATTCACCACATGCTTATGAACAAAATAAAGCTTTTACTAAACATATTGTTGATGCTATGATGAAAGCTCTTGAAGAGAAATTGGAATTAAAAGTTTCAATTCCTAGAATATTGCATGATGATTTGGGAACCTACTATCAAAGTCAAGATTAAAAATTATGAATGTTTTGCTTTGTGTGACTTGGGTGCTAGTTTTTCTACAATTCCGAAATCTTTATGTGATGTGCTTGGTCTTAGCGATCCTGAATCATGTTCTTTGAATTTGCACTTGGAGGATTCTACTATTAAAAACCCTATGGGAAGAATTAATGATGTACACTACTAGGGAAAACCTTATACACAGAGGTATAGCTGTAGCGCTGGTCAAAACACGGTGCTATTGCTACTTATTAGTAGCGCTTGTTACAAAAGCACGCTACAACCATTGTTGTAGCAGTAGCACGTCTGCGCGGAAAAGCGCTACTACTATAATTCCCTTGTTGGTGGCGGTAGGCTAGGAATAGTAGTAGCGGTTCTTCCAGAAGCACGCTACTGCTAAAAACTTTGTAGCAGCGCATTTATGCTGTAGAGCACTACTGCTATGGAAAATAAAATAAATAGAAAAGTAAATGAAAATGAAAGAAATATAAAAAGGAGAAATAAAAAACAAAATGTAAAGAAAACAAAATAAAAATAAAAATAAAACAGAAAGGAATAGCTATAGCGCGTTTCGCTGGAAAACACTATAGCTAACTTAGCTATAGCGCGTTTCGGCAAAACGCGCTACTGCTAGTTTGACTTAACCCCCGGCGCGCGGGCTCAAAATTTCGCTAAGTCCTTCCCCCTCCACTCCCCCTCTCCCCCAACTGCTCCATCGCCGTCGTCGCCCTGCCGCCTTCGACCACACCGCCGCCGCCCGAGGCCGCCTTCGACCACACCGCCGCCGCTCGAGGCCGCCCTCGACCTCACAGCCGCCGCCCGAGGCCGTCGTCGACCTCACCGTCGCCTCCCTCGAGCTCACCACCGCCGCCCGAGCCCGCCCAGGACCTCCGCCGCCCGAGCCAGAGCCTGCCCTCGCCGCCGACCGTAAGGCTCTGCCTCTCCTCTCTCCTACCCTCCTCTCTCTCTCTGCTAGGGCAATTCATATATATGTTGACGTTGTGTTGATGTTCATATGAACCCTAGGTGTTCATATGAACCCTAGATTTGTTTAGGGCGGTAGGCATTTTTTAGCATTTAGGAAAAATGATTAGCAATTTTTTAGGAAATTAGCTAGGGCAATTTTTTTATGAAAATGCCTAAATAGTAATTCCATTTAGCTTTAAATTAATAAAGGGTATGTAAATAATAGTAGCATTTATTTAAATTAACAGAGGCTATAAACAAAAAACACTTAGCTATAAAAAATATTTGGACTATGGACCTGAATCTGTTCCAAATTTCATTCAAATGAAATTTGAATTATTTGGACTATGGACCTGAATATTTTTGAATAAATTGGATGTAGGTACTAAGGTCTTGCTGTGGAAATTTCGGTGAGGTCAGAAGGGTTAGAGAAAATGGAGTTCCTAGAGTTTTAGCTTTAGACAAAAAACAAAAGTATTTAGCTATAAATAAAAAATAGTAGCTATGGCATTTAGCTATAAACAAACAACAGAATTGTTTTTCTTTTCAAAAACTTGGTTAAACTAATTGTTGCTATGTAAAAAGAAAACAAGATTGTTGTTATATGATATATGTCATTGATGTTCATTTGCATATTCCATTATTGTTGATTATATCTTTTCATTAAAGTGGCCATGTTATATGCAAATTCCTCAATAGTGTTTTCTCATGTTATATCTTTTCATTGAAGTGGTTTGATTGTGCCCAAGTGGCTTTGTTGTTTCCAGGGAATGAAGCTGAGTGGCCTATGTTTTGCCGCAATGTTGATTCATTTCCGTTCCGGCAAATATCAGGTTCTCGATTTGTCCACTTTTTAGCAAAAGTCATGCCGAATTTTTTCGTGATTTCGGCATGACTTGTGCTACAAACTAGGGCATATCGAGTGTCCGGGATTTGCCGCACTGGGAAGGAGTCAATGTACCTGCAAAACATAGGCCTCTTTATGTCATTATTCATTTTATTAGGTTTAGAATTAATTGACTAGATTTAATCGTAGGAAACATGGCTAGCAATGATGAAGGACAGGGTTCTGGTGATTGCGATGACGACTACCTGGCGGCAGACGAATTTTTGAGCCTTGCCGGCGATCAACCGATGTTGTTGCTGGGCCCACCGGTCGCATCGGGGACTGAGACCGACTAGCGAAGATCACTCTAGTTAGGGCATTTTGGGTACGATGAACTTTGTTATTTATGCTTATGATATGTTGCTTCTATTTTTGCCAAGTCTGTCTCTTTCTGTTGCTCAACTATATATGCTGCATATCATCGTCTCATGTGACGACGCAGGTGTATAGATCATCGATGGTGAAGAAGTGCTACACCAGGAGTATACGATGAGTGGCCGGAATGTCAGGCCTAGGTGTACCGGTTTCCGGTTTCCGAGCGACAGCCAATAGTTAGTTTAGGTTCACGCAAAGTGATAGCTCTTCTCGCGTATATCATTGTTTAGATGGATGACGATGTAGTTGCAAGTAATCGAGATTTGTATCGCTATTTTCGAGATGATGACGAGAGACCACTTTGTGTTGGATGATCATTATGATGATGACATGATTTGATGAGACTATTTGTATGCATATGCTATGATTCCATTTGTATGTGTATCATATGCTAAAGATTATTGTATCAAGCCTATTCAAATACAAAATAAATATGCAAAAAAACAAAAACTACTAAAATTAGCAGTAGCGATTGGAGAAAAGTTAGCAGCAGCGCCACAGTAGCAGTAGCGTGTCCAGGCAAAGCGCGCTAGAGATATGAGCAGTAGCGAGCTTCCACGAAGCGCGCTGCTGCTACACTTGTATAGCAGTTGCGCGGTTGTGCACGCGCTACTGCTACGGGTTAGCTGTAGCGCCTTATTAATAGCGCCAGTCCCCGCGCTACTGATATACCTAGAACCCGCGCTGCTGCTAGCCTTTTCCCTGGTAGTGTGTTCTTATTCTTGCAAATAGGAATTATATGCCCATAGATTTTATTGTTCTTGATATTGATTGCAATCCGTCTTGTCCAATTATTCTTGGTAGACCGTTTTTACGCACTATCGATGCCATGATTGATATGAAATAGGCAATATTAAGTTCCAATTTCCTTTGAGGAAGGGTATGGAACACTTTCCTAGAACTAGAATTAAGCCACCTTATGAATCAATCATGAGGGCATCTTATGGATCTTGAACCAAAGATGACAAAACTTAGAACCTTGCTTTATGCCTAGCTAAGGGCGTAAAACTATAACGCTTGTTGGGAGGCAACCCAATGAATAAAATTAATTTTTGCTTTTTTCTTTCTGTTCTTGAGTGTTAGCACAATTATGCTACTGTTATGATTGTGTTTTTATGTTTTAATTAGTGTTTGTGCCAAGTAAAGCCTTTAGGATCTTCTTGGGCAATAGTTGTTTGATCTTGCTGAAAAAACAGAAACTTTTACGCTCACGAAATTAATTTTCATTTTTTACTAGAGAGCAATAAAATACCCATTACAATTGCAGTAGATCAATATACAAATTTTTTAGGTCGTCCTAATTTTTCAGAGTTTGTTGAGTTACATAAGTATTTGAAATAGTCAGATTGCTACAGACTGTTCTGTTTTGACAGATTATGTTTTCTTTGTGTTGTGTGCTTATTTTGATGGCTCTATGGTTTTCCTTGATGAGTTTTTGCCATAGAAAAGTTGGAATACAGTAGATATAATACAAGAAAAATATGAATTGGTTTGATACAACACTTATAGTAGTGGTTTATTATTTTTATACTAATGGATCTCATGAAGGCTTTGTTGAGTTTTGGGTGATTGAAGTTTTCATGTTTTGGGTTATCTTACGATGGATGAAGGTAGGATGTAAGAGCCTAAGCTTGGGGATGCCCCGGCATCACAAGCTATTATCCAAGAATAAGTAACCAACTAAGCTTGGGGATGCCCCCGAGTGGCATCCCCGCTTTCTTCCAACAACTATCGATATTTTACTCGAGACTATATTTTTATTCGTCACATGATATGTGTTTTGCTTGGAGCGTCTTGTATGATATGTATCTTTGCTTGTTTTATTTTGTGTTTTAAGTCATCAATCATTGCTGGACGCGCCTATTTGGGAGACCCAAAATTATGTCATGACTTGTTAGAATTGCTCTCTATGCTTCACTTAAATCTTTTATGAGCTAGGACTTGCTCTAGTGCTTCACTTATATCTTTTTGAGCATGGTGTGCTTAGTATTTTTGAAGAAATGCTCTCTTGCTTCACTTTGATTTGTTTGAAAGTTAGTAAATTTTTTAAGAAATTCTCTCTTGCTTCACTTAAATTATTTTGAGAGAAAGAAAATTTGTTATGCTCATGATCTTCACTTATATTTGTTCGAGCTTATGAAAAGCAACACATGAAAATTAGTGCCAGAGTGATAGATATCCAAGAATGATAAAGAAAAGAAAATGTCATGAAGATCATTGGACAAAATAAACTTGATTCTTAGTAATAGTTTTGAGATATGATGATGTGATATGTGAGTTATGTTGATGAGTAATTGTGTTCTAGTAAGAATATTGGTGTTAAGGTTTGTGATTCCCTATGCATGCACGAAAGTCAATAATCATGCAATGAAAATTATATCCTACTTATGGTGCATTATTCGGTGTTAATTATGCTTAATGCTTGCTTATGAGATTGTTCGTTTCTTGGTTGGTCGCTTCCCAATCTTTCGCTAGCCTTCATTTTGAACTAAGTATGACCTCTACTTGTGCATCCAAAAACCATAAACCAGTTTTGCCACATGAGTCCACTATATCTACCTATATGCGGTATTATTTTGCCGTTCTAAGAAAATTTGCATGTGCCATCTCTAATTTTCAAAATAAACTTCTCTTTTGTGTGTTTGTTTTGCTCGCGGAGCGGTGAGGGGTGGCTAATATTTTCCATGCTAGATGTGTTATTCTCAAGATGAGTGTTTATGCACTTGTCATTGCACGAGAGTAAGGCAAAGGTATTAGGGATGCCCAGTACCGAAATGCAAAAAGAAATGAACTTACTTTATATTGACAAATAATAAATTCTTTGGAAAGTGTTGGTATGGAGGGCACCCATGCATACGGTTAGCCATAGAAAGTGAAAGTTATGCTGGAAAAAGGAATAAACTTTATTTTCTATTTGGGAACTGTCTGTGATATATCTATTAATGGAAAGTATTGGGAACAGTAAGTCATTTTCATTGGTGGGATGGATACACCTCCCAAAATGTTTTTATCTCAAATTTTTCATTTTTGAGCTCTGGCACCTCTACAAATCCCTACTTCCCTCTGCGAAGGGACTTTCTTTTACTTTATGCAATTTTTATTTTGAAATTTGAGTCCCCATCTTCTCTCATAAAAGCACCAACAAGGAGGCAATATGATCGTTCTCAAGTATTGGGTGTAGTTAATATTCGGGTGTGTTTCATGAATGGATCAACGTTTTAGCATGATGGGCTAGGGATAACTTGTTTTAGCATGAATGGATCAACGTTTTAGCATGATGGTTGTTTGTTGATAAGCTTGAGTATCTAAATTATTATGTCAAAACTAGACTATTGCTTTGAATCACATAAAAGTCCAAATGTCCATGCTATAAAGAAAAGAATATGATATGACTTGATGAACAACACTCCACATCAAAAATTCTGTTTTTATCACTTACGTACTCAAGGACGAGTAGGAGTTAAGCTTGGGGATGCTGATACGTCTCCAACGTATTTATAATTTTTGATTATTCCATGCTATTTTATTATCAATCTTGGATGTTTTATAATCATTTTATATCATTTTTGGTACTAACCTATTGACATAGTGCCAAGTGCCAGTTGCTATTTTTTTTCATGTTTTTTACATCACAGAAAATCTATATCAAACAGAGTCCAAATGCCACGAAACTTTACAGAGATTTTTTATGGGCCAGAAGAAGGCAATGGGCCCTGGTTGCACCTGGGGGTGTGCTACGTCTTGAGCTTGCATTGGTTTCCCCGAAGAGGAAGGGATGATGCAGCAGAGTAGCGTAAGTATTTCCCTCAGTTTTTGAGAACCAAGGTATCAATCCAGTAGGAGCCCACGCTCAAGTCCCTCGGACCTGCACAAAGCGATAGCTACTTGCAACCAACGCGATTAGGGGTTGTCAATCCCTTCACGGTCAGTTACGAGAGTGAGATCTGATAGATATAATATTTTTGGTATTTTTGGTATAAATATGCAAAGTAAAAAGTAAAAGCAAAGTAAAAAGCAAAGCAAGATTAAAGTGATGGAGATTGATATGATGAGAATAGACCCGGGGGCCATAGGTTTCACTAGTGGCTTCTCTCAGGAGCATAAGTATTCTACGGTGGGTGAAAAAATTACTGTTGAGCAATTGACAGAATTGAGCATAGTTATGAGAATATCTAGGCATGATCATGTATATAGGCATCACGTCTGTGACAAGTAGATCGAAACGATTCTGCATCTACTACTATTACTCCACTCATCGACCACTATCCAGCATGCATCTAGAGTATTAAGTTAAAAACAGAGTAACGCCTTAAGCAAGATGACATGATGTAGAGAGATAAATTCATGCAATATGAAATAAACCCATCTTGTTATCCTCGATGGCAACGATACAATACGTCCCTTGCTGCCCCTTCTGTCACTGGGTAAGGACACCGCAAGATCGAACCCAAAGCTAAGCACTTCTCCCATGGCAAGAACTACCAATCTAGTTGGCCAAACCAAACGGATAATTCGAAGAGACTTGCAAAGATAACCAATCATACATAAAAGAATTCAGAGAAGATACAAATATTATTCATAAATAGACTTGATCATAAACCCACAATTCATCAATCTCAACAAACAAACTGCAAAAAGAAGATTACATCGAATAGATCTCCACAAGAGAGGGGGAGAACTTTGTATTGAGATTCAAAGAGAGAGAAGAAGCCATCTATCTACTAACTATGGACCCGAAGGTCTGAGGTAAACTACTCACACTTCATCGGAGAGGCTAGGATGACGTATAAGCCCTTCGTGATGACGGCCCTCTTCCGGCGGAGCTCCGGAACAGGCCCCAAGATGGGATCTCGTGGATACAGAAAGTTGCGGCGGTGGAATTAGGTTTTTGGCTCCTGTTCTAATTGTTTGGGGGTACGTGTGTATATATAGGAGGAAGAAGTACACCGGAGGAGCAACGAGGGGCCCACGAGGCAGGGGGACGCGCCCTGCTACGTCTTGAGCTTGCGTTGGTTTTCCCCGAAGAGGAAGGGATGATGTAGCAAAGTAGCGTAAGTATTTCCCTCAGTTTTTGAGAACCAAGGTATCAATCCAGTAGGAGCTCACGCTCAAGTCCCCCGTACCTGCACAAAGTGATAGCTACTCGCAACCAACGCGATTAGGGGTTGTGAAGCCCTTCAGGTCACTTACGAGAGTGAGATCTGATAGATAGAATATTTTTGGTATTTTTGATATAAAGATGCAAAGTAAAAAAGTAAAAGCAAAGTAAATAGTAAAACAATATAAAAGTGATGGAGATTGATATGATGAGAATAGACCCGGGGGCCATAGGTTTCACTAGTGGATTCTCTCAAGAGCATAAGTATTCTATGGTGGGTGAACAAATTACTGTTGAGCAATTGATAGAATTGAGCATAATTATGAGAATATCTAGGCATGATCATGTATATAGGCATCACGTCTGTGATAAGTAGATCGAAACGATTCTGCATCTACTACTATTACTCCACTCATCGACCGTTATCCAGCATGCATCTAGAGTATTAAGTTAAAAACAGAGTAATGCCTTAAGCAAGATGACATGATGTACAGAGATAAATTCAAGCAATATGAAATAAACCCCATCTTGTTATCCTTGATGGCAACAATACAACACGTGCCTTGCTGCCCCTTCTGTCACTGGGTAAGGACACCGCAAGATCGAACCCAAAGCTAAGCACTTCTCCCATGGCAAGAACTACCAATCTAGTTGGCCAAACCAAACGGATAATTCGAAGAGACTTGCAAAGATAACCAATCATGCATAAAAGAATTCAGAGAAGATTCAAATATTATTCATAAATAGACTTGATCATAAACCCACAATTCATCGGTCTCAACAAACACACCGCAAAAAGAAGATTACATCGAATAGATCTCCACAAGAGAGGGGGAGAACTTTGTATTGAGATTCAAAGAGAGAGAAGAAGCCATCTAGCTACTAACTATGGACCCGAAGGTCTGAGGTAAACTACTCACACTTCATCGGAGGGGCTAGGATGATGTAGAAGCCCTCCGTGATGACGGACCTCTTCCGGCAGAGCTCCGGAACAGGCCCCAAGATGGGATCTCATGGATACAGAAAGTTGCGGCGGTGGAATTAGGTTTTTGGCTCCTGTTCTGATCGTTTAGGGATACGTGTGTATATATAGGAGGAAGGAGTACGTCGGTGGAGCACCGAGGGGCCCACGAGGCAGGGGGCGCGCCCTAGGGGGGCGCCCCCACCCTCGTGACCACCTCTTTGATCCCTTGCATTAGGGTCCAAGTCTCCTGGATCACGTCTGGTGAGAAAATCACGTTTCCGAAGATTTTATTTTGTTTGGACTCCGTTTGATATTCTGTTTATCCGAAACACTGAAATAGGCAAAAACAGCAATTCTGGGCTGGGCCTCCGGTTAATAGGTTAGTCCCAAAAATAATATAAAGTGGAAAATAAAGCCCAATATTGTCCAGAACAGTAGATAATATAGCATGGAGCAATCAAAAACTATAGATACGTTGGAGACGTATCAGGCATCCCCAAGCTTAATTCCTGCTCGTCCTCGAGTAGGTAAATGATAAAAAGAGAATTTTTGATGCGGAGTGCTACTTGGCATAATTTCAATGCAAATCTTCTTAATTGTGGTATGAATATTCAGATTAGAAAGATTCAAGACAAAATTTTATATTGACATAAAAATAATAATACTTCAAGCATACTAACAAAGCAATTATGTCTTCTCAAAATAACATGGCCAAAGAAAGTTATCCCTACAAAATCATATAGTCTTGCTATGCTCCATCTTCCCCACACAAAGTATTTAAATCATGCACAACCCCGATGACAAGCCAAGCAATTGTTTCATACTCTAACTTTTTCAAAACTTTTTCAATCTTCACGCACTACATGAGCGTGAGCCATGGATATAGCACTATAGGTGGAATAGAATGGTGGTTGTGGAGAAGATAAAAAGGAGAAGATAGTCTCACATCGACTAGGCGTATCAACGAGCTATGGAGATGCCCATCAATAGATATCAATGTGAGTGAGTAGGGATTGCCATGCAACGGATGCACTAGAGCTATAAATGTATGAAAGCTCAACAAAAGAAACTAGTGGGTGTGCATCCAACTTGCTTGCTCACGAAGACCTAGGGCAATTTGAGGAAGCCCATCATTGGAATATACAAGCCAAGTTCTATAATGAAAAATTCCCACTAGTATATGAAAGTGACAACATATGAGACTCTCTATATGAAGAACATGGTGCTACTTTGAAGCACAAGTGTGGAAAAAAAGGATAGTAGCATTGCCCCTTATTTATTTGGGCCTTCTTTTTTTTCTTTAGCCTTTCCTTTTTTTGGGACAATGCTCTATTGAATGATGATCATCACACTTCTATTTATTTACAACTCAATGATTACAACTCGATACTAAAACAAAGTATGACTCTATATGAATGCCTCCGACGGTGTACCGGGATATGCAATGAATCAAGAGTGACAAGTATGAAAGAATTATGAACGGTGGCTTTGCCACAAATACTATGTCAACTACATGATCATGCTAAGCAATATGACAATGATGGATGTGTCATGATGAACTAGATGGTGGAAAGTTGCATGGAAATATATCTTGGAATGGCTATGGAAATGCCATAATAGGTAGGTATGGTGGCTGTTTTGAGGAAGGTATATGGTAGGTGTATGATACCGGTGAAAGTTGTGCGGTATTAGAGAGGCTAGCAAGGGTGGAAGGGTGGGAGTGCGTATAATCCATGGACTCAACATTAGTCATAACTCATATACTTATTGCAAAAATTTAGAAGTTATCAAAGCAAAGTATTACGCGCATGCTCCTAGGGGGATAGATTGGTAGGAAAAGACCATTGCTCGTCCCCGACCGCCACTCATAAGGAAGACAATCAATAAATAAATCATGCTCCGACTTCATCACATAACGGTTCACCATACGTGCATGCTACGGGAATCACAAACTTCAACACAAGTATTCTTTAAATTCACAACTACTCAACTAGCATGACTTTAATATTATCACCTCCATATCTCAAAACAATTATCATGCTCCAATCTTTTCTTAGTATTCAACACACTCAAAGGAAAGTTTCACAAATCTTGAATACCAAGCATATTATTATTAGGCAAATTACCATGCTATTAAGAGACTCTCAAATTAATTTAAGTGAAGCATGAGAGATCAATAGTTTCTTTAAAATGAATCCACCACCGTGCTCTAAAAGATCTAAGTGAAGCACATAGAGCAAAATTATCTAGCTCAAAAGATATAAGTGAAGCACATAGAGCAAAATTATCTAGCTCAAAGGATATAAGTGAAGCACATATAGCAAAATTATCTAGCTCAAAAGATATAAGTGAAGCACATAGAGCATTCTATCAAATTTTAATTCATGTATGGATCTCTCAAAAGATGTGTACAGCAAGAATGATTGTGGCATACTAACAAACAAAGACACAAATAATACAAGACGCTCCAAGCAAAACACATATCATGTTGGTGAATAAAAATATAGCTCCAAGTAAATTACCGATGGAAGTGGACGAAAGAGGGGATGCCTTCCGGGGCATCCCCAACCTTTGACTTTTTGGTGTCCTTGTATTATTTTGGGGGTGCCATGGGCATCCCCAAGCTTAGGCTCTTGACACTCCTTGTTCCATGATCCATCAAAAGAATTCACCCAAAACTTGAAAACTTCACAACACAAAATTGAAAATAGAAAACTCGTGAGCTCCGTTAGCGAAATAAAACAAAAGACCACTTCAAGGTACTGTAATGAACTCATTCTTTATTTATATTGGTGTTAAACCCACTGTATTCCAACTTCTATATGGATTATAAACTATTTTACTAGCCATAGATTCATCAAAATAAGCAAACAACACACGAAAAACAGAATCTGTCAAAAACAGAACATTCTGTAGTAATCTGTAGCTAGCGCAAGATCCGGAACCCCAAAAATTCTAAAATAAATTTATGGACGTGAGTAATTTATCTATTAATCATATGAAAAAGGAATTAACTAAATATCACTCTTCAAATAAAAATGACAGCAGTTCTCGTGAGCGCTAAAGTTTCTGTTTTTTTACAGCAAGTTCAACAAGACTTTCCCCAAGTCTTCCCAACGGTTCTACTTGGCACAAACACTAATTAAACACAAAAAACACAACCAAAACAGAGGCTAAATAATTTATTTATTACTAAACAGGAGCAAAAAGCAAGAAATAAAAATAAAATTGGGTTGCCTCCCAACAAGCGCTATCGTTTAACGCCCCTAGCTAGGCATAACAAGCAAGGATAGATCTAGGTATTGCCATCTTTGATAGGTAATCCATAAGTGGCTCTCATGATAGTTTCATATGGTAATTTTACTTTCTTTCTTGGAAAGTGTTCCATGCCCTTTCTTAATGGAAATTGCAATCTAATATTCCCTTCCTTCATATCAATAATCGCACCAACCGTTCTAAGGAAAGGTCTACCAAGAATAATAGGGCAAGAAGGATTGCAATCTATATCAAGAACAATGAAATCGACGGGCACATAATTCCTATTTGCAACAATAAGAACATCATTAATTCTTCCCATAGGTTTCTTAACAGTAGAATCCGCAAGATGCAAGTTAGAGAGCAATCATCACAATTACGGAAATCTAGTAAATCACACAAAGTTTTGGGAATAGTAGAGACACTAGCACCCAAATCACACAAAGCATAAAACTCATGATATTTAATTTTAATTTTAATAGTTGGTTCCCACTCATCATAGAGTTTTCTAGGGATAGAAACTTTCAATTCAAGTTTTTCTTCATAAGATTGCATCAAGGCATCAACAATATGTTCGGTGAAGACTTTATTTCGACTATAAGCATGTGGAGAATTTAGCACGGATTGAAACAAGGAAATACAATCATTCAAAGAGCAATTTTCATAATTAAATTCCTTGAAATCCAATATAGTGGGTTTAGCAACATCTAGATTTTTATTTCTTTCATCAATTTCATCATTAAGATCTAAACACTCCGAATTTTTAGAACGCCTTCTAGGTAAAGGAAGATCATATTCAGTTTCATCAAGATTCATATTGCAAAATAAAGATTTATTTGGAGACACATCAATAACTTTTAGATCTTCATCTTGATTTTCATAGGAATTGTAACACACTTTAATAAAGGCATCTTTGGAAGCACGCATCCTAGCGGTTCTTTCCTTACACTCATCAATTGAAATTCTCATGGCTTTTAGAGACTCATTAATATCATGCTTAGGTGGAATAGATCTAAGTTTCAAAGCATCAACATCAAGAGCAATTGTATCAACGTTCCTAGCCAAATCATCAATCTTAAGCAAATTTTCTTCAATCATAGCATTAAAATTCTTTTGCGAAGAAATAAATTCTTTAATATTAGATTCAAAATGAGAGGGCATCTTATTATAATTTCCATAAGAGTTGTTGTACGAATTCCCATAATTATTAGAAGGATTACTAGGATATGGCCTAGGATTGAAATTCCCTCTATAAGCGTTGTTACCAAAATTATTCCTACCAACAAAATTCACATCCATAGATTCATTATTATTCTCAATCAAAGTAGACAAAGGCATATCATTAGGATCAGAAGAAACACTCTTAGTAGCAAATAATTTCATAAGTTCATCCATCTTTCCACTCAACACATTAATTTCTTCTATCGCATGCACTTTTTTATTAGAAGTTCTTTCAGTATGCCATTGAGAATAATTAACCATAATATTATCTAGGAGTTTAGTAGCATCTCCTAAAGTTATTTCCATAAAAGTGCCTCCCGCGGCCGAATCTAAAAGATTTCTAAAAGAAAATTTCAATCCGGCATAAAATTTTTGTATAATCATCCACAAATTCAAACCATGAGTAGGGAAATTGCGTATCATTAATTTCATTCTCTCCCAAGCTTGTGCAACATGTTCATGATCAAGTTGTTTAAAGTTCATTATATCGTTTCTAAGAGAGATGATCTTAGCGGGAGGAAAATACTTAGAGATAAAAGCATCTTTGCATTTGTTCCATGAATCAATACTATTCTTAGGCAAAGACGAAAACCAAGCTTTAACACGTTCTCTAAGCGAAAAAGGAAATAGCTTCAATTTAATGACATCATTATTGACATCTTTTTTCTTTTGCATATCACATAAATCAACGAAGCTATTCAGATGAGTAGCGACATCTTCACAAGGAAGGCCGGCGAATTGATCTTTCATAACAAGATTCAACAAAGCAGTATTAATTTCACAAGATTCAGCATCGGTAAGAGGAGAATCGGAGTGCTAAGGAAATCATTATTATTGGTATTGGTGAAGTCACACAATTTGGTAGTATCTTGAGCCATCGCGACAAACAAGCAATCTAACACACGGGCAAACAAAAAGCAAGCGGACAAAAGAGGCAAACAGAGAGGGAGGATAGGGAGAGAGAGGGCGAATAAAACGGCAAGGGTGAATTGGGGGGAGAGGAAAACCAGAGGCAAATGGCAAATAATGTAATGCGAGAGATAGGGATTGTGATGGGTACTTGGTATATTGACTTTTTGCGTAGACTCCCCGGCAACGGCGCCAGAAATCCTTCTTGCTACGTCTTGAGCTTGCGTTGGTTTTCCCCGAAGAGGAAGGGATGATGCAGCAGAGTAGCGTAAGTATTTCCCTCAGTTTTTGAGAACCAAGGTATCAATCCAGTAGGAGCCCACGCTCAAGTCCCTCGTACCGGCACAAAGCGATAGCTACTCGCAACCAACGCGATTAGGGGTTGTCAAGCCCTTCACAGTCACTTACGAGAGTGAGATCTGATAGATAGAATATTTTTGGTATTTTTGATATAAAGATGCAAAGTAAAAAGTAAAAGCAAAGTAAATAGTAAAACAATATAAAAGTGATGGAGATTGATATGATGAGAATAGACCCGGGGGCCATAGGTTTCGCTATGGCTTCTCTCAAGAGCATAAGTATTCTACGGTGGGTGAACAAATTACTGTTGAGCAATTGATAGAATTGAGCATAATTATGAGAATATCTAGGCATGATCATGTATATAGGCATCATGTCCGTGATAAGTAGATCGAAACGATTCTGCATCTACTACTATTACTCCACTCATCGACCGCTATCCAGCATGCATCTAGAGTATTAAGTTAAAAACAGAGTAACGCCTTAAGCAAGATGACATGATGTAGAGAGGTAAATTCAAGCAATATGAAATAAACCCCATCTTGTTATCCTCGATGGCAATGATACAATACGTGCCTTGCTGCCCCTTCTGTCACTGGGTAAGGACACCGCAAGATTGAACCCAAAGCTAAGCACTTCTCCCATGGCAAGAACTACCAATCTAGTTGGCCAAACCAAACGGATAATTCGAAGAGACTTGCAAAGATAACCAATCATGCATAAAAGAATTCAGAGAATATTCAAATATTATTCATAGATAGACTTGATCATAAACCCACAATTCATCGGTCTCAACAAACACACCGCAAAAAGAAGATTACATCGAATAGATCTCCACAAGAGAGGGCGAGAACTTTGTATTGAGATTCAAAGAGAGAGAAGAAGCCATCTAGCTACTAACAATGGACCCGAAGGTATGAGGTAAACTACTCACACTTCATCGGAGGGGCTAGGATGATGTAGAAGCCCTCCGTGATGACGGCCCTCTTCCGGCGGAGCTCCGGAACAGGCCCCAAGATGGGATCTCGTGTATACAGAAAGTTGCGGCGGTGGAATTAGGTTTTTGGCTCCTGTTCTGATCGTTTGGGGGTACGTGTGTATATATAGGAGGAAGGAGTACGTTGGTGGAGCACCGAGGGGCCCACGAGGCAGGGGGCGCGCCCTAGGGGGGGGCGCCCCCACCCTCGTGACCACCTCTTTGATCCCTTGCATTAGGGTCCAAGTCTCCTGGATCACGTTCGGTGAGAAAATCACGTTTCCGAAGATTTTATTTCGTTTGGACTCCGTTTGATATTCTGTTTATCCGAAACACTGAAATTGGCAAAACAACAGCAATTCTGGGCTGGGCCTCCGGTTAATAGGTTAGCCCCAAAAATAATATAAAAGTGGAAAATAAAGCCCAATATAGTCCAAAACAGTAGATAATATAGCATGGAGCAATCAAAAATTATAGATACGTTGGAGATGTATCACGCCCTAGGGGGGCGCCCCCCACCCTCATGACCGCCTCTTTTGTTCCTTGGAGCAGGGTCCAAGTCTCCTGGATCACGTTCGGTGAGAAAATCACGTTCCCGAAGATTTTATTCCGTTTGGACTCCGTTTGATATTCCGTTTCTTTGAAACACTGAAATAGGCAAAAAACAGCAATTCTGGGCTGGGCCTCCGGTTAATAGGTTAGTCCCAAAAATAATATAAAAGTGGAAAATAAAGCCCAATATAGTCCAAAACAGTAGATAATATAGCATGGAGCAATCAAAAATTATAGATACGTTGGAGACGTATCAGGCATCCCCAAGCTTAATTTCTGCTCGTCCTCGAGTAGGTAAATGATAAAAAGAGAATTTTTGATGCAAAGTGCTACTTGGCGTAATTTCAATGCAAATCTTCTTAATTGTGGTATGAATATTCAGATTAGAAAGATTCAAGACAAAATTTTATATTGACATAAAAAAATAATAATACTTCAAGCATACTAACAAAGCAATTATGTCTTCTCAAAATACATGGCCAAAGAAAGTTATCCCTACAAAATCATATAGTCTGGCTATGCTCCATCTTCACCACACAATATTTAAATCATGCACAACCCCGATGACAAGCCAAGCAATTGTTTCATACTCTAACTTTTTCAAAACTTTTTCAATCTTCACGCAAACGCAATACATGAGCGTGAGCCATGGATATAACACTATAGGTGGAATAGAATGGTGGTTGTGGAGAAGACAAAAAGGAGAAGATACTCTCACATCAACTAGGCGTATCAACGGGCTATGGAGATGCCCATCCATAGATATCAATGTGACTGAGTAGGGATTGCCATGCAACGAATGCACTAGAGCTATAAGTATATGAAAGCTCAAAAAGAAACTAAGTGGGTGTGCATCCAACTTGCTTGCTCATGAAGACCTAGGGCAATTTGAGGAAGCCCATCATTGGAATATACAAGCCAAGTTCTATAATGAAAAATTCCCACTAGTATATGAAAGTGATAACATGAGAGACTCTCTACTATGAAGATCATGGTGCTACTTTGAAGCACAAGTGTGGTAAAAGGATAGTAACATTGTCCCTTCTCTCTTTTTCTCTCATTTTTTTGTTTGGGTTTTTTCTCTTCTTTTTTTATGGCCTCTTTTTATTTGGGCTTCTTTGGCCTCTTTTATTTATTTTATTTTTTATTTTTCGTCCAGAGTCTCATCCCGACTTATGGGGGAATCATAGTCTCCATCATTCTTTCCTCACTGGGACAATGCTCTAATAATGATCATCACACTTTTATTTTTCTTATAACTCAACAATTACAACTCAATACTTAGAACAAAATATGACTCTATGTGAATGCATCCGGCGGTGTACCGGGATATGCAATATGACAATGATGAAGTGTGTCATGATAAATGGAACGGTGGAAAGTTGAATGGCAATATATCTCAGATTGGCTATGGAAATACCATAATAGGTAGGTATGGTGGCTGTTTTGAGGAAGGTATATGGTAGGTGTATGATACCAGCAAAAGGTGCACGGTATTAGAGAGGCTAGCAAAGGTGGAAGGGTGAGAGTGCGTATAATCCATGGACTCAACATTAGTCATAAAGAACTCATATACTTATTGCAAAAATCTAGAAGTTATCAAAGCAAAGTATTACGCGCATGCTCCTAGGGGGATAGATTGGTAGGAAAAGACCATCGCTCGTCCCCGACCGCCACTCATAAGGAAGACAATCAATAAATAAATCATGCTCCGACTTCATCACATAACGGTTCACCATACATGCATGCTACGGGAATCACAAACTTTAACACAAGTATTCTTTAAATTCACAACTACTCAACTAGCATGACTTTAATATTATCACCTCCATATCTCAAAAAAATGATCATGCTTCAATCTTTTATTAGTATTCAACACACTCAAAAGAAAGTTTCACAAATCTTGAATACCAAGCATATTATTATTAAGCTAATTACCATGCTATTAAGAGACTCTCAAAATAACTTAAGTGAAGCATGAGAGATCAATAGTTTCTTTAAAACAAATCCACCACCGTGCTCTAAAAGATCTAAGTGAAGCACATAGAGCAAAATTATAACACTCAAAAGATATAAGTGAAGCACATAGAGCAAAACTATCTAGCTCAAAAGATATAAGTGAAGCACATAGAGCAAAACTACTACGCTTAAAAGATATAAGTGAAGCACATAGAGCATTCTATCAAATTTTAATTCATGTATGGCTCTCTCAAAATTTGTGTACAGCAAGGATGATTGTGGCATACTAAGACACAAAGACACAAATAATACAAGACGCTCCAAGCAAAACACATATCATGTTGGTGAATAAAAATATAGCTCCAAGTAAATTACCGATGGAAGTGGACGAAAGAGGGGATGCCTTCGGGGCATCCCCAAGCTTTGACTTTTTGGTGTCCTTGGATTATCTTGGGGGTGCCATGGGAATCCCCAAGCTTAGGCTCTTGCCACTCCTTGTTCCATGATCCATCAAAAGAATTCACCGAAAACTTGAAAACTTCACAACACAAAACTCAAAATAGAAAACTCGTGAGCTCCGTTAGCGAAAGAAAACTAAAGACCACTTCAAGGTACTGTAATGAACTCATTATTAATTTATATTGGTGTTAAACCTACTGTATTCCAACTTCTATATGGATTATAAACTATTTTACTAGCCATAGATTCATCAAAATAAGCAAACAACACACGCAAAACAGAATCTGTCAAAAACAGAACAGTCTGTAGTAATCTGTAGCTAGCGCAAGATCTGGAACCCCAAAAATTCTAAAATAAATTTCTGGACGTGAGTAATTTATCTATTAATCATATGCAAAAATAATAAACTAAATAGCACTCTTCAAATAAAAATGACAGCAGTTCTCGTGAGCGCTAAAGTTTCTGTTTTTTACAGCAAGTTCAACAAGACTTTCCCCAAGTCTTCCCAACGGTTCTACTTGGCACAAACACTAATTAAACACAAAAAACACAACCAAAACAGAGGCTAAATAATTTATTTATTACTAAGCAGGAGCAAAAAGCAAGGAATAAAAATAAAATTGGGTTGCCTCCCAACAAGCGCTATCGTTTAACGCCCCTAGCTAGGCATAAAAGCGAGGATAGATCTAGGTATTGCCATATTTGGTGGGCAATTCTTCGATGATGCATCTATTTCCCTTAGGAATTTCTTTATTTCTAGTGATTATTAAACTTTCAGGCACATGATCGAAAAATTCATTTGTAGCAATTGGTTCCTTAATGATAGCAAAAATATTGGGATGAATACTTATAGATATAGGATCCGCAGTTTCCTTACTAGATGATTCACCCTTATTTTTAGGAACATACATAAGCTTGGCAATTTTAGTAGGAGGACTTGGAGTATTGTTTACGGAAGAAAAAGTGGTTCCCATGTTTGTAATGATACCCTCAAGTTTATCAATTCTAGTAGAATCTAAGTTTATCTTCTCATTAACTACGGGTTCCTTTTCCTTAATATTTTTCAAAGTCATTCCTACCTTAGATCCATATTGAGTAATTTGATTGTGGATATTTTTATCTAGATTTTCAATCAATTCAATAGTAGCAACTTTATTTTCAATAATTTCAAGTCTTTGCATAACATGCTCTAAAGTTAACATGGTTCCATTAAGCAAAAGAGGTGGTGAGCCAAATAAATCTAACATAGCATTATAAGAATCAAAAGTATGGCTACCCAAGAAGTTCCCTCCGGTAATGGTATCGAGGATATATCTATACCAAGGATTAACACCTACATAAAAATTGCGGAGAAGAATTGAAGTAGATTGCTTCCTGGTAGATCTATTTTGAGCATTGCAAATTCTATACCAAGCATCTTTTAGATTTTCTCCCTCCCTTTGATTAAAATTTAGAACTTCATTCTCGGGAGACAATGGAGGAGATATGAGACTAGCCCTGACGACAAGCAAACAAACTAGCACACGAGCAAACAAGAGCAAACGGGCAAAAGAGGCAAATAGAGAGGGAGGATAGAGAGAGAGAGGGCGAATAAAATGGCAAGGGTGAAGTGGGGGAGAGGAAAATGAGAGGCAAATGGCAAATAAAGTAATGCGAGAGATAGGGATTGTGATGGGTACTTGGTATGTTGACTTTTTGCATAGACTCCCTGGCAACGGCGCCAGAAATCCTTCTTGCTACGTCTTGATCTTGCGTTGGTTTTCCCTGAAGAGGAAGGGATGATGCAGCAGGGTAGCGTAAGTATTTCCCTTAGTTTTTTAGAACCAAGGTATCAATCTAGTAGGAGCCCACGCTCAAGTCCCTCGTACCTGCACAAAGCGATAGCTACTCGCAACCAACGCGATTAGGGGTTGTCAATCCCTTCACGGTCACTTACGAGAGTGAGATCTGACACATATAATATTTTTAGTATTTTTGGTATAAAGATGCAAAGTAAAAAGTAAAAGCACAGTAAAAAGCAAAGCAAGATTAAAGTGATGGAGATTGATATGATGAGAATAGACCCGGGGGCCATAGGTTTCACTAGTGGCTTCTCTCAAGAGCATAAGTATTCTACGGTGGGTGAACAAATTATTGTTGAGCAATTGACAGAATTGAGCATAGTTATGAGAATATCTAGGCATGATCATGTATATAGGCATCACGTCCGAGACAAGTAGATCGAAACGATGCTGCATCTACTACTATTACTCCGCTCATCGACCGCTATCCAGCATGCATCTAGAGTATTAAGTTAAAAATAGAGTAACGCCTTAAGCAAGATGACATGATGTAGAAGCCCTCCGTGATGTAGAAGCCCTCCGTGATGACGGCCCTCTTCCGGCGGAGCTCCGGAACAGGCCCCAAGATGGGATCTCGTGGATACAGAAAGTAGCGGCGGTGGAATTAGGTTTTTGGCTCCTGTTCTGATCGTTTGGGGATACGTGTGTATATATAGGACAAAGAAGTACGCCAGAGGAGCAACAGGGGCCCACGAGGCTGGGGGCGCGCCCTAGGGGGGCGCCCCCACCCTCGTGACCGCCTCTTTTGTTCCTTGGAGCAGGGTCCAAGTCTCCTGGATCACGTTCAGTGAGAAAATCACGTTCCCGAAGATTTTATTCTGTTTGGACTCCGTTTGATATTTCGTTTCTTCGAAACACTAAAATAGGCAAAAAAACAGCCATTCTGGGATGGGCCTCCGGTTAATAGGTTAGTCCGAAAAATAATATAAAAGTGGAAAATAAAGCCCAATATAGTTGAAAACAGTAGATAATATAGCATGGAGCAATCAAAAATTATAGATACGTTGGAGACGTATCAGGGTGCCCCGAGGGGGGCACAACCCACCAGGGCGCGCCTGGAGGCCCACACGCGCCCTGGTGGGTTATGCCCACCTCGGGTGCCCCCAGACCCTCTTTGCTCTATAAATACCCCAAAAATACCACAACCCTAGGGGAGTCAACGAAATATTCATCCAGCCGTCGCAGAGTCCAGAACCACCAGATCCAATCTAGACACCATCTCGGATGGGGTTCACCACCTCCATTAGTGCCTCTCCAATGATGCGTGAGTAGTTATTTGTAGACCTTTGGATCCGTAGTTAGTAGCTAGATGGCTTCATCTCCCTCTCTTGATTCTCAATACAATGGTCTCTTGGAGATCCATATGATGTAACTCTTTTGCAGTGTGTTTGTTGGGATCGATGAACTTCGAGTTTATGATCAGATCTATCTTTTTATATCCATGGAGTATTTGAGTTTCTTTGATCTCTTTTATGCATGATCTCTTATAGCCTCGTATTTATTCTCCGATATTTGGGTTTTGTTTGGCCAACTTGATCTATTTATCTTGCAACGGGAAGAGGTGCCCGGTAGTGGGTTCGATCTTACGGTGCTTGATCCTAGTGACAGAAAGGGAACCGACACGTATGTATCGTTGCTGCTAAGGATAAAAAGATGAGATCTATATCTACCGCCATATAGATAAATGGATCTTGTCTACATCATGTCATCATTCTTATTGCATTACTCCGTTTTTCCATGAACTTAATACACTAGATGCATTCCGGATAGCGGTCGATATGTGGAGTAATAGAAGTAGATGCAGGCAGGAGTAATGTTGCTACAGTAACCCCTGGGGTTAAGTTAATCTTTTTGCTAAACATGTGCCTGATCATTATTGTCTCATGTTCTATCAAATTCCAGTTGAATTAAAATTCAAATTCTGTGTGAAATTCAAAATGCTCTGACATGAAAACAAAAATGTTCATTATGTGCCAAATAATCCACAACTAATATTGGTGGTGAACCAACATTTTGCAAAAGGTTTAAGTGGCCTAAGCTACTTAAAACAGTGACCTAAGCAATAAATTAAATGCCTTTTTAATTTATAAAATTGGCAATCATTTTGTAAAGTCTCACAATATTTTTGTGGCAGTGCAATATACTTCTTTGAAATTATTTTGGCCAATGGCATAATTTTTGCTCACTTTTTATTGGCTAAAAAGAAAAAGAAAAGCTGTTTTAAAACAGGGGGAAAAGGAACCCCCCTGCCCCTGGGCCTAAGGCCACAGAGAGAGGCCCAGCCTGGCCGGCCCAGCTCCCCGAAGCGCGCCTCCCTCTTGTTCCTTCGACCGGGCTCGGCGCCACCCGACCACCTCGCCGGCCTCGTCGGGAGAGGATAAGGCCCCGACGCCTCAGGCTCCCGTCTCCCCTCCCACTTGCCCTGCCGCCCCCACTCGCGCCAGTCCCTATCCCCTCTCCCCGCTCGCTCCGTCGCCTCGCCTCCTTCTCAGATCCACCGCCTGAACGCATCTGCCGCCGCACGCCGTCGTCCTCGCGGGCCCCGTCGCCTCCGAGCCGAGCTATCATGCCATAGAGCTCCACCCTCGCCTTCTTCATGGACCAGTGGCCTCAGCTGGTGCTGGGAGGCCCTGTCGCTGTCGGACGCCGCCGCCCATTTCTTCTCTGACTCCGGTGCCTGCCGGCGAATTCGAGTCGCTCTGCTGCTACTAAACCGTCAAGGGTTTTACGTAACCGCTCGGTGAGCCTCGCCCTCGCCTCTCTCTCTCTCTATGATGCCTCGCGCTGCCCATAGCCACTGCGTCGTGCTTGGTCGAACGGAGCTCCGCCGCCGTTGTCACTGCCAACGCTACGGTCGCTGCCGAGCTCCCCTGCGCTCGCGGTCGTGCTCGCCATAGCCGTAGAAGTCGAACGCGCTAGTTGCCGAGGCTTGCGGTGCTCAGAAACGCCAATGCCACACTCACCCGAACTCCGGCGCCGCCCTTGCTCGACGCCGCCGATGATTCTGGTCGAGTCTGACCCTGCCACCACCACAGTTTGACTCGTCGTCGTCTGCTCGTTCGAACGGGCCCGGCCGCGCTCGAAACGACCGTCTGTAGGCGAAATCCGCGGCGTTCTGGAGTCGCCGCCGGCGAGTCGTCGGCCCCGCTAAGCTGGCGCCGCGTGGGACCCACCCACGGTCACTGACGAGTGGGCCCCTGTGCCCTTTTGACTGCGTTGACCAAAGTCAACGCGGGGCACTGTTCATCCCTCTCACTAACGTGTGGGTCCCCCAGTAGTTAGGCTAATTAATCATGTTTCAAATTAAAATCTAATTAGTTAAACTCTAATCAGACACTGACACTGGGGCCCACACCTCTAATTATCTCTGCTAGATTAGTTTTAGTCCACTGTTAAAATAACAGAGGCTGACATGTGGGTCCCACTGGACCCACATGTCAAGTTTGACCTGGTCAGCCGTGTGTTGACCTGCTGATGTCACCGTGACATCATCCTGACATCATATATCATTTTCTGTAAATAAAATAAATCCATAAAATAAGAAAATCTTTAGAAATTCATAGAAATTAAACCATAACTCGGATGAAAATGATTTTGATACGTCTCCGTCGTATCTATAATTTTTTATTGTTCCATGCCAATATTATTCAACTTTCATATACTTTTTGGCAACTTTTTATATTATATTTGGGACTAACATATTGATCTAGTGCCCAGTGCCAGTTCCTATCTGTTTCATGTTTTTGGTTTCGCAGAATATCCGTGTCAAACGGAGTCCAAACGGGATAAAAACGGACGGAGCTTATTTTTGGAAAATATGGAAAATTCGGAAGGAAAATCAACGTGAACTAGTGCCCAAGGTGGTCACGAGGTAGGGGGCGCGCCCCCTACCCTCATGAGCCCACCGTAAGGCGGTTGACGCTCTTCTTTTGCCGCAAGAAAGCTAATATTCGGAAAAAATCACGGCGAAGGTTTCAGGCCAATCGGAGTTACGGATCTCCATATATATACGAAACGGTGAAACAGAGCCAGAACAGAACGCAGAACCAGAGAGAAGCAGAGAGATAGATCCAATCTCGGAGGGGCTCTCGCCCCTCCCATGCCATGGAGGCCAAGGACCAGAGGGGAAACCCTTCTCCCATCTAGGGAGGAGGTCTAGGAACAAGAGGAAGAAGGGGGCCCCTCTCCCCCTCTCCTCCGGTGGTGCCGGAACGCCACCGTGGCCATCATCATCATCACCGTGATCTACACCAACACCTCCGCCATCTTCACCAACATCTCCATCACCTTCCCCCCTCTATCTACAACGGTCCACTCTCCCGCAACCCGATGTACCCTTTACTTGAACATGGTGCTTTATGCTTCATATTATTATCCAATGATGTGTTTCCATCCTATGATGTCTGAGTAGATTTTCGTTGTCCTATCGGTGGTTGATGAATTGCTATGATTGATTTAATTTGCTTGTGGTTATGTTGTTGTCCTTTGGTGCCCATCATATGATTGCGCGCGTGGATCACACCCTAGGGTTAGTTGTATGTTGATAGGACTATGTATTGGAGGGCAAGAGTGACAGAAGCTTCAACCTAGCATAGAAATTAATGCATACGGGTTTGAAGGGGGACCAATATATCTTAATGCTATGGTTGGGTTTTACCTTAATGAACATTAGTAGTTGCGGATGCTTGCTAATAGTTCCAATCATAAGTGCATAGAATTCCAAGTAAGGGATGACATGCTAGCAGTGGCCTCTCCCACATAATACTTGCTATCGGTCTAGTAAAGTAGTCAATTGCTTAGGGACAATTTCGCAACTCCTACCACCACTTTTCCACACTCTCTATATTTACTTTATTGTTTCTTTATCTAAACAGCCCCTACTTTTTATTTACGTACTCTTTATGTAACACCCCGGATGTAACTTACCCAATATGTATTCCAACTCTTGCCATTTCCGGTGTTAAGTTATTTTATTTTCTCAGGTTCGGGTCTTTGTCTCCGTGTGTTGTTATCGTTGTCATGCATCTCATATCATGCCATCATGTGCATTGCATTTGCATACGTGTTCATCTCATGCATTCGAGCATTTTCTCCGTTGTCCATTTTGCATTCCGGCGCTTCGTTTTCCTCCGGTGGTCATTTCTACCTTTCTTTCGTGTGTGGGGATTAAACATTTCCGGATTGGACCGAGACTTGCCAAGCGGCATTGGTTTACTACCGGTAGACGGCCTGTCAAGTTTCGTACCATTTGGACTTCGTTTGCTACTCAAACGGTTAACCGAGGGACCGAAAAGGCCTCGTGTGTGTTGCAGCCCAACACCCCTCAAAGTTGGCCCAAAACCCACCAAAACCTTCTCCATCATCTAGAGCGTTCGATCACGATCGCGTGGCCGAAAACCGCACCTCATTTGGACTCTCCTAGCTCCCTCTACCTCTATAAATAGAACCCCATTTCCAATTCCCGGATCTTCTTCCCCCTAACCCTAAAAAATCGGATCTCCGCCGCCGCCGGACACGTCCGAACGGAGCCGGACGCGTCCGGATCCGCCACCACCAACCGCCGCCTGCCACGTGGCGCGCCGCCACCCGCCTTCGCCGAGGCCCGTGCGGACCAGCGCTGGCCCCCGAGCCCGGTTGGCCGTCTTCCCGCGCCGCCCCACTCCTCCTTACCCGCGCCGCCGCCTTCTCCGTTGCGCCACCACGGCGCCATTGCCGGCCGGCCGCGCCGACCGCTGCTTCCTCACCGTCCGCCGCCGAGCTTCCTCCCCGACGCCGCTCCTCGCCGGAGACGCGCCACCGTGCCGCGCCGCACTCCCAAGAGCCCCTGGATCTGGTCCGCTCCCTCCCTGGCGCCGCCCCGCGACGAACGCCGGCCGCCGCAAGCTCCCGTCGCCGGCGAGCCTCGGATCTGCCGCCGCTACGGTGCTCTTCGCTAGAGCTACAGTAAACCCTAACCGCGAGGTGGTGAATTTCTACTAAGTCCTCAAATTCTCAGATCCATATGCTCCTCTTCATCATGTCGTAACTCCGCATTCGTAGCTCCGTTTTGGGCATATAGCATATCAAAATGTTCGCCCCAGAGAGTACATCATTTTGTTCCATTGCATCATTTTCATTTGTGTTTATCTTGATGAAATGCTGTTAGAAGAGTGCTACTTGAGATAATTGTCAGATCTGCTACTCCATTTAGATATTTGTCATTTTTGCCATGATTATTGTGCGTGATATGCCCATGAGCTCTACCTATGTTTTGCTAAGGGATTTGCCATCTTTCCAGAGGTGCAACCCATGTATTTTTGTGATGTGTGTGGTGACTAGCACAAGCTTACAAAGTGAGGCACTTGGTAATGCTGATTTCAGGGAGCACTTAGCAATTCCACTAAGTCCTTGAGCTGTTTATCTCATGTTGCCATATGTTCATGTTGTTTCCGAGTGATCCGTGCCTCTTTTGAGGATGATCAGTAATGATGTTTTGTTAATCTTGTAGTGCTCTATCCATCCATGTCTTTGTTTGCAATATATAGGAGCACCCTAGCTTGAGTCAATCGAGCTCTACTTTTGCTACTTCGTGAATCTGGGCAGATTGTCTACTTGTTAGCGATTTTGCCGATGATGTTGTAGTTGATCCGTGCATGCTATGCTATTGTTCTTGCCATGTCTAGCTTGCATTTTGTGTATTCTTGATGGGTGTATGCTTAGATTGTCATGACTTGCTCCGTAGTGAGTGCATCGAGCTCGTAAACATGCCTACTTGATACCTGTTTCAGCATGCTCCAGTTTTCACTAAGTCTGAGAACTTATGTTTTTGCCATGTTCACATGCTTGCAATTGTATTTTCTGATTCCGTTTGGCTCAAGGTCACTAAGGGACTTTTGTTAAGCTCTTTGAGTAGCTCCATGCCATGCTTTACTTTGCCATGTTCAGGTCCTGCAGCATATAGTTTTGTTGCTCCGAAGTGTGCTACCTGATCTGAAATTCCAGACAAGTGTTAATTTCACTGTCTGAGATCTGTTTACCATATGCATTTTTGCCATGCTTGTTTGAACCTGTTAATGGATGAATTGGCCGTAGATCAGTGCTAGACTTTTGTTAAGCATCTTGAATGCATCCCTGCCATGTATTTTGTTGTCATGTTTGGGTGCTGTAGCATGTTCATCTCATTGCATTTAGATGGCTACTTGCTGTAAATCGCAGAACATGGTCATATTTGAATTGCTTGCCATTTCCAAACCGTAACTCCGATTCCGGCGTTCTTTATATCGTTTTCAAGCGATTTCATCTCATCTTTCCATTGGAACACTTGTATTTCCAAGTTGAGGCCAGGTTCATGCTTTCCCTGTCACATCTTGCATATGCATCCCGCATAGCATACCATCTTTGCATCATATTGTTTGAGCTTTGCACGTGGTTGATTGTGTTCCGTTTGCTTGTTTGCCTTGTTTGGGTAGAGCCGGGAGACGAGTTCGCTAACGAGGAGCCCGTTGAGTTTGCTTTCGAGGATCCAGTCAACTCTGACAACTTTGCAGGGAAGATGATCATACCCTCGAAATCACTACTATCTTTGCTTTGCTAGATGCTCACTTTTTTGCTATGCCAATGCTACGATGCCTACCACTTGCTTTCAAGCCTCCCAAATTGCCATGTCAAACCTCTAACCCACCATGTCCTAGCAAACCGTTGTTTGGCTATGTTACCGCTTTGCTCAGCCCCTCTTATAGCGTTGCTAGTTGTAGGTGAAGATTGGAGGCCGTTCCTTGTTGGAACATTTATTTACTTGTTGGGATATCATTATATTGCCATGTTATCTTAATGCATCTATATACTTGGTAAAGGGTGGAAGGCTCGGCCTCTCGCCTAGTGTTTTGTTCCACTCTTGCCGCCCTAGTTTCCGTCATATCGGTGTTATGTTCCCGGATTTTGCGTTCCTTACGTGGTTGGGTTATAATGGGAACCCCTTGATAGTTCGCCTTGATTAAAGCTTTTCCAGCAATGCCCAACCTTGGTCTTACCATTTGCCACCTAGCCTCTTTTTCCCTTGGGTTTCCGGAGCCCGAGGGTCATCTTATTTTAACCTCCCCCCCCCACGGGCCAGTGCTCCTCTGAGTGTTGGTCAAACCGAGCGATGTCCGGGGCCACCAGGGGCAACTCTGGGCTGGCCTACCCGACGTCTGGCTCATCTGAGTGTGCCCTGAGAACGAGATATGTGCAGCTCCTATCGGGATTTGTCGGCACATTCGGGCGGTGTTGCTGGTCTTGTTTTAACCTGTCGAAGTGTCTTGAAGAACCGATATACCGAGTCTGATCGGAACGTCTCGGGAGGAGGTCTATTCCTTCGTTGACCGTGAGAGCTTGTCATGGGCTAAGTTGGGACTCCCCTGCAGGGATTTGAACTTTCGAAAGCCGTGCCCGCGGTTATGGGCATATGGGAATTTGTTAATGCCCAGTTGTAGATAACTTGAACCTTAACTTATTTAAAATGAATCAACCGTGTGAGTTACCGTGATGGCCTCTTCTCGGCGGAGTCCGAGAAGTGGACACGGTGTTGGAGTAATGCTTGCGCAGGTTGCTCTCTAGTTACTCGCTCGCGCTTTGCCTCCTCCTCTCACTCTCTTTTGCGAACAGGATAGCCACCATATTTGCTAGTCGCTTGCTGCAGCTCCACATATTTTACCTTGCCTTACCTATAAGCTTAAATAGTCTTGATCGCGAGGGTGCGAGATTGCTGAGTCCCTGTGGCTCACAGATTACTATTACACCAGATGCAAGGCCTGATGATTCCGCTCCAGGTGACGCGCTTGAGCTCAAGTGGGAGTTCGACGAGGACTCTCAACGATACTATGTTTCCTTTCCTGATGATCAGTAGTGGTGCCCAGTTGGGGGTGATCGGGACCATGTCGCATGTTGGGTTATCTTTTATTTTGGCGCCGTAGTCGGGCCATGAGTGTTTGAATTATGTAATGTTATTATGTACTTGATTGACGTGGCGAGTGTAAGCCAACTATGTATCTCCCCTTTATTATTTATATTACATGGGATGTTGTGAAGATTGCCTAACTTGCGACATATGCCTTCAATGCGATTATGCCTCTAAGTTGTACCTCGACACGTGGGAGATATAGTTGCATCGAGGGTGTTACACTTTATTATCTTGCAAACCTATCCAACAACACCTACAAAGTACTTCTAGTTTCATACTTGTTCTAGGTAAAGCAAACGTCAAGCGTGCGTCGAGTTGTATCGGTGGTCGATAGAACTTGAGGGAATTTTGTTCTACCTTTAGCTCCTCGTTGGGTTCGACACTCTTACTTACCGAAAACTGTTGCGATCCTCTATACTTGTGGGTTATCAAGACCTTTTTTTGGCGCCGTTGCTGGGGAGCAATAGCGTGGGGTGAATATTCTCATGTGTACTTGTTTGCTTTATCACTAAGTAATTTTTATTTGTTGTTCTTAGTTGTTTTCTATCTTTAGTTATGGATATGGAACACAAAATACCAAAAAAATTAGGTGTACTTGCTACTCATGGAGATGGGGTAACTCCTAAAACCCTCGATTCTCATTATGTGAAAGATATTAAGTACTACTTTGATAATCCTGAGAAAACCCCATTCAACTTTATAATGGGAGACACGTTGGATGAACGTGAATACTTTAGGGATTATCGCTTGACACAAAAAGGGAAACTATTATGGGACCAATTTATTTTGTTGCATTGGTATGCTTGGCAACTATGCTTGAGATACGATATTACTTGTTGCCCTAGGATGAAGGCTCCACACCTTCCCTTTTCATGCAAATTTAATGTTAATGAAACCTTAGCTTCTTATGCTAATGGTATATATGATTATTATGATGTGGAACAAATAAAATAATTTGTTGCTTTTAAGGCTGCTTATGAAATTGAATATTTGTTTGAAAAGTATGAAGCTTTAGATGATGATGTTTATAGGCCTAAAAATCTTGCTATACTTAGATATTGCTATGAAAATTATGAATACAATTACTATATTAATGCATTTATTGAGAAAGTCTCCGCTGTCCAAGAAGAGACTAATATTTTGCAGGAAGCTATGGAAGAAGAAATTGATGAAACTGTGAGCTCATTGGATGAAAAAGATGATGAGGAGAGCGAAGAACAAAAGGAGGAAGAGCGGATTAATCACCCGTGCCCACCTTCTAACGAGAGTAACTCTTCAACTCATACATTGTTTAATTCCCCTTCGTGCTTACCGAAGGATGATTGCTATGATGATTGTTATGATCCCATTGATTCTTTTGAAATATCCCTTTTTGATGATGCTTGCTATGCTTATGGCCAAGATGCCAATATGAATTATGATTATGGAGGTGAACTTTCTATAGTTACTTATGTTAAACATGAAATTGTTGCTATTGCACCCACGCATGATAATCCTATTATCTTTTTGAATTCTCCCGATTATACTATATCGGAGAAGTTTGCGCTTATTGAGGATTATATTGATGGGTTGCCTTTTACCGTTGCACATGATGATTTGGATAAATATAATATGCATGTGCTTGCTGCTACTACTTGCAATTATTATGAGAGAGGAACTATATCTCCACCTCTCTATGTTTCCAACATGATAAAATTGCAAGACACTGTTTATACTATGCATTGGCCTTTACTTTCTGTGCATGTATTGTTCTTTTATGACATGCCGATGCATAGGAAGAGAGTTAGACTTCGTTGTTGCATGATATATGTTGCTTTGTGCTCACTACTAAATGCCAAATCATTGATAATTAAAATTTGATTTTATATACCTTGGGATCCGGGTGGATTCACTACTTGAGCACTATATGCCTAGCTTAATGGCTTTAAAGAAAGCGCTGCCAGGGAGACAACCCGGAAGTTTTAGAGAGCCATTTATTTCTGTTGAGTGCTTTTATATAGTTTAAAAACAACAAAAATAAAGAGGGGAACCCAAAACTTTTTCAAAAAGGAAAGTGAAAGTGATAGAGACGAGCATTGTGAAAATGGGGGACGTCCTTGAACTTTGTTCATGCCCATGGGAACTTTGTGAATCTTAATTACAGAAACTTTTCAACAAAAATAATTATCACCTTGTACAATTCCATTGTATTATAAAAATAATGTGCCAAGGTTTTCCTTTAGGATGTTTACAATGCTTGTTGGTATGTACGGTGCAGGACAGAAACTTTGGCTGTAGTGCGCGAATTTTAATTTTTTTACTGGAACGTCAAATGGTTCTGATTCTATTTGCACTGTCTTGCTGTACAAATGGTTTATTTTTCCTAATTTTGGCAGAATTTTTCAAGTACCAGAAGTATGGTGAATGTTCAGATTATTACAGACGGTTCTGTTTTAGACAGATTCTGTTTTTGATGCATGGTTTGCTTGTTTTGATGAAACTATCAATTTATATCAGTGGATTAAGCCATGAAAAAGTTATACAGTAGACACAATACAATATATGAATTGGTTTACAGCAGTACATAGAGTGGTGATTTGCTTTATTATACTAACGGATCTTACCGAGTTTTCTGTTGGAGTTTTGTGTGGATGAAGTGTTCGATGATCGAGAAGTCTCGATGTGAGAAGAAGGAAGAGAGGCAAGAGCTCAAGCTTGGGGATGCCCGAGGCACCCCAAGTAAATATTCAAGGAGACTCAAGCGTCTAAGCTTGGGGATGCTGGGGAGGCATCCCCTCTTTTTTCAACAAATATCGGTATGTTTTCAGATTCGTTTCGTTCATGTGATATGTGCAATCTTGGAGCGTCTTTGCTTTAGTTTTCATGTTTCCTTTTTTTGCACCATGCTGGTATGAGATAGTCCTTGGTTGATTTATAGAATGCTTCATGTGCTTCACTTATATCATTTGAAGTTTGGATTGCCTGTTTCTCTTCACTTAGACAACCGCCATTTGTAGAATGCTCTTTTGCTTCACTTATATTTGTTAGAGCGTGGGCATATCTTTTGTAGAAAGAATTAAACTCTCTTGCTTCACTTATATCTATTTAGAGAGATGGCAGGAACTAGTCATTCACATGGTTAGTCATAAAATCCTGCATAAACTTGTAGATCGCTGAATATGATATGTTTGATTCCTTGCAATAGTTTTGCGATATAAAGGTGGTGATATTAGAGTCGTGCTAGTTGAGTAATTGTGAAATTGAGAAATACTTGTGTTGAGGTTTGCAAGTCCCGTAGCATGCACGTATGGTGAACCGTTATGTAACGAAGTCAGAGCATGAGGTGTTTATTGATTGTCTTCCTTATGAGTGGCAGTCGGGGATGAGCGATGGTTTTTTCCTACCAAGCTATCCCCCTAGGAGCATGCGCGTAGTACTTTGTTTCGATGACTAATAGATTTTTGCAATAAGTATGTGAGTTCTTTATGACTAATGTTGAGTCCATGGATTATACGCACCCTCACCCTTCCATCATTGCTAGCCTCTTCGGTACCGTGCATTGCCCTTTCTCACCTCGAGAGTTGGTGCAAACTTCGCCGGTGCATCCAAACCCCGTGATATGATACGCTCTATCACACATAAACCTCCTTATATCTTCCTCAAAACAGCCACCATACCTACCTATTATGGCATTTCCATAGCCATTCCGAGATATATTGCCATGCAACTTCCATCATCATCATATACATGACTTGAGCATTTATTGTCATATTGCTTAGCATGATCGTAAGATAGCTAGCATGATGTTTTCATGGCTTGTCCGTTTTTTGATGTCATTGCTACGCTAGATCATTGCACATCCCGGTACACCGCCGGAGGCATTCATATAGAGTCATATCTTTGTTCTAGTATCGAGTTGTAATATTGAGTTGTAAGTAAATAAAAGTGTGATGATCATCATTATTAGAGCATTGCCCAAAAAAGGGAGAGGCCAAAGAAGCCTAAATAAAAAAAGGGGGCCAAAGAAGCCCGCAAAAAAAAGAAAAAAAAAAGGGCAATGTTACTATCCTTTTACCACACTTGTGCTTCAAAGTAGCACCATGTTCTTCATATAGAGAGTCTCTTGAGTTAACACTTTTATATACTAGTGGGAATTTTCATTATAGAACTTGGCTTGTATTTTCCGATGATGGGCTTCCTCAAATGCCCGAGGTCTTCATGAGCAAGAAAGTTGGATGCACACCCACTTAGTTTCAGTTTGAGCTTTCATATACTTATAGCTCTAGTGCATCCGTTGCATGGCAATCCCTACTCACTCACATTGATTTCTATTAATGGGCATCTCCATAGCCCGTTGATACGCCTACTTGATGTGAGACTATCTTCTCCTTTTTGTCTCCTCCACCATCATATTCTATTCCACCTATAGTGCTATGTCCATGGCTCATGCTCATGTATTGCGTGAAAGTTGAAAAGGTTTGAGAATGTCAAAAGTATGAAACAATTGCTTGGCTTGTCATCGGGGTTGTGCATGATTTGAATATTTTGTGTGGTGAAGATGGAGCATAGCCAGACTATATGATTTTGTAGGGATAACTTTCTTTGGCCATGTTATTTTGAAAATACATGATTGCTTTATTAGTATGCTTGAAGTATTATTGTCTTAATGTCAAAGGATAGACTATTGCTTTGAATCACTCGTGTCTTAATATTCATGCCATGATTAGACATATGATCAAGATTATGCTAGGTAGCATTCCACATCAATTTTTTTATCATTACCTACTCGAGGACGAGCAGGAATTAAGCTTGGGGATGTTGAGACGTCTTCGTCGTATCTATAATTTTTGATTGTTCCATGCCAATATTATTCAACTTTCATATACTTTTTGGCAACTTTTTATATTATTTTTGGGACTAACATATTGATCTAGTGCCCTCTGCCAGTTCCTGTCTGTTGCATGTTTTTGGTTTCACAGAATATCCATATCAAACGGAGTCCAAACGGGATAAAAATGGGCGGAGCTTATTTTTGGAAAATATGGAAAATTCAGAAGGAAAATCAACGCGAACCAGTGCCCGGGGTGGTCACGAGGCAGGGGGCGCCCCCCCTTAGGGCGCGCCCCTACCCTCGTGAGCCCACCGTAAGGCGGTTGTCGCTCTTCTTTTGCCGCAAGAAAGCTAATATTCGGAAAAAAATCACAGCGAAGGTTTCAGGCCAATCGGAGTTACGGATCTCCATATATATATAAAACGGTGAAACAGAGCCAGAACAGAACGCAGAACCAGAGAGAAACAGAGAGATAGATCCAATCTCGGAGGGGCTCTCGCCCCTCCCATGCCATGGAGGCCAAGGACCAGAGGGGAAACCCTTCTCCTATCTAGGGAGGAGGTCAAGGAAGAAGAGGAAGAAGGGGGCCCCTCTCCCCCTCTCCTTCGGTGGCGCCGGAACGCCGCCGTGGCCATAATCATCATCACCGTGATCATCACCAACACCTCCGCCATCTTCACCAACATCTCCATCACCTTCCCCCCTCTATCTACAGTGGTCCACTCTCCCGCAACCCGATGTACCCTTTACTTGAACATGGTGCTTTATGCTTCATATTATTATCCAATGATGTGTTGCCATCCTATGATGTCTGAGTAGATTTTCGTTGTCCTATCGGCGGTTGATGAATTGCTATGATTGATTTAATTTGCTTGTGGTTATGTTGCTGTCCTTTGGTGCCCATCATATGATTGCGCGTGTGGATCACACCCTAGGGTTAGTTGTATGTTGATAGGACTATGTATTGGAGGGCAAGAGTGACAGAAGCTTCAACCTAGCATAGAAATTGATGCATACGGGATTGAAGGGGGACCAATATATCTTAATGCTATGGTTGGGTTTTACCTTAATGAACATTAGTAGTTGCGGATGCTTGCTAATAGTTCCAATCATAAGTGCATAGAATTCCAAGTAAGGGATGACATGCTAGCAGTGGCCTCTCCCACATAATACTTGCTATCGGTCTAGTAAAGTAGTCAATTGCTTAGGGACAATTTCGCAACTCCTACCACCACTTTTCCACACTCGCTATATTTACTTTATTGTTTCTTTATCTAAACAGCCCCTACTTTTTATTTACGTACTCTTTATTATCTTGCAAACCTATCCAACAACACCTACAAAGTACTTCTAGTTTCATACTTATTCTAGGTAAAGCGAACGTCAAGCGTGCGTAGAGTTGTATCAGTGGTCGATAGAACTTGAGGGAATATTTGTTCTACCTTTAGCTCCTCGTTGGGTTCGACACTCTTCCTTATCGAAAACTGTTGCGATCCCCTATACTTGTGGGTTATCAAGAGTTTTCTACATGAAAGTTGCTCAGAAAAACCCAACGAATCCGAATACGCGGTCCGTTCATCTATCACATGCCCCTAGCATGTTGAACATGGAACTTTCCCCCTCTTTTCCTCTGTCCGGAATCCGTCTACCGCCGGGAAATCATCCTCGAATGTTTATTCCCTCCGTCTGCAACGTGTAGTACTGCTTTAGATCGACCCTCGCGCTACGTATCGTCATGTTATGCTTTGTGATGCTATGTTGCTTTATATTTACTGTTTCTTCCCCCTCTTCTCTCCGGTAGACCCCGAGACCGATGCCGCCCCTGTGATCTACTACGTCGTCGACGACACTTCTTCCTTTTCAGCCGAACTTCCAGGCAAGCAAACCCCCCCCCTTGAGCATTCCGATATCGCCCATTTCTTTCCCTCTCATGCTTGCATTAGAACTGCTACTGCTTTCTGTATGGTCCTACTCTGATGCATAGCCTGTTGTTGTTACCTACTTTCATACATTACCTGCTTATCCTAAACTGGTTAGTATAGGTTGGTTAGTGATCCATCAGTGACCCCCACCTTGTCCCAGTTGCCCCGCTTTATGTTTGATGACTCGATCACGTGATCGATGTCCAGGCCGCGACACCGCACATCACCCCCTAGTTGTACGACCCTGCAGAGTTACTATCGAGTGCCGAGGGTGGAACCTCTTACGTCACTCCGAATGAGATCTTTGTAGTGTAGCTATACGGCCGAGGTCATTGAGGGTGATTTCCTCCTTAACCACTTCCGTTATGGCTCTATCGTGCAACTCATCAAATGTGAACCTCGAGGGTGGATCCTCTTACGTTCACCTTGATGATAACATCGAGTGGAATTCACCGGGGGTGATTCCTCAGGTTTTCCCCTTAGTGTTAGACACACAATTACTATGGTTACAATGAATTTGCACTGAGCCATGTTACTAAAGACGGGTCGGCCCTGAGGGGTACCCGCGCGAGCTTAATAGCGAGTGATGTGGAGTCGGGTTGACCTGGAAGGTGCCCGCGAGATACTTACGAGGCGTGGCCGGGCATCCTTAGCCCTTGCCGTAAGTACTCGAGACGGGGCGACGGGGTCACATCGATCGTGAGTCTCTGCTCGTTGTCGCGTGCTCCTAATCCACTACGATTTGGATATTTGATCCGAGGGGCCTTTGGCCTGATACCACTAACCATCACGTGGGCATAGTATGGGCGTTCTGTGTCGTATACATCAGCCGAAGCTTAATAGACGTCAGCGACTGAGCGGCGCGCGCCGGGTTGGACTGCATAAGCTCCTGCCTTGTTGAAGGAGGTAGCTAGGTCTGCTCACCGGCCGCGTACGCAATGTGCAGGAGTTCCCTGGGAGATGGCCCATGACCCCTGGGGGCATAGGCTTAGTCTGGCGTGTTGACCTCTCTATTAAGCCTAGGTCGGGTTGCGGCGTATTGTTTGGCCGAGGCCGGGCCTAACCCAGGAAAGTGTGTGTCACATCCCTAGTTCTGGTATGTTATAGGTTTGCTTTGTGCATCATGTTTAAATTTCAAATGAAGTTGAAATGGGGATGTTTCAAACCCTAGCACCAAAGCAAATTCAAATAGGTTCAAATTAAAATTGGAATTTCAATAAACCCAAAATGCTCTTCAAAAATGTTCATGGTCTTTGGAAAATGTTGCAGGCAACAACCAGAGGTGATGCACATTTTGCTAAACATTTTGGATTTTTGAATGAACCCATATGTATTTGAATTGGAGCTGTTTAAAATAATATAAATATTTTAGAGGCTCCAAAAATGCTAGAATTTGGTGAGGGCCTCTGGTATATTATAACTAGTGGTCACAAGGAATTTCAACATTTTTATATTTGTGCTGGTATTTATTTTTAAGTCAAAAACAAATGTCAGAAATAGAAAAGAAAACAAAAAATGGGAAAAGGCTTACCTGGGCCTTACCTGAGGCCTGGCACTGGCGGCCCAGCTGGCCGGCCCAGCCAGCTGGCCCTGCCAGTCGTCTTCTCCACCACGCCAGGAGGACGCCGAGCACGTGGCCGACGCACGCCGGCGCACGCCCGGCCACCTCCTACTTGCCGCCTCCCTCTAGACGCCCCTGGAGACGCCACACAGCCTCCCCGACCCCCTCTCACTCTCCCTCATGCTTCTCTTCTCCTTTGTCACCCTCTCTCGCACGCACCCGAGCGCAGCCGACGCCACCGCTCGCCGTTGCCACGGCCACTGCCTCCCCCTCGCCCCTGGACTTGCCCAGGAGCTCCACGATGTCGTCTTCGTCATCTCCACCGAGCCAAGCCAGCCGGGGCGCACCATAGCGACGTCATCACCATCGTCTTCGACCTCTCGGCCGCCGAGATCGTCGGCGCCGTCCGTCGTCTCCGACTCATCCCCGAGCCCGCTGACCATTCCGTCGCCTCCACTGTGAGATTCTGCGTCTGTTCCCCCTCTTCCCGAGCTCGTTTACACCCCGCAGCCGTCACCCCCTTGTCGACCGAACCGCGCCGCCGCCCGAGCTCGTCGGTGGCAACGCTCCGGTGACCATTTGGTCCCAGACGCGTGTCCACCGAGCTCGCTGCCCTGCGCTGAGCCTCGCTGGCGCCTTCCCTTGCCCTCTTGCACCCCGCAACGCTAACCTCGCGCGCACCCGAGCTCCGGCCGCCGCACTCATCGTCGCCGGCTCCACTCCGGCCGCTTCTCGGCCGCGCCACCACCGCGGCTGGATGCGAACGAGCGTCCGCACCCCGTAGCTGCACTCCGCGCGCCAAATAGCCCCTGTAGGCAAAACCCGCAGCGCACCGCCGCGTTTGGACTCGCCGGCGGCTAAACGCCGGCGACCGCTGACCTTTGACCGGCGTGGGTTGACCCCACATCCCAGTTTGACCTCCCCCTCTCTCTCACTGACTTGCGGGCCCCTCCCGACTAATTAACTAACTAGATTAGCTACTACAGTCACTGACTAGTGGGCCCTGCCCAGTTAGTTAGGACTAACTAATTTAGTTAGTTGACTGGGTCACTGACCAGTGGGACCCACTTGTCAGGTTTGACCTGTTCAGCCCCGTTGACTCGCTTACGTCATGCTGACGTAGTGCTGGCGTAGTTATTCTTTTTTTGGAATTATTTTAACTCAGGAAATTCCAGAATATTGCCTAAACTTCAAAAAATCATAATAATTCAACCGTAGCTCAGAATGTAATAATTTATATATGAAAAATTATCAGAAAAATGCAAGGAATCCATTTATGCCAGTTACATGCATGCAACACCAACTTATACATGCTGTATAAGTGAAAACATAATACGGGCATTTTAAATGCTTCATTTTGAATTGCATTTGAATCTTTGATTCAAATGGGCTTCAACCAACTTGGTAGCATCTTGCATTAGCCCAAACACTAGCATTTGCACATGTCATGTTCATGCATCATTTTGTTGCATTTGTTTGTGTGTTGATCGCCGGCACCGTTTCTTCTCGATAGGTTCCACTCCGGAAGGTGTTCCCGAGTACCTGTCAGAGGAGCCGTACCCCTTCGTCGTTCTACCAGGCAAGCAAACCCCCTTGAGCATTTCGATAAATCCCACTCTCTCGCTCCTGCTCCTTATACTGCATTAGGACAACAACGATTCAAACTGCTACTTTCTGCCGCGGTAGTTGAACCCATTCCTCTGCATGACCTGTCATTGCCATAGTAAATAGTTGAAACCCACTAGCATGAGTAGGAGTTGCTTGAGCCTTGATGTGCCTGCTCATCCATGCTTGTTTTCTTTATGCCAGCTATGCTTAGAGTTGTGTCGGTCTGATTCATCGGGAATGAATCGGAGTGGTGAACATGTCCTACCGATAAAGGCTAAGTGTGTGAACACGTTTTGGTAAAGGTAGCGATGAGAGGCCATATAGGAGTACATGGTGGGTTGCCTCATTGGAACCGTCCCTAAGCACTGAGTTCTGTGTATGTTATCCAAGTCCAGTTACTACCACACATTGGGTTCCGATTATCCGGCCCCTCTTGGCTTATTAATCCACTTGATCTCTGTCCAGGAGTTGCAACTAGTTTCTGGTGTTTGTAGGTAGTGCTACTTGTCTACTAGGTGGTGTCCGACGGGACGGGCTTGGGACAGACTAGGCACCATGGCACGGTGTACCGAGTGGCACCCGAATGGTGGGCTTGGGAACCCTGCTCACATCGTTTGGGGCCGTGAGCGACACCACGGCCGGATCTCCTTGCGGATGGAACCCGAATAGACGATAAACCTGGACAAGAGACTTGTGTGGTTAGTCAGGTCGTGGCCGACACCCTCGCCCGGCTTCCGCTTGAAGGTTGCCGAGGTACATGACGTGTACAGGGCGATAAGTGGCGAGAGCGTGTGTGAAGAAGTACACCCCTACAGGGTCAACATTATCTATTCGAATAGCCGTTTTCCTCGGATATGGAAACTTGGAGGACTTATGTAGTACATAGACAACTTGAAGTGGATACCCTAAAATCCGCAAGATAAGCGTGAGTGCTATGGATGGCCTTCTTGTAGGGAGACGGGAACGGATCCATAGTGGAGTATTGATATGGTGAATATGTGGACTCGTGTGCGTCTTCTCACCTCAAAGAAGTTTCTGATACTCGTAGTATAGGTTAGACACTGAGTCAAAGCTGGCTTGCTGCTGTTAAAACTCCACCACCCCCTTGTTGATAATGTTGCATATGTAGATAGTTCTGATGTAAGACTTGCTGAGTACCTTCGTAATCACGTTTGCTTATTTATGTTTTGCAGTTGGTTACACTAGTGACTTCAACGGGTAGCTTGTATCCCAGCTACGATCTTGTACCCTTGGGAGGGTCGTGTTTAGTCAGGCTTCTTAGTCTTTTCCTTTTGTAGTTGTCTGTACCCAGACATGTAATGCTTCCGATGCTTGTATGCTCTGAATGATGGGTCATGAGACCCCTGTTTGTATTGAATGCTATGTGGCTCTTCTGGGCCTTTATCTATATGAGTTTGAGTTATGTTGTGATGCCATGTTGTACATCACATACTTGCATGTTATGCGTACGTGTAACGTGTATTGCTATGTGTGGGATCCGACAACCTAGTTGTTTATCCCTGGTAGCCTCTCTTATGGTGAAATGTAGTCTTGTGCTTCCATGAGCCATAGTAGTCTGCTACAGCCCGGTTCACCGGAGTCCTGCTAGCCCAGCACTACTACTCTGGAACACTTGACTGGCCGGCATGTGATTCACTTTGTTCCTGTGTCTATCCCTTCGGGGAAATGTCATGCGGTGACATCCGGAGTCCTGCCTAGCCTGCTACAGCCCGGGTTCCCGGAGTCCTGTTAGCCCAGTGCTACAGCCCGGATTCATACGCTGTTGACCGACATGCTCGAGGTTGATTCATGTATGCATGTCCCTGTAAGTTAGTGCCACTTTGGGTTCACGACTAGTCATGTCGACCCGGGTTCTCTGTCATATGGATGCTAGCGACACTATCATATACGTGAGCCAAAAGGCACAAATAGTCCCGGGCCAGGTAAGGTGGCACCCGTGGAAATACCGTGCGTGAGGCCGCAAAGTGATATGAAGTGTTACATGCTAGATCGGTGTGACTTAGGATCGGGGTCCTGACAGCGTTGGTATCAGAGCCTGGCTGACTGTAGTATTACCAAGCCAACTGGTCGAAGTTGAGTCTAGAAATGCTTTAGTTATATAAGGGAATTGATTGTGGAAGGGAACGTAAGGCTCTTTTTACTCCTTTACCTCATGTCATTCTTTCTGAGTCAGCCTCTTCTTTTCTACGAGGGTTAATGCCTAGGCTTCTCCTCTATCTCTCAGGATGACATGTTACTAAACCGTAAAGTCTTAGGATTGTTGGGTTGTGCCTCTGTACAGTTCTACTACTTCCGTGTGTCCTCAGTTTGACCCAGAACCTTGATTTTATGATGCTGATTGATTATGCTATTCCTTTGATGAATGTCTCAAATCCTTTTGAGCATTTATAGCCGTTATGCTGCCGAAATTGTCCTAGGATTTCAAGAGTTTCCAATGCTTTTGCATTACATTCCGCATCCTTATGTCGATGCTAATTCCATCCTTGTTTCCTTGGTTTCTATGCCAGGATGTCGTCTGCTAACCGAGGTTCAGTTGCTCATAGCAAGAACCACGGAGATGGTAGGGATGAGGATCCTCCTGACCAGCCTTTGATGGCAGAGTTCTTCTTAGCTTCCAAGAGGAACAAGCGTGAGACTAACCGCTTGCTGGCACAGATTGAGCAGAACACCGCACATCAGCGTAAGAAGTTGGTTTCTATCACTGACTTCATTGGTCTGAAACCACCCACCTTCCATCATTCCATTGAGCCACTCGATGCGGATGACTGGCTCCGGAGCATCACTCACAAGTTGCATACTGCGAGCGTGGCTGAAGATGACAAGGTCACCTATGCTACCTATCACCTGGAAGGTCCTGCTAGTATTTGATGGCAGAGCTATGAGGCTATGCTTCCAGCTGGTCAGATTCCTACCTGGAAGGATTTCACCGAGGCTTTTCGTGAGCACCACATTCCTCAGGCTCTCATTGACCGCAAGAGGGAAGAGTTCTGTAGTTTTACCCAGGGTAAGCTGCATGTTGATGCTTATAGTAGAGAGTTTGGAAACCTCGCCCGCTATGCTACAGAAGAAGTGTCTACGGACGCCAAGAAACAGGCTAGGTTCCAGAAGGGTCTCAACCCTAAGTTGCGTCGTGATCTCCACTTGCATCATTGTGATACTTTCCAGGCTCTTGTGAACAAGGCCATTAATGCAGAGACAGCTCAATTCACTTATGAGGAGTCTCGTAAGCACAACCGTGATCTGGGTTCTTCCTCCCGATCTGGCTCTCAGAAGCGACGGATTTGGATTCCGAACTCGGCTCTTCCACCTGGATATGCACCGAGGCCATCCGATGTGGCGCCTCACCCAGCTCAGCAACGTGCTCCACCCAGGCCTATTAGTGGACCACTTGCCAATGTAGGACCACGTCCTCCCTCAGGAACTTGCTTCACCTGCGGAGAACTAGGACACTACGCACGTGACTGCCCTCAGTCCAGTTATACTCCACCCCAGTCTGAGAGGTCTGTTGGCCGTGAAAAGCCATCAGGCAAGATGATCAGTACCAAGCCAGCCTCCATTGAACGAGCATGTGTGCACCATGTCTCAGCTACAGAAGCTCAAGATGATCCTGACGTCGTATTGGGAACGCTTCTTGTCAATTGTCACCCAGCTTCAGTTCTGTTCGATACTGGAGCATCCCACTCCTTCATATCTGAAGGTTACGCTAACTTGCACAACATGTCATTTTGTGATATGCCCTCTCCACTAGTCATTCAAACTCCTGGATCCAAATGGCAAACTCCTGGATCCTAGTGTAAGCCATGGTAATGAAATCCTTGTTGACAGACTTGTATTCCTTGCATCACTTATAGCCCTCAAGTCTACCGATATCAACATCATCTTGGGTATGGACTGGATGAAAGCTCATTATGCCAAGATTGATTGTTACACAAGGTCTGTTCAGCTTACACACCCATCTGACAAGATAGTCACTGTCTCTACTAGAGTTGCAAGGCGTCAACTCTATTCTCTTAATGCCAACCCTCTTCCAGACCTTGAAGATATTCCAGTAGTCCGTGACTTCCCGGATGTCTTTCCAGAAGAACTGCCAGGTGTTCTACCTGACAGAGATGTGGAGTTTGTCATAGAACTTATCCCAGCACTACAAGAAACTTGTTAATCCATGACGGACTTGTGGTGACATTCCCGTAGACCGTCATGAAAACCGTCACATACTAGCACGCAACAAATGGGCCTCAAACTGGTAGCTCCTTTATGACAGACATGTAGGGAATGTCATGGAAACTGTCACAAAACAACTAACTAGGCCTAGCCATTTACATCCTCATCCACGATTTGGACCGTCACGGATGGCTCCTGCTGATGATGTGTCGTGCGTGCCCTTTGTTTGGCCCGCATGTCAGTTAGATGCAAGCTACTCTATAAAAAAGAAAAAATAGAGACTGAAACTGTGAGAGAGCGCGCGTAGAGGAAATTTTGAAGTCACCAGCGCGGGGAGTCAAATTTTTTGAGCTAGCCCATTTAACAGGGCCCATACCAGCCTAACCCTAATTACCCTTCTCCCTCTCTCGTCCCAACCAGCCACCGCCGCCGCCACTTCACCTTCCTCCTCGCGCTGCTCCATATCGACGGCGCCAGCGCCGAACCACCACACGCCGGGCCACTCCCCACCTTCCCTGGCCCAAACCCCTCCCAGTCAACCCCACGCCATGCCCCTCTCCATTCATATCGCCCCATCGAGCTATGGCAACCCAATCCTACCCCTGGATCTGAGGCGGCAGTGGTGGCAGCGGGACCAACTGCCAGATTTGGACGTCCCTAAGGTCGCTGGTGGCGCGCACTGACCCAACTCCATCTGGCAGCGAGCGGAGCTAGGGTACAGGAGGTGGAGACAAGGCCACAGATCCAGAGTACATCGGGGGCCCTTGTGGCTGGTGCCAATTGTTCGTCAGCCGCGCCACCATTGGTCCCCTCCGTCGTCGCGGCCATCTTCTCCATCCATGGTGCACAGCCTCCACACGTCGCAGTTCACCATCTCCAGTCGGCAAGACCCAGTACGTACCTCTGCACCGTCCTGTACCCTCCCTTCCCCTATGCTCCTCTCCGTGGATGGATGCTGTCGTTCCTGGTATAGGATGGTTGCTGGCCTTGTTGGCCAGGTTGAGTTGGTACAGAAAGAATATCTGCGTGTCTGCCTTGTCTAACATTAAAACGAACAGCATAAGGCACGAGCACCACTTCCTGGGCTGCTCGTTCATTACTGGTTGTTTGTGCTTTGTAGATATAGGTCGTTCTGCTTCCTTCCTAATTATACATCTGTGCAGCACATTCATTTTTTCTACTGGAAACAAAAAGTATTGGGCAAATTTTCGTTCATCTTAGAGTTCAAGCATTTCTTTGTAGTTGTACACTGCTAATTCAGAGAGTCTGACGTATGTTGTCTGATTGTTTATCTAGTAATTGCCTGGAACATTTATCCTGCCAGCTTTTATAATTGAGAAACTCATACCATTTGATATCTAAATGAAGAAAAACTCATATTTGCAGATTCTATCGATACATGCTATTTCTAATCTGTAGTTTTTTTTGCATGTATTTTGTTGAGAAAAAGTGCCATGGATGCCACATCACTGCGGCCCAGCCACTGGCTGAACAAATCATACCCAAGCAGTCAAGCTCATGCACTGAATCAGATACAGCTTAGATATTGAATAAGATTTCCATTTGCTGAAGTAATAGCTTCTTTGCTAATCTGTATATATTCCTACCGTAAATCTGAACCCAGAGTATGCGTTTTAGTATAATACCGATCAAGAGGTGGATTACAGTGTTTTCTAACTACCATGTGTTTGAGTTTATGCCTACAAAGAATTGTTATTTTGTTTCCATTCTAAATAATATCCTATAATGGCTTCGCCGATTTAACAGGACATGCTCAATTATTTTAACATTTCAAATGAATCTTTTTTTTACAGATAACGATGTGTGTATGTTCCAACGTAACATAAGAAAGTAAATCTTGACCATTGTCTATTATTGGATTTTGTATCAAGTACAAAAAAAAATGTTTCTTACAAGTTGTTGGACGTGTATAAGCACGGGGTCCTTATACTGCTTCATGTTCTTCCTATGCTTATGCTTATTAGAGTTCTACTAATGTTTGTCAGAACCTTCGCAGAATCATGTGTGGGCAATTATCTAGGAAGGACATAAAAGGAAATTCAAGTTACTACACAACAAGGTCCACTTGAATACTGGGACGGGCTCCTTTTTCAAGTTATTATAAATGTGGTTGACTCATGTTTATCAAAACAGAAACAAGGTGGTTTCTGATCACAAAATCATTTGACGCAAGATTACACGGTGTTATTGTATATTGCTAAATACTAGTAATAATGTATGTGCAATGCACGTTTATATTAGGTAGGATATTAGTTGCACGTTTATATTAGGTAGGATATTAGTTGCACGTTTATATTAGGTAGGATATTAGTTGCACGTTATATTAGGTAAGATATATCTGTTGCACGTTGGTATTTGGTAAGATATCAATTACTTTTTCGCGGGAATGGTAGGATATTAATTACATGGAAGATTTCAAGGGATAGCGTTGAGTCAAAATGTGTTTATAACCAATGGCAGTGGTGGGTAATTAGAGTGTTAAACGTGTTTGGTGCTCAACATTGGAGCGATTTGAACCGCTAGATAACATGATTTGACAGGTGAGATGGTTTGGATTTGCCCATTTGGGTCTTTTTATATTGGTATAGATAAGAAACACCAATACTTGACATGATATGCTTTGTTGCTTATAATTATTTTGATCAATAAGTAAATCTCGTTTAAAATTTTGTATCGCTTCGGAGGATATAGTAGATTTACTGTTTGTGCTGCTAGATTAGTCAAGTATTTTCCTATTAAGTTAAATAAATATTTGTGTCTTTGTTTTGAAATAAGTAACATGCGCCAAAATAATTTTGTATTGAAATTTAGTAGTCTTGGTAGGCTGTTTGAAATGTGTTGTATAATCAAAATATTGTAAGGAAAATAAGTACTTTTTTCTATATGCATGTACGTATATGGCAGATCCTGATCATGCACAGAGGCACATCGTTGAGCATAGCTTTCACTTGCACTGTTAGTAAGAAAAAAGCTTACATTGCAAGTATATTTTGGTGTTAAGAGTGTAATTTACACATTGCAGTGATAAAGCTGCAAAGACGTGCTTTGTTGCATGTTTCTCTTGTATGTATGCCCATGCATGCATTGAATCATGCAGGCAACTTCTCTTGTTGTGGATTAGATACACACATTCGAGCTTAATTAGTAGCTGCAGTGCATGTCGACATTGCGGACCGGCGTGCTGCCGCCCAGGCCAGCGAGTTTGAACCGTGACTTGGAACTTTTAATTTTTAGATAGAGCCTCCAATTACATTATCAACGTGGCTCAGCAATGTGGCTTGGCTTATTTATTAGTCTCTAGGCACAAGGGAGATACTAACAGAAATTAGTGGAGTTGCATGAAGAGATGCATGTCCTTGTAGATTATGCCTCCTACGGCCAGGTCCTACCAGTTTGATTGTTGATTGTACTACATCCAGATTCTAACTGTTCGTTTTCAGGGTGACTTGAACTTTTATATGATGCAGATTGCAAGGAGTTCGGTACCTTCACAAATAGGAATGAGTATTCTAGTAATAGGGGGCCATATTTAGTTCCTAATCGTAGATGGCCTGTTTTTTAGATGCATACCATGTAGTATATACTTCTACCTTATTTATAAACTGACCAGTCTCCATCGTTAAGTTTGACAGCATAAGGTTGAAAAATCTTCAGTGTTCCTTTTCTTTTGCTTTAATAATATAATAGATAGATGCTGTCAATAAGTTGTCACTTTTCGATGATGTGGTTTCTAAAATATGTCTTTGAACTGTTTGGTACTAGGTTACTCCTGATTAGTCATGGATGTTGTGTTGTTGCAATGAGAAACGATTGTTCATTAATCAAACACAAGCATTCCTTGGCATAACTTCTATATAGGTTTACCTCCACCTCTAGAGTGAGGTTCAGATCATGTGAAATAAAAATGGTGGTTCTACTATTGCTATTGTTGTAATCAACTTGCCATTTTGTAACAAAATCGTATTGTTTGTTACAGGTTTCCTTGGTGGTGAGAGCGGCAAAAGAAGTTTGAGAAGCAGAGGTGAATTTGATGAATAAGAGGGTCTTTACAATGTTGTATATTTGTTGTAATTTGGAGTAATTCTTACCAAGGGTGTGAACTGATGTTGGACGTGTTCTTGGGCCATCATATTTTAAAAGGCCTTTACATAGTGAAATAAAATTTGTGAAATGTGCCAAATTATGTGCCTGTTCGATGGAAAGTAATTGTGTTGTGAAAGCTCGTTTGATTATGTGTAATGGATTGTGTTGTAGGTTGGTTGGATGAGTATCATGAGCTGAATTGAAATAAATGGGCTGTAGGTTGGGTGGATGAGTATCATGAGCTGAATTGAAATAAATGGGCTAATGGGCCTGGCTGGCTGAAGGCGATGCCACATCAGATCCATGTTGTTGCCATGTAGATGCCACGTCAGATCCATATTGGTACAACTTCCCATCAATCCGTGATGGATTAGGCTGTCACAGAAAACTGGGCCTAGGCGGGCCTGGGGACTCATCGGTGACGGTCAGGAACCGTCAAGGTTGTACAGTTATCAAATTATGACGCGATATACATGACGGATTCCAAATCCGTCATGGACCCCCCCCCCCCCACCATGACGACTTTGCACTCTACTATGACAGACTGAATCCGTCATGGATTAACAAGATTCTTGTAGTGCAGGAACTGTTCCAATCTCTAGGAGACCATACAAGATGACACCTTTGGAGTTAGCCGAGCTTAAGAAACAGCTTGATGAGTCCTTGCAAAAGGGTTTCATCCGTCCCAGTTCTTCTCCTTGGGCTTGTCCTGTCCTCTTCGTCAAGAAGAAGGATGGTACGGATCGGATGGTTGTAGATTATCGCCCCGTTAATGTGGTCACGATAAAGAACAAGTATACGCTCCCCAGGATCAACGACCTGTATGATCAGCTCGCTGGATCCTCAGTCTTTTCCAAGATGGATTTGAGGTTAGGCTACCACCAAATCAAGATCAGAAATAGGGACATTCCCAAAACGGCCTTTGTCACTCGTTATGGTCAATATGAGTACACCATGATGTCTTTCGGCCTAACCAATGCTCCAGCTACTTTCTCCCGCTTGATGAACTCGATCTTTATGGAGTACTTAGATAAGTTCGTCGTGGTTTATCTCGATGATATTCTTATTTACTCGAAGAATGAGGAAGAGCATGCCGAACATCTTAGACTTGTGTTAGAAAAACTCAGAGAGCACCGCCTTTATGCCAAGTTCTCCAAGTGTGAATTTTGGTTGCCAGAAGTGACCTACCTGGGCCACGTGATCTCTGGTAAGGGCATTGCTGAAAATACCGAGAGAGTTAAAGCTGTTCTCGATTGGACTCCACCCGAAACGGTCAAAAAAGTTAGGAGTTTCCTTGGTCTAGCCAGTTATTGTCGCCGCTTCGTTGAAAACTTCTCCAAAGTGGCCAAACCCCTCACGGAGCTTCTCAAGAAAGATAAAAGGTTTGAGTGGACCCCACAGTGTGAGCATAGTTTTCAGGAACTGAAAAGACGCCTGACTTCTGCGCCCATACTCGTGCCACCGGATTTCACTAAAGACTTTGTTATCTATTGCGACGCTTCGCGTCAAGGACTAGGTTGCATTCTTATGCAGGATCGTCATGTGATTGCCTATGCATCTCGACAGTTGCATCCACATGACGAAAATTATCCTACACATGATCTAGAGCTTGCAGCCGTAGTCTATGCACTTAAGACTTGGTGACATTACCTTCTTGGTAACCGTTGCAAAATCTACACTGACCATCAGAGTCTCAAGTATATCTTCACCCAACCGGATCTGAATCTCAGACAGAGACGTTGGTTGGAGTTGATCTCGGATTAAGACTTAGGAATCACCTACACCCCAGGCAAAGCCAATGTCATGGCTGATGCTTTAAGTCGTAAATCCTATTGCAACAGCCTCATGTTGCAACAATGTCAACCACCCCTCCATGAGGAATTCTATAAGCTTAACCTTCACATAGCTCCTCATGGTTCCCTTTCTTCCTTGGTGGCGAAACCTACCCTTACGGATCAGATCATAGAGGCTCAGAAGCATGATACGGGAATCTCCCGGATCAAGAAAAATATTTCCAAGGGAGTTGCCGACTATTTCTCTATGGATGAACGAGGTGTTGTTTACTTTGGAAACCGTTTGGTGGTTCCCAAATGTCAACAGATGCAACAACTGATCCTTAAGGAGGCCCATGAATCCCCTCTCATGATTCATCCCGGTAGTACAAAGATGTATCAGGACCTACGCCAGAGGTACTGGTGGACTAGGATGAAGAGAGAAATCACTCAGTATATTGCCAACTGTGACGTTTGTCGTCGCGTTAAGGCAGAGCATCAAAGACCTGCTGGCACCCTTCAACCTTTAGCTATTCCCGAGTGGAAATGGGACAAAGTTGGTATGGACTTCATCACCGGCTTTCCCAGGACCAAGAAAGGAAATAATGCTATCTTCGTAGTCATTAATCGTCTCTCCAAAGTGGCTCACTTCCTACCTGTTCGAGAGAGTATCACTGCTAGTCAGCTCGCTGACTTATATATATCTCGCGAATAGTGTCACTCCATGGTGTTCCACTAGAGATCAATTCAGACCGTGGCAGTCTTTTCACCTCTCATTTCTGGGAAAGTTTCTAGAATGCCATGGGAACCCATCTTTCTTTCAATACCGCTTTCCACCCTCGGTCGAGTGGTCAGGTGGAAAGGCTCAACCAAATTCTTGAAGACATGCTTAGAGCTTGCGTTATCTCATTCGGTATGGATTGGGAGAAATGTCTTCCCTTTGCCGAGTTTGCTTATAACAATAGCTACCAATCTAGTCTTAAGAAAGCACCCTTCGAGATTCTGTATGGACGAAGATGTCGAACACCTTTGAACTGGTCAGAAACCGGTGAAAGACAATTCTTTGGACCGGATATGATCCAGGAGGCAGAAGAGCAAGTTCGCATCATTCGTGAGAATTTGAAAACAGCCCAATCTTGTCAAAAGAGCCAGTATCACCGCCATCATAAGGAGTGGCTTATGAAGTTGGCGACAAGGCTTACTTTCGGGTTACTCCTTTGAAGGGTACCCATCGTTTCGGTATCAAGGGCAAGTTGGCTCCTCGTTACATCGGTCCTTTTCGCATTCTCGCTAAACGGGGAGAGGTTGCCTACCAATTGGAACTACCCCCACATCTTTCTCGAGTTCATGATGTCTTCCACGTCTCTCAACTCAGGCGTTGCTTCTCGGATCCCATCCGCGGAGTGGACCACGAAACGCTTGATCTCCAAGATAACCTCACTTATCGAGAGTACCCTGTTCGCATTCTAGATCAAGCAGAGCATGTCACTTGACGTCATAACATCAAGTTTATCAAGGTTCAGTGGTCTCATCATTCCGAGAGAGAAGCTACTTGGGAGCGAGAAGATCGTCTTTGACTTGAGTACTCCGCTTTCTTTCCGCCAACTCCTGAATCTCGGGATGAGATTTTTTTCGAGTGGGGGCGAGTTGTCACATCCCTAGTTCTGGTATGTTATAGGTTTGCTTTGTGCATCATGTTTAAATTTCAAATGAAGTTGAAATGGGCATGTTTCAAACCCTAGCACCAAAGCAAATTCAAATAGGTTCAAATTAAAATTGGAATTTCCATAAACCCAAAATGCTCTTCAAAAATGTTCATGGTCTTTGGAAAATGTTGCAAGCAACAACCAGAGGTGATGCACATTTTTGCTAAACATTTTGGATTTTTGAATGAACCCATATGTATTTGAATTGGAGCTGTTTAAAATAATATAAATATTTTAGAGGCTCCAAAAATGTTGGAATTTGGTGAGGGCCTCTGGTATATTATAACTACTGGTCACAAGGAATCTCAACATTTTTGTGCTGGTATTTATTTTTAAGTCAAAAACAAATGTCAGAAATAGAAAAGAAAACAAAAAAAAGGGGAAAAGGCTTACCTGGGCCTTACCTGAGGCCTGGCACTGGCGGCCCAGCTGGCCGGCCCAGCCAGCTGGCCCTGCCAGTCATCTTCTCCACCGCGCCAGGAGGACGCCGAGCGCGTGGCCGACGCATGCCGGCGCACGCCCGGCCACCTCCTGCTTGCCGCCTCCCTCTAGACGCCCCTGGAGATGCCATGCAGCCTCCCCGACCCCCTCTCACTCTCCCCCGTGCTTCTCCTCTCCTCCGTCACCCTCTCTCGCACGCACCCGAGCGCAGCCGACGCCACCGCTCGCCGTTGCCGCGGCCACTGCCTCCCCCTCGCCCCCTGGACATGCCCAGCAGCTCCACGATGTCGTCTTCGTCATCTCCACCGAGCCAAGCCAGCCGGGGCGCACCATAGCGACGTCATCACCATCGTCTTCAACCTCTCGGTCGCTGAGATCGCCGGCGCCGTCCGTCGTCTCCGACTCATCCCCGAGCCCGCTGACCATTCCGTCGCCTCCACTGTGAGATTCTGCGTCTGTTCCCCCTCTTCCCGAGCTCGTTTACGCCCCACAGCCGTCGCCCCCTTGTCGACCGATCCGCGCCGCCACCCGAGCTCGTCGGCGGCAACGCTCCGGTGACCATTTGGTCCCAGACGCGTGTCCACCGAGCTCGCTGCCCCGCGCTGAGCCTCGTTAGCGCCTTCCCTTGCCCGCTTGCACCCCGCAATGCTAACCCCGCGCGCACCCGAGCTCCGGCCGCCGCACTCGTCGTCGCCGGCGCCACTCCGGCCGCTCCCCGGCCGCGCCACCACCACGACTGGATGCGAACGAGCGTCCGCACCCCGTAGCTGCACTCCGTGCGCCAAATAGCCCCCTGTAGGCAAAACCCGCAGCGCACCGCCGTGTTTGGACTCGCCGGCGGCTAAACGCCGGCGACCGCTGACCTTTGACCGGCGTGGGTTGACCCCACAACCCAGTTTGACCTCCCCCCCCTCTCTCACTGACTTGCGGGCCCCGCCCGACTAATTACTATAGTTAGCACTAATTAACTAACTAGGTTAGCTACTACAGTCCCTGACTAGTGGGCCCTGCCCAGTTAGTTAGGACTAACTAACTTAGTTAGTTGACTGGGTCACTGACCAGTGGGACCCACTGGTCAGGTTTGACCTGTTCAGCCCCGTTGACTCGCTTACGTCATGCTGACGTAGTGCTAGCACAGTTATTCTTTTTCTGGAATTATTTTAACTCAGGAAATTCCAGAATATTGCCTAAACTTCAAAAAAATCATAATAATTCAACCGTAGCTCAGAATGAAATAAGTTATATATGAAAAATTATCAAAAAAATGTAAGGAATCCATTTATGTCAGTTACATGCATGAAAAACCAACTTATACATGCTGTATAAGTGAAAACATAATATGGGCATTTTAAATGCTTCATTTTGAATTGCATTTGAATCTTTGATTCAAATGGGCTTCAACCAACTTGGTAGCATCTTGCGTTAGCCCAAACACTAGAATTTGCACATGTCATGTTCATGCATCATTTTGTTGCATTTTTTTGTGTGTTGATCGCCGGCACCGTTTCTTCTCGATAGGTTCCACTCCGGAAGGTGTTCCCGAGTACCTGTCAGAGGAGCTGTACCCCTTCGTCGTTCTATCAGGCAAGCAAACCCCCTTGAGCATTTCGATAAATCCCACTCTCTCGCTCGTGCTCCCTATACTGCATTAGGACAACAACGATTCAAACTGCTACTTTCTGCCGCGGTAGTTGAACCCATTCCTCTGCATGACCTGTCATTGCCACAGTAAATAGTTGAAACCCACTAGCATGAGTAGGAGTTGCTTGAGCCTTGATGTGCCTGCTCATCCATGCTTGTTTTCTTTATGCCAGCTATGCTTAGAGTTGTGTCAAGTCTGATTCATCGGGAATGAATCGGAGTGGTGAACATGTCCTACCGATGAAGGCTAAGTGTGAACACGTTTTGGTAAAGGTAGCGATGAGAGGCCATGTAGGAGTACATGGTGGGTTGTCTCATTGGAACCGTCCCTATGCACTGAGTTCTGTGTATGTTATCCAAGTCTGGTTACTACCACACATTGGGTTCCGGTTATCCGGCCCCTCTCGGCTTATTAATCCACTTGATCTCTGTCCAGGAGTTGCAACTAGTTTCTGGCGTTTGTAGGTAGTGCTACTTGTCTACCAGGTGGTGTCCGACGGGACGGGCTTGGGACAGACTAGGCACCGTGGCACGGTGTACCGAGTGGCACCCGGATGGTGGGCTTGGGAACCCTGCTCACATCGTTTGGGGCCGTGAGCGACACCCCGGCCGGATCTCCTTGCGGGTGGAACCTGAATAGGCGATAAACCTGGACAAGAGACTTGTGTGGTTAGTCAGGTCGTGGCCGACACCCTCGCCCGGCTTTCGCTTGAAGGTTGCCGAGGTACATGACGTGTACAGGATGATAAGTGGCGAGAGCGTGTGTGAAGAAGTACACCCCTACAGGGTCAACATTATCTATTCGAATAGCTGTTTTCCTTGGATATGGAAACTTGGAGGACTTATGTAGTACATAGACAACTTGAAGTGGATACCCTAAAATCCGCAAGATAAGCGTGAGTGCTATGGATGGCCTTCTTGTAGGGAGACGGGAACGGATCCATAGTGGAGTATTGATATGGTGAATATGTGGACTCGTGTGCGTCTTCTCACCTCAAAGAAGTTTCTGATACTCATAGTATAGGTTAGCCACTGAGTCAAAGCTGGCTTGCTGCTGTTAAAACTCCACCACCCCCTTGTTGATAATGTTGCATATGTAGATAGTTCTGATGTAAGACTTGCTGAGTACCTTCGTAATCACGTTTGCTTATTTATGTTTTGTAGTTGGTTACACTAGTGACTTCAACGGGTAGCTTGTATCCCAGCTACGATCTTGTACCCTTGGGAGGGTCGTGTTTAGTCAGGCTTCTTAGTCTTTTCCTTTTGTAGTTGTCTGTACCCAGACATGTAATGCTTCCGATGCTTGTATGCTCTGAATGATGGGTCATGAGACCCCTGTTTGCACTACTAGGAAAAGGGCTACTAATGGCGCACCGGTTTTGCCTACTAATGGCGCACTACTGGTGCGCCATTTGTATCACGCCACTAGTATTTCTTACTAATGGCGCACCACCGGTGCGCCATTAGTATCTGGTATACTAATGGCGCATCGTGCAGTGTGCCATTAGTATAGAACACCATGCGCCATTAGTATGCCTCCCAGGGGGCCATATTTAACCATGTGCTTTGGCATACTAATGGCGCACTGTTGGGTGATGCGCCATTAGTATACTTTAGCATACTAATGGCGCACTCTGTAGTGATGCGCCATTAGTATAAATATTAGGTTTTTTTTACTTTTCTGATTTTTGCACAGGTTACAAAATATATTATTTGACAGAATATAGATAGCAGCACACAGCAACAGCAGATTCATCGAATACAATAGAAGATTAGTCTCCGAATACAATTCATCATATTAGTCTCCGAATTCAAAAGACCGAACAAAGATAAAACATTACAAGTCCCGAGACCGCGAGTATCGAGTTTGTCTTCACATTACAAGTCGATATCGATCATCTAAACTAACATCACATAGAAGAGAGCTGCGGTCATCACGATGAGCATCATCGCGATGAAACTGGTCTTCATCCGGTTCCTCCAACACTCTCTCCTCTCTCCCGCTAGATAGCGGGCATATCTAGATTCCGCCTCCGCCCTAGTAGTGTACCCTTTGTAACTGTTACCGCTGAAACGGTGAACCTGTCGCCGACACTCCTCCCAGTCGTCGTAGACTCAGGGAATCTTACCCTTGTACACGACATACGACGTCATCTCTATGCACAAGCCAAACAACAGACAATACATACATAAGCAATGTATTAGTATGCAACAAAAGGAACGGAAGAGAAAAGCAAGACATTAATAGCACGATTCATGGTCCTACTAATAAATAGCATCGATTACATCTAAGTTGAATGACTGTCCAAACCAATGAGACATACAACTCATTAAAGTTTAATTACAACATGAGCCAATCAATGTTTCAGAACTACAAATCACTACTTTCGACTCGACTCATGGGACAGGAGCGTGGATGAAGCCGCCGTCTATCGTGATGGTCATGAAATCGCGGGCGTTGTCAGCCTACATTTGTAGCATTCCGTCTATCTCACTGTTGGACGGTTGATATTTGAGGAAGAACTGCCCCAAGGTATGAAGGACATCTTGATGGATGATGTCTGCAAACTCCGACTGGATGCGAAAGAATTCTTGTCTGATGTCCGCGTCCTGGATTGCCGACAAGCTCGCGGCCCAATATTTGAGATTATCTGGTAGCAGAAGGTGATGAAGGTCCCTTACGATCGCCCGCATGTGATGGAGGGCGTAGTAGGCATCCTTCTGATCGCCAGGCGGCTGCTTGACGCAGCAGAACGTCGTATTGTGGGCGAACACGTGCTTGCCGTACCTACAAATTGGCCTCCTCAAGGTGCCTCCAGATTTGGCATAGCCGGGGAGAACATCATCAAGAACTTTCTTGATATTTGTGTAGTCTATCTTGAAGTAACGATTTGGGTCGAAATACGTGGCCATGGAATATTTCGGGCTTAAGAGGATGAGTGTGCAATGTGTGTCACTGCACAGAACATGGAATGTTAGAAAAAAAGAACGATCGAAATCTAAGAAATTATATGTTACGGGGCGGTTAAGGGATGACTTACTCGGGAAAGTAAGCCACAAGGAAGTAATCCTTATCTGGGTTGGCCAGAATGACGCCTTCGAGGTGTGAACTCGCGACTTGGCGGTCCCCAGCGGTGCTCAAGAGCTTGGCATGCATGTAGAAGGGGTCGACTATCACGATGTCCGAGGTCTTGTCTCTAATGACCCACATCTCCATACTCACCGAAAACAGCCGAACGAAGGTGTAGTGCAGCGGATTAAGGTTAAACATAGCAAAGATGTCATCAAACCGCAGGACGATCGTACCCCCGATGTCACCATCCACAAAGCCCTTGCCCTCTGGCACCTTGGCCATGAAAACCGGGTATGCCACATCATTCTCTCTGAGACGCCGCTTCTCCAAAGAAAGAACACCGTCGTGCAGACTCCGCATAGCACCGGTTGCAGCATTGAGCATATTTGTCGGTAGCATCGCCCTACCCGCCACATGCACCCTCCTCGAGATATCCTTAGGTGAAGGTGGCCCGTCCTGAGCATGGATCGTACTCGGTGCTGGCTGGCTCGCACGGGCGCCCTTTTTAGTCTTCCGTTTCCGGCTCTTCTTCTTGATCTGCTGTAATGGGACCGAGCTCTGCTCATAGACCGCCTTCTTGAGCGTGTTGGGGCTGATAATATTTGGCACCTCAGCTATCTGAGGCTCGGTGAAGGCGGCAGCTGGAGGCGTCTCCTGAGAACTGAACGCCAGACGACGCCTGTTGCAACTGGGTTTCTCCGCCGTACCAGCTAGATCGCGGTCGTCTTGGTTGGGTTCTTGAGAAGGAGGCCCGCAGAACTCGTCACTGTACCCATGTTCGGCAAAGTACTTATCGACGTTGGTAAATGTACCGTCGTCGTCCGGATCCTGTGCCATATGCATGTTCGGATCCTGTGCCATAGGGATGTCCGGCATGTCCGGTAGCGTTGCGGCGTTCTTGCCATGGCTTGGTGCCAGCACGACTGGCGGTCTTGTCTGTGGGGTGGTGTCCCCCGCCCCCAAACGAATCTGGCTCTTCGGCCAAAGCAGGGGCCAGTTTACGCAGGCGCTGAGGGTCATCTCATGTTCTTCGTTGGCCCCAGTGGGTCGAATCGGAGGTAACAGCTCGTCGCAGCCTGGCAGCACCCGAACCACTTCAACCCTATACACTGTGGGTGGCATCGGATTACTATGGAACACGGGGTTGCCCGGTTGAACGATTCTGCCCTTGGTGACATCGACCAACTCGCCGCCCACGAAGTGCAGGAGAGTGCAAGGAACGTCGGCGGCGCCCTGCGAAAACATGTAGGGCGTCAGGGATGCCCAGTAAAAGGCAAGGAGATGAAGTCATCGGCCGAGAGGCTTAGTTACCGTGATGCCGTCGAGCTCGGCTAATGTCGAGGCACCGCCAACGGCGGGCGTGCAACTGACGGAGGGGCCGCTTGCTGGCGAGGTGCCGGCCGGCGTACACCCAGGTGCATTAAGCTCCAATGCCCGTGCTGGCGCCGGAGACACGAATACCGCCTCCGCCGGAGACACCAATGGCGCCACCGGCGCGCTGTGCGAGTTGCTGGCCATGAAGCTGGGAACCGGGGGAGGCCCCTGTTGGCCGCCCGCAATCCACGTCATCAGCCCATGAATCAACGTAGGCACCATGGCGTTGGGCTTCGTTCCCAGTTGTTGTTCCACTTGCTCTTGGACAAGCTCCAGAATCCGCGCCACTTGTGCCTTGAGTGCTTCAACCTCGTGCGACTGGCTTTCCGAGCTGGTATTTTTCTCCTTTTGCCCACCAGCGGTATAGTATGACGACCATTTTGTGGACAAGCCTTTGCCGGCCACACGACCAGCTGACGTCGGCTTACTGAGCTTATCCTTGTTTTTCATTACGTTCAACGCCCTATTCAAAGGGGTGTCGAAAGGGGAGCTCTGAGACGACCCCGCGCTACTGCTTTCTTTGTCCTGCGGAAGGAACGTGAACCATTTAGAAATATTGGGGATTAATTAGAATGCAACCATATGGAGCTAATTACGCGGGGGTGTATTCCTTACCAGAACAAGCTCAAGCGCCTTGGTCTTCAGATCCGTGGTAAGCTCCTTTGTTACCAGGTCCTCCTTGTACCGGGCCCTGAGAAAGTTCCTGGTCTGCTTGTCACGGTATTTCTTGAAGCGGGGCGGTATGCCTTGCTCGGCACGCTCCGCGTCCTCCTTGTCCCATATAGGCTCCGCCACTCTGTAACCGCCGGGACCGAGTTGGTGGACCCCTAAGTTCAACTACCGCATTTCTTTCCCCCACTGACTTGATTCGGAGGTTGCGGGGCTCTCGCACTTGATCTTGAACTCCTTGTAGTCATCTTCGCTCATCAAAGGATATTTCGCCTTGATCTTCTCATAACTATCACCTTTTTCAATCATTGCCTTCACCGTGCTTTTCCAAGTAGACAGGGCCGTGCTCATCCTCATGAGGGTGGCACCGTTCACTTTATTCCCTGAGAGGCGTGTGTTTGCAAACTCAATGGGGAACTTGTATCGTTCGTGCAACTTCGTGAAGAGGAGGCTGCGCAAATTCCCTCGGTCCTTATGCCTTAGGTTCTCAGTGTTGATCGAGATGGTGCTCCGGAGAATGCACCCGACCTGAACCGAGTACCCCTTGACTACGTGTTTGGGCGCCGTCGGATTCCCATCGGAGTTCACTTCAGTAAATTCCTCCTTGACAGTGCCGAGCACGTTCGGGCGCCGGTCCTTCCATTGCCTCTTCGGTTGGCTGCCATCTGTGTGTGCGCCGCCATCATCAATGGTGGCATCCGCGGTGCCATCATCAGTGGTGTCATCCCCGACGCCACTAGGGGTTGTGTAGTCAGGATCGGTGTCTTCCGCGACGTCCTCATAGCGGTGAGGTTCTTCCTCCAACTCCTGGGACAGCTCCCAGAATTGCTTGCCGCCCGAACCGCCGGCCTCATCGTTGTGGGTCATGTTTCACTCTAAATAGGAAAAAAATTTGGTCAAAAAGTTGGTTATTGTCAAGGAACAAGATCATGGTCTCATCATTTAGGGTTTGTCGACACCGAGGCATCCTAAAAGCTAAGCTTTTATCATTTAGGGTTTGTCGACGCCGAGGCACCCTAAAAGCCTAAGCGTACATCATTTAGGTTCTCATCGACACCGAGGCACCCTATAGAAGCCAAGTTAAGTTTTCATCATTTAGGGTTTATCGATGCCGAGGCACCCTAGGTTTGGCCTAATCACTTGGCACTAATCACTTGGCTCTATTGCCACCTATGTTGGGTTTATCATTTAGGGTTTATCGATGCTAAGGAGAATTCTAAGTTGGGCCTAATCACTTGGCTCTATTGCCACCTATGGTTTAATGCAGCAAGAATGGCGGGGCAGTTGATCCTACTTAACTAAGTACTAAGATACCCCGGCCCATGCATTAGTCGCAAGTACCCCATATGTCCTATTTTTAGCAAAGTCATGCTAAAATTCACGGAAAATTTCGGCATGACTTTTGGTGAAAATAGGACATATGGAGTACCCGAATTTGCCGGAATGGAAGTTAATCGACATTCCGGCAAATTCAAGGGCCTCTCGGGGTACCTGCAAATTCATCACGACACAATGGTCGGAGACAAAACCCAGCAAACTAGCAAGATGATCATCATCTTTGCAAGTCATTACTTGTCAAATATAGAAGAAGGAACAATTTATTTGTGACATAGTTGGCCCATACAGAAGAAGCAACACCCTGCACTAGCCTAAAAACAAGTGAAGTTTCACCCATATAAGAACAACTTTATAAAATCAGAGAAGTTGCTATGTTTTTTCTACTGCTAGGAAAAACATCACTCATTGGAAATGAAAATCTCAGTACCAGCATTTTGAACTTTAAAATGAAATACAGTAGTAGTATTAGTAGTATATGGAGTAGTATCTTGTCTAGTAGTAGTATTAGTTGTATATGGAGTAGCAAGTTTTGCCTCAGAGACCGCAAAAGCTATGTTTTTTCTCAATTCAGATAGCTAAGTGGAAAACCACGTCAAGTTCTGTTTTAATACTCTATTTCTCAATGCATGAAATTGGTTTCATCTGGACTACATCATAGAACCGCCAATAAAGGACTTTGAAAAAATATATAGAGAAGCCTACGGTTCCTATCCTTGAGTAGCATGATTAGATATGAGTAGATCTCCTAAAGGTGTCCTAAGCACCTGCTGTTACTCTTGGAAGCAATGCAAACATGTAAAAGTTATTACTGTTGACAATACTACTCAAATATCCAACTATCAGGACACAAGGCATGATAGTCCATCTAATCTAATGAAATCTGAACTCAACCTGATCATGGTTCATGCCCTCAGACACATCAGCACCTCAAGAATGCCATGACAAAAATGAAAAGGACCAAGACAATGTTCAGTTAACAGAAAGGGGGGGAGGGGAACCGGTACAGCTCACCGAGAGGAAGACGATGGCGAGCTCGTGCCGGGCCGGGGTTAACGAGGTGACGCGGATCGACGGTGAGGCGTCGGTGTCGTAGAGGCGCCGGAGACCTTGCCCTGCGAGACAGAGAAGGGGTCGTCAGCCCCGGCACAGGCGGGGGGCAAGGGGAGGAGGAGGAGGGGGAAGGGGAGGAGGAGGGTCGGGGGGCGTACGGTGCTGCGTCGCTGCTCGGCGCCGACGACGAGGAGGAAGGCGAAGACGTTGAGGGTTGGGGCGGCGGGGGTGGGGGTGGGGGCGCGGGGGCGCAGGGGCGGCGGGGGGGGCGGCGGGGGCGGCGGGGGTGGCGGCGGGGGGGCGGGGGCGGCGGGGTCGGGGCGGCGGCGTCGTGGGTCTGGCGAGGGAGAGAGGGACCAATGGGATCTGGCGAGGGAGAGGGAGGACTTAGCTATAGGGGGGATGCTTACTAATGGCGCCCCCCCCGTCGGTGCGCCATTAGAAATCGTTTTTTTAGATATCAATGGCGCACCCACCGCCGGTGCGCCATTAGAAATCTTTTTTAGATAGCAATGGCGCACCACCAGGCCGGTGCACCATTAGTATATTTTTATTTTTATTTTTTAATAAATGAATATGAATATGAAACAGTAATCCATGCATTTAAATAATTATTGTGTATTTGTATTCTGATAAATATTTGTTAGTTATTATGCCTGATTTATAGAATGATTGAAACTAGTTTAGTGGGTAAACCAAGTTAATTTATTTGTGGGATGTATAAATAATTTTTGTTATGAATGTTAGTAATGTTTAAAGGTTTGTTCTTGCATAACATTAATTTGGACAGAGCGGGGGAGGGTGCGGGGGGTGCTCTTCGGCGGCGGTGGAGCGGGAGGTGCGGGGGTGCTTGTCGGCGGCGGGAGCGGGCGGGAGGGTGCGGTGGGTCGTCGGAACGGGTGGAGCTAGCGAGGGAGGGTGCGGTGGAATCGAGATGGAGGGTGCGGGGGGTGCTCGTCGGCGGCGGGAGCGGGGAGGTGCGGTGGGTCGTCGACGGCGTTGGAGCTAGCGGGGAAGGGTGCGGGTGGAATCGAGATCGAGATGGAGGGGGATCGAGATCGAGTGTCCTCATGAATTCAAAAGTGCCCATGAAATTTAAAAATATTTCATGATATCAAAAAGTGCCCATGAAATACAATCGAGAAATGAAGACTATGATTTAAATACAATCGATCTTAGCTAGCTATCTGTTCACAATCTTTTTGCCCTTCTTTTTCGCAAATGGAGTTCTTCTGTGGAACGGACGTCCTTTAGGTAGGGTGGTCCTGCTTCTTCTTGTGGTGTATGCTGCTACTTCATCGTCGTCTTCATGTTCGATCTTCGGGTCGCCATACTTGTCGAAGTCTTGCTCATTGGCTACTCCATCCATTCCGATGATCTTCCTTTTGCCTCTCCTCACGACAACACGACTGGGCTTTGATGGGTCGGTAATGAAGAAGCATTGGTCCACTTGGGAAGCCAGTACCCATGGCTCATTTTTCGTGGTGACGTTTGCGCCCGCGGTCTTGGATTTGGCTTCGGGTATAACCATGGTGGTGAAATTGTTGGAAATATGCCCTAGAGGCAATAATAAAAGCATTATTATTATATTTCCTTGTTCATGATAATTGTCTTTATTCATGCTATAATTGTGTTATCCGGAAATCGTAATACATGTGTGAATAACAGACACCAACATGTCCCTAGTAAGCCTCTAGTTGACTAGCTCGTTGATCAACAGATAGTCATGGTTTCCTGACTATGGACATTGGATGTCATTGATAACGAGATCACATCATTAGGAGAATGATGTGATGGACAAGACCCAATCCTAAACATAGCACAAGATCGTATAGTTCGTTTGCTAGAGTTTTCCAATGTCAAGTATCTTTTCCTTAGACCATGAGATCATGTAACTCCCGGATACCGTAGGAGTGCTTTGGGTATACCAAACGTCACAACGTAACTGGGTGACTATAAAGGTACTACGGGTATCTCCGAAAGTGTCTGTTGGGTTGACATGGATCAAGACTGGGATTTGTCACTCCGTATGACGGAGAGGTATCACTGGGCCCACTCGGTAATGCATCATCATAATGAGCTCAAAGTGACCAAGTGTCTGGTCATGGGATCATGCATTACGGTACGAGTAAAGTGACTTGCCGGTAACGAGATTGAACGAGGTATTGGGATACCGACGATCGAATCTCGGGCAAGTAACATATCGATTGACAAAGGGAATTGCATACGGGGTTGATTGAATCCTCGACATCGTGGTTCATCCGATGAGATCATCGTGGAGCATGTGGGAGCCAACATGGGTATCCAGATCCCGCTGTTGGTTATTGACCGGAGAGTCGTCTCGGTCATGTCTGCTTGTCTCCCGAACCCGTAGGGTCTACACACTTAAGGTTCGGTGACGCTAGGGTTGTGAAGATATGTATATGCAGTAACCCGAATGTTGTTCGGAGTCCCGGATGAGATCCCGGACGTCACGAGGAGTTCCGGAATGGTCCGGAGGTAAAGAATTATATATAGGAAGTGCTGTTTCGGCCATCGGGACAAGTTTCGGGGTTATCGGTATTGTACCGGGACCACCGGAGGGGTCCCGGGGGCCCACCGGGTGGGGCCACCTGTCCCGGGGGGCCACATGGGCTGTAGGGGGTGCGCCTTGGCCTACATGGGCCAAGGGCACCAGCCCCACTAAGCCCATGCGCCTAGGGTTTCCATGGGGGAGGAGTCCCACTGGTGGAAGGCACCCCGAGGTGCCTTGGGGGGGAGGGAAACCTCCCCTTGGCAGCCGCACCTAGGAGATTGGATCTCCTAGGCTGCGCACCACCCCCCCTTGGCCCTCCTATATATAGTGGGGGAGAGGAGGGACTTCATACCTCAGCCCCTGGCGCCTCCCTCTCTCCCCGTTACGTCTCTCCTTTGTAGTATAGGCGAAGCCCTGCTACTGTGACGCCTTGCATCCACCACCACGCCGTCGTGCTGCTGGATCTTCATCAACCTCTCCTTTCCCCTTGCTGGATCAAGAAGGAGGAGACGTCTCCCATCCCGTACGTGTGTTGAACGCGGAGGTGCCGTCCGTTCGGCGCTTGGTCATCGGTGATTTGAATCACGTCGTGTTCGACTACATCATCACCGTTCTTTGAACGCTTCCGCACGCGATCTACAAAGGTATGTAGATGCATCTGATGACTCATTGCTAGATGAACTCCTAGATGGATCTTGGTGAAACGGGTAGGAAAATTTTTGTTTTCTGCAACGTTCCCCAATAGTGGCATCATGAGCTAGGTCTATGCGTAGTTCTTGCGCGAGTAGAACACAATTTGTTGTGGGCGTAGATTTGTCAACTTTCTTGCCGCTACTAGTCTTTTCTTGCTTCAGCGGTATTGTGGGATGAAGCGGCCCGGACCAACCTTACACGTACGCTTACGTGAGACCGGTTCCACCGACTAACATGCACTAGTTGCATAAGGTGGCTGGCGGGTGTCTGTCTCTCCCATTTTAGTTGGAGCGGATTCGATGAACAAGGTCCTTATGAAGGGTAAATAGAAGTTGACAAATCACGTTGTGGCTTTAACGTAGGTAAGAAGACGTTCTTGCTAGAACCCTAATTCAGCCACGTAAAACTTGCAACAACAATTAGAGGACGCCTAACTTGTTTTTGCAGCAAGTGGTTTGTGATATGATATGGCCAAAGTTGTGATGAATGATGAATGATCTATATGTGATGTATGAGATGTTCATGCTATTGTAATAGGAATCACGACTTGCATGTCGATGAGTATGACAACCGGCAGGAGCCATAGGAGTTGTCTTTATTCTTTTATATGACCTGCGTGTCATTGAGAAACGCCATGTAAATTACTTTACTTCATTGCTAAACGCGTTAGCCATAGTAGTAGAAGTAATAGTTGGCGAGCAACCTCATGGAGACACGATGATGGAGATCATGGTGTCAAGCCGGTGACAAGATGATCATGGAGCCCCAGATGGAGATCAAAGGAGCTATGTGATATTGGCCATATCATGTCACGTTCATTATTTGATTGCATGTGATGTTTATCATGTTTTGCATCTTGTTTACTTAGAACGACGATAGTAAATAAGATGATCCCTCATACTAATTTCAAGAAGTGTTCCCCCTAACTGTGCACCGTTGCGACAGTTCGCTGTTTCAAAACACCACGTGATGATCAGGTGTTTTATTCAGACGTTCACATACAACGGGTGTAAGACAGATTTACACATGCAAACACTTAGGTTGACTTGACGAGCCTAGCATGTACAGACATGGCCTCGGAACACAGAAGACCGAAAGGTCGAGCATGAGTCGTATAAAAGATACGATCAACATGAAGATGTTCACCGATGTTGACTAGTCCGTCTCATGTGATGATCGGACACGGCCTAGTTAACTCGGATCATGTAATACTTAGATGACTAGAGGGATGTCTAATCTAAGTGGGAGTTCATTAATAATTTGATTAGATGAACTTAATTATCATGAACTTAGTCTAAAATATTTTACAATATGTCTTGTAGATCAAATGGCCCACGTAGTCCTCAACTTCAATGCGTTCCTAGAGAAAACCAAGCTGAAAGACGATGGCAGCAACTATATGGACTGGGTCCGGAACCTGAGGATCATCCTCATAGCTGCCAAGAAAGATTATGTCCTACAAGCACCGCTGGGTGAAGCTCCCGTCCCACAGAACCAAGACGTTATGAACGCTTGGCAGACACATGTTGACGACTACTCCCTTGTTCAGTGTGGCATGCTTTACAGCTTAGAGCCGGGGCTCCAAAAGCGTTTTGAGAGACATGGAGAATATGAGATGTTCGAAGAGCTGAAAATGGTTTTTTCAAGCTCATGCCCGGATCGAGAGATATGAAGTCTCCGATAAGTTCTTCAGCTGTAAGATGGAGGAAAATAGTTCTGTCAGTGAACACATACTCACTATGTCTGGGTTACATAACCGCTTGTCTCAGCTGGGAGTTAATCTCCCGAATGATGCGGTCATTGACAGAATCCTCCAGTCGCTTCCACCAAGCTACAAGAGCTTTGTGATGAACTTCAACATGCAGGGGATGCAAAAGACCATTCCTGAGTTGTTCTCAATGCTGAAATCAGCGGAGGTAGAAGTCAAGAAGGAACATCAAGTGTTGATGGTCAATAAAACCACTAAGTTCAAGAAAGGCAAGGGTAAAAAGAACTTCAAGAAGGACGGCAAGGAGGTTGCCGCGCCCGGCAAGCAAGCTGCCGGGAAGAAGCCAAAGAATGGACCCAAGCCCAAGACTGAGTGCTTTTATTGCAAGGGAAGTGGTCACTGGAAGCGGAACTGCCCTAAATACTTAGCAGATAAGAAGGCCGGCAAAACAAAAGGTATATGTGATATACATGTAATTGATGTGTACCTTACTAGTGTCCGTAGTAGCTCCTGGGTATTTGATACCGGTGCAGTTGCTCACATTTGTAACTCAAAGCAGGGGCTGCGGAATAAGCGGAAACTGGCAAAGGACGAGGTGACGATGCGCGTCGGGAATGGTTCCAAGGTCAATGTGATCGCCGTCGGCACGCTACCTCTACATCTACCTTCGGGATTAGTTTTAAACCTTAATAATTGTTATTTAGTGCCAGCTTTGAGCATGAACATTGTATCGGGATCTCGTTTAATTCGAGATGGCTACTCATTTAAATCCGAGAATAATGGTTGTTCTATTTATATGAGAGATATGTTTTATGGTCATGCTCCTATGGTGAATGGTTTATTCTTTATGAATCTCGAACGTAATACTACACATGTTCATAATGTGAGTACCAAAAGATGTAAGGTTGATGATGATAGTCCCACATACTTGTGGCACTACCGCCTTGGTCACATAGGTGTCAAACGCATGAAGAAGCTCCATGCAGATGGACTTTTAGAGTCTCTTGATTATGAATCATTTGACACGTGTGAACCATGCCTCATGGGTAAGATGACCAAGACTCCGTTCTCAGGAACAATGGAGCGAGCAACCAACTTGTTGGAAATCATACATACTGATGTATGCGGTCCAATGAGTGTTGAGGCTCGCGGTGGCTATCGTTATGTTCTCACCCTCACTGATGACTTGAGTAGATATGGGTATATCTACTTAATGAAACACAAGTCTGAAACCTTTGAAAAGTTCAAGGAATTTCAGAGTGAGGTTGAAAATCAACGTGACAGGAAAATCAAGTTTCTACGATCAGATCGTGGAGGAGAATACTTGAGTCACGAATTTGGCACACACTTAAGAAAATGTGGAATAGTTTCACAACTCACGCCGCCTGGAACACCTCAGCGTAACGGTGTGTCCGAACATCGTAATCGCACTCTATTAGATATGGTGCGGTCTATGATGTCTCTTACCGATTTACCGCTTTCTTTTTGGGGCTATGCTTTAGAGACTGCCGCATTCACTTTAAATAGGGCTCCGTCGAAATCCGTTGAGACGACACCGTATGAATTATGGTTTGGGAAGAAACCTAAGCTGTCGTTTCTAAAAGTTTGGGGATGCGATGCTTATGTCAAGAAACTTCAACCTGAAAAGCTCGAACCCAAGTCGGAAAAATGCGTCTTCATAGGATACCCAAAAGAAACTATTGGGTACACCTTCTACCTCAGATCCGAAGGCAAGATCTTTGTTGCCAAGAATGGGTCCTTTCTAGAGAAAGAGTTTCTCTCGAAAGAAGTAAGTGGGAGGAAAGTAGAGCTTGATGAAGTATTACCTCTTGAACCAGAAAATGGCGCAACTCAAGAAAATGTTCCTGAGGTGCCTGCACCGACTAGAGAGGAAATGATCAAGATACTTCTGATCAAGCTCCTACTGAAATTCGAAGGTCCACAAGGACGCGTTCCGCACCAGAGTGGTACGGCAACCCTGTCTTGGAAATCATGTTGTTAGACAACGGTGAACCTTCGAACTATGAAGAAGCGATGGCGGGCCCGGATTCCGACAAATGGCTAGAAGCCATGAAATCCGAGATAGGATCCATGTATGAAAACGAAGTATGGACTTTGACTGACTTGCCCGTTGAACGGCGAGCCATAGAAAATAAATGGATCTTTAAGAAGAAGACAGACGCGGATGGTAACGTGACCATCTATAAAGCTCGACTTGTCGCTAAGGGTTATCGACAAGTTCAAGGGGTTGACTACGATGAGACTTTCTCACCGGTAGCGAAGCTAAAGTCCGTCCGAATCATGTTAGCAATTGCCGCATTCTACGATTATGAGATATTGCAAATGGACGTCAAAACGGCATTCCTTAATGGTTTCCTTAAGGAAGAATTGTATATGATGCAGCCAGAAGGTTTTGTCGATCCTAAGAATGTTGACAAGGTGTGCAAGCTCCAACGCTCGATTTATGGGCTGGTGCAAGCATCTCGGAGTTGGAACATTCGCTTTGATGATATGATCAAAGCGTTTGGGTTTACGCAGACTTATGGAGAAGCCTGCGTTTACAAGAAAGTGAGTGGGAGCTCTGTAGCATTTCTCATATTATATGTAGATGACATACTATTGATGGGAAATGATATAGAACTCTTGGACAGCATCAAGGCCTACTTGAATAAAAGTTTTTCAATGAAGGACCTTGGAGAAGCTGCTTATATATTAGGCATCAAGATCTATAGAGATAGATCGAGACGCCTCATAGGTCTTTCACAAAGCACATACCTTGATAAGATATTGAAGAAGTTCAATATGGATCAGTCTAAGAAGGGGTTCTTGCCTATGTTACAAGGTATGAAATTGAGCTCAGCTCAATGTCCGACCACGGCAGAAGATACAGAAGAGATGAGCGTCATCCCCTATGCATCAGCCATAGGTTCTATTATGTATGCCATGCTGTGTACCAGACCTAATGTAAACCTTGCCGTAAGTTTGGTAGGAAGGTACCAAAGCAATCCCGGCAAGGAACACTGGACAGCGGTCAAGAATATCCTGAAGTACCTGAAAAGGACTAAGGAAATGTTTCTCGTTTATGGAGGTGACGAAGAGCTCGTCGTAAAGGGTTACGTCGACGCTAGCTTCGACACAGATCTGGATGACTCAAAGTCACAAACCGGATACGTGTATATTTTGAATGGTGGGGCAGTAAGCTGGTGCAGTTGCAAGCAGAGCGTCGTGGCGGGATCTACATGTGAAGAGGAGTACATGGCAGCCTCGGAGGCAGCGCATGAAGCAATTTGGGTGAAGGAGTTCATCACCGACCTAGGAGTCATACCCAATGCGTCGGGGCCGATCAAGCTCTTATGTGACAACACTGGAGCTATTGCTCTTGCCAAGGAGCCCAGGTTTCACAAGAAGACAAGGCACATCAAGCGTCGCTTCAACTCCATTCGTGAAAATGTTCAAGATGGAGACATAGAGATTTGTAAAGTACATACGGACCTGAATGTAGCGGATCCGTTGACTAAACCTCTCCCTAGAGCAAAACATGATCAACACCAGAATTCCATGGGTGTTCGATTCATCACAATGTAACTAGATTATTGACTCTAGTGCAAGTGGGAGACTGTTGGAAATATGCCCTAGAGGCAATAATAAAAGCATTATTATTATATTTCCTTGTTCATGATAATTGTCTTTATTCATGCTATAATTGTATTATCCGGAAATCGTAATACATGTTTGAATAACAGACACCAACATGTCCCTAGTAAGCCTCTAGTTGACTAGCTCGTTGATCAACAGATAGTCATGGTTTCCTGACTATGGACATTGGATGTCATTGATAACGAGATCACATCATTAGGAGAATGATGTGATGGACAAGACCCAATCCTAAACATAGCACAAGATCGTATAGTTCGTTTGCTAGACTTTTCCAATGTCAAGTATCTTTTCCTTAGACCATGAGATCATGTAACTCCTGGATACCGTAGGAGTGCTTTGGGTATACCAAACGTCACAACGTAACTGGGTGACTATAAAGGTCTACTACGGGTATCTCCGAAAGTGTCTGTTGGGTTGACATGGATCAAGACTGGGATTTGTCACTCCGTATGACGGAGAGGTATCACTGGGCCCACTCGGTAATGCATCATCATAATGAGCTCAAAGTGACCAAGTGTCTGGTCACGGGATCATGCATTACGGTACGAGTAAAGTGACTTGCCGGTAACGAGATTGAACGAGGTATTGGGATACCGACGATCGAATCTCGGGCAAGTAACATATCGATTGACAAAGGGAATTGCATACGGGGTTGATTGAATCCTCGACATCGTGGTTCATCCGATGAGATCATCGTGGAGCATGTGGGAGCCAACATGGGTATCCAGATCCCGCTGTTGGTTATTGACCGGAAAGTCGTCTCGGTCATGTCTGCTTGTCTCCCGAACCCGTAGGGTCTACACACTTAAGGTTCGGTGACGCTAGGGTTGTGAAGATATGTATATGCAGTAACCCGAATGTTGTTCGGAGTCCCGGATGAGATCCCGGACGTCACGAGGAGTTCCGTAATGGTCCGGAGGTAAAGAATTATATATAGGAAGTGCTGTTTCGGCCATCGGGACAAGTTTCGGGGTTATCGGTATTGTACCGGGACCACCGGAGGGGTCCCGGGGGCCCACCGGGTGGGGCCACCTGTCCCGGGGGGCCACATGGGCTGTAGGGGGTGCGCCTTGGCCTACATGGGCCAAGGGCACCAGCCCCACTAGGCCCATGCGCCTAGGGTTTCCATGGGGGAGGAGTCCCACTAGTGGAAGGCACCCCGAGGTGCCTTGGGGGGAGGGAAACCTCCCCTTGGCAGCCGCACCTAGGAGATTGGATCTCCTAGGCTGCGCACCCCCCCTTGGCCCTCCTATATATAGTGGGGGAGAGGAGGGACTTCATACCTCAGCCCCTGGCGCCTCCCTCTCTCCCCGTTACGTCTCTCCTTTGTAGTATAGGCGAAGCCCTGCTACTGTGACGCCCTGCATCCACCACCACGCCGTCGTGCTGCTGGATCTTCATCAACCTCTCCTTTCCCCTTGCTGGATCAAGAAGGAGGAGACGTCTCCCATCCCGTACGTGTGTTGAACGCGGAGGTGCCGTCCATTCGGCGCTTGGTCATCGGTGATTTGAATCACGTCGTGTTCGACTACATCATCACCGTTCTTTGAACGCTTCCGCACGCGATCTACAAAGGTATGTAGATGCATCTGATGACTCGTTGCTAGATGAACTCCTAGATGGATCTTGGTGAAACGGGTTGGAAAATTTTTGTTTTCTGCAACGTTCCCCAACAGAAATACCGGTATTCTTTTAGGACGCTCTTGGCCCATCTGACACGGAACATCAGGACCTTCTCTCCAGCGTAGCTCAGCTCCAAGATCTCCTCGATCCTTCCGTAGTATCTGTCCTTGTCGTTACCGGTGTAGGATTCCATCCTTACCCCGGAGTTCTGATAACCATCACTCTTCATGTCCTTGTCCTCGGTGTAGAATGTGTAGCCGCTGATATCGTACGCCTCATAGGTCATTAGGTTGTGCTCGGCACCCTGTGACAAGGCGAATATGAGTTGTTCTTCTGCGGAAGAATCCTCATGTAAAGGGTACGACAGAAGCTTTGTTGGGTTTCGTAGTAATTTCAAAAAATTTCCTACGCACACGCAAGATCATGTGATGCATAGCAACGAGAGGGAGAGTGCTGTCTACGTACCCAACGCAGACCGACTGCGGAAGCGCTGACACGACGTAGAGGAAGTAGTCGTACGTCTTCACGATCCAACCGATCAAGTACCGAAACTACGGCACCTCCGAGTTCGAGCACACGTTCAGCTCGATGACGATCCCCGGACTCCGATCCAGCAAAGTGTCGGGGAAGAGTTCCGTCAGCACGACGGCGTGGTGACGATCTTGATGCACTACAGCAGCAGGGCTTCGCCTAAACTCCGCTACAGTATTATCGAGGAATATGGTGGCAGGGGGCACCGCACACGGCTAAGGAATAGATCACGTGGATCAACTTGTGCGTCTAGAGGTGTCCCCTGCCTCCGTATATAAAGGAGTAGAGGGGGGAGGCTGGCCGGCCATAGAGGGAGGCGCAGGAGAGTCCTACTCCCTCTGGGAGTAGGATTCCCCCTCCAATCCTAGTCCAACTAGGATTCCTCGGAGGGGAAAAGAGGAGGAGGGGGCCGGCCACCTCTCCTAGTCCTAATAGGACTAGGGGAGGGGGGGAGGCGCGCAGCCCATCTAGGGCAGCCCCTTCTCTTTTCCACTAAGGCCCACTATGGCCCATTTAGCTCCCGGGGGGTTCCGGTAACCCTCCCGGTATTCCGGTAAAATCCCGATTTCACCCGGAACACTTCCGATATCCAAATATAGGCTTCCAATATATCAATCTTTACGTCTCGACCATTTCGAGACTCCTCGTCATGTCCGTGATCACATCCGGGACTCGGAACAACCTTCGGTACATCAAAATGCATAAACTCATAATGTAACTGTCATCGTAACCTTAAGCGTGCGGACCCTACGGGTTCGAGAACAATGTAGACATGACCGAGACACGTCTCCGGTCAATAACCAATAGCGGGACCTGGATGCCCATATTGGCTCCTACATATTCTACGAAGATCTTTATCGGTCAGACCGCATAACAACATACGTTGTTCCCTTTGTCATCGGTATGTTACTTGCCCGAGATTTGATCGTCGGTATCCAATACCTAGTTCAATCTCGTTACCGGCAAGTCTCTTTACTCGTTCCGTAATACATCATCTCACAACTACCATATTAGTTGTAATGCTTGCAAGGCTTATGTGATGTGTATTACCGAGAGGGCCCAGAGATACCTCTCCGACAATCAGAGTGACAAATCCTAATCTCGAAATACGCCAACCCAACATCTACCTTTGGAGACACCTGTAATGCTCCTTTATAATCACTCAGTTACGTTGTGACGTTTGGTAGCACCCAAAGTGTTCCTCCGGCAAACGGGAGTTGCATAATCTCATAGTCATAGGAACATGTATAAGTCATGAAGAAAGCAGTAGCAATATACTGAACGATTTGGTGCTAAGCTAATGGAATGGGTCATGTCAATCAGATCATTCAACTAATGATGTGACCTCGTTAATCAAATAACAACTCATTGTTCATGGTTAGGAAACATAACCATCTTTGATTGACGAGCTAGTCAAGTAGAGGCATACTAGTGACAATTTGTTTGTCTATGTATTCACACATGTATTATGTTTCCGGTTAATACAATTCTAGCATGAATAATAAACATTTATCATGATTATAAGGAAATAAATAATAACTTTATTATTGCCTCTAGGGCATATTTCCTTCAAGCTTCTGCTTGAACCAATGCGTGAAAGATGAGTTGTGCTCTTTGATTATATCTCCGTCCGTCCTCTGTTGGCCTCGGTCATTGTACGTCTTTTCAATAAAGGTTTTGTGCTCTACCACCCAAGGATCGACCACGTCTATGTGTTTTAGCGCGACTAGGTTTGCTCTTTCAAAGTCGGCGAGTCGACCCTCGAAGTCGACATGCATTTCGCGGCGACCCTCACGGTGACTCCATCCAGCGAGCCTGCCGAGGTGCCTGTTGACGGGCAGACCAACGGGGTTCTCGATGCCTAGATAATTCGTGTAGTAGGATATGCACTCTTCGGTCAAAAAGCCCCTGGCTATACTTCCCTCTGGACGTGACATGTTGCGAACGTATCCTTTGATGACACCATTCATCCTTTCGAATGGCATAATGCTGTGCAGGAACGTCGGCCCGAGTTGGATGATGTCCTCCACCATATGGACCAGTAGATGCACCATAACGTCGAAGAATGTGGGAGGGAAGTACATCTCAAGCTCGCATAGTATCACCACGATCTCTTCCTGTAGCCTTCTGAGTTGCCTCACGCCAACCGACTTCCGAGAGATGATGTCTAAAAAGTTGCATAGGCCAAATAGCGTTTCACGGACGTGCGCATCCATAATCCCACGGATTGCAACTGGAAGTATCTGCGTCATCAGCACGTGACAGTCGTGAGACTTCATCCCGCTGAACTTCTGCTTTGCTGGGTCTAGTATCTGCTTATCTTCCCCGCGTAACCGTAAGGAAGTTTTACTCCTACGAGGCAGGTGAAAAACTGCTCGATCTCCTCCTGACTTAGAGTGAAGCACGCGGGAGGGTAGTCATTTCCGGTCTTCTTGGCCTTTTTTCCTTTGCGACGACTTTCTGTGTCCTGCTTCGCCTCATCATCATCATCATCATCATTAGCGTGAAGCTCCTGCCTGATGCCCATTGATTTCAAGTCTGTCCTTGCTTTCGGCCCATCTTTGGTCCTCTCTGGCATGTTGAGCAGGGTACCAAGCAGACTCTCGCACACGTTCTTTGTGATATGCATGGCATCAAGGTTGTGAGGCACACGGTGGATCTTCCGGTACAACAAGTCCCAGAAAACAGACCTCGTTTTCCATACCTTCAGCAGCGGCTCTGGCGCCTTTTGCTTCTTTCCCGGCTCTGGCGCCTTTTGCTTCTTTCCCGGCAGTGGGCAATCTTTCCAATTTTTCAACGGGAAAATTTTGTTTTTGCCACTCTATATTTTGCCAATTTTCCTTATGCCACTCTAGATTTTGACATTTCACTTTTGCCACTCTTAGTTTTTGATAATTATCACAATTGCCATTCAGTGGCAAAATCAAAATATTTTTATTTTGTTTTTGTCACTCTTAGCTTTTGACAATTATCACAATTGCCACTCTGAAAATTTTGCTTTTGCCATGGGAATGGCAATTCTGATAATTGTCAAAAACTAGGAGTGGCAAAAGTGGAATGTCAAAATCTAGAGTGGCATAAGGAAAATTGGCAAAATCTAGAGTGGCAAAAACAAAACTTTCCCTTTTTCAACAGCCTGTCTATTTCCTCGCCGCTCCTCGTACGCGGGCGTCTTCGGGGTTCGGTTTCACCATCGAACAGATCCTTGCGTTTCCTCCACGGGTCATCATCGCGAAGCCACCTTCGATGTCCCATGAACACGGTTTTCGAAGACCCGGGATCTCTATCTAGCTGGCGATACGTTGTGTCATCCATGCACCTGACGCATCCAGAAAATCCGTGGACCACCTGCCCCGCGAGATATCCGTAACCGAGATAGTCGTGCACCGTCGTGAGCAGTGCAACTCTCGTAGGGAAATATTCTTTCTCTGTGGCGTCCCACGTATTGGCTGGCGTTTTCCACAGCGTGTCTAACTCATCTTTCAGCAGCCTTAGATACAGATTGATGTCGTTCCCTGGTTGTTTCGGCCCTTCAATTAGCATACTCATGTGAATGTACTTCCTCTTCATGCACAACCAGGGGGGAAGGTTGTACATCCACACAAACACAGGCCAAGTGCTATGTGTGCTTCTCTGGCTGCCAAACGAATTGACTCCATCGGTGCTCGCGCCCAGCATGATGTTCCTTGCATCCTTCCCAAATTCTGGGTGTTCGAAGTTCAACGGTTGCCACTGGCTCCCATCCTTAGGGTGACTCAGCATCTTGTCTTTTTTATTTATCTCCGGATCATTTGCGTCATCTTCTTGCTTCTTCTCCTCCCTATCCGCGTGCCAACGCAGGAGCTTTGCTACCTTAGGGTCCACGAAATACCGCTGTAGACGAGGAGTGATCGGAAAGTACCACACCACTTTTCAAGGAGCTTTCTTCCTCTTCTTGTATCGAGTGACGCCACACACCGGACATATGGTAGACTCCGCATGCTCGCCCTGATAAATGATGCAATTGTTCATGCACACATGGTATTTCACGTGCGGTAAATCCAGAGGACACATGACTTTCTTCGCCTCCTCGAAACTGGCCGTGCACTTGTTCCCCTTGGGAAGACGTTCGTGCCAGAATGAAATGTTCTCGTCGAAGCATGCGTCGGTCATTTTGTGTTTTACCTTCATCTCCAAAGCCATGAGCGTTACTTTCAGGCGGGTATCCTCGGGTCTAGATCCTTCATACAATGGAGTAACCGCGTCTATCTCCAGTTGATCCAGCTAGGCTTTCTCTCGGGCGGCAGATCTTGCGTTATCCGTCTGCTTGAGAAGCGGCTCTTGAATATGAGGGTCCTGCACCCAGCCCATCGATGGTCCATCGTCGTCTGCTCCGCCGGCATCTTCATCTTCATGATCATGCCCTTCGTCTGCTCCGGCATCTTCCTCATCATCATGTCCGGCATCTTCTACATGATGACTGTGTACAGCGTCACCGTGGTGATCATGTCCTGGAGATTCTTCGTCTTCTCGCCCGCCCGAGCCGCGGTGGTTGTCTTGCTTCCCTTCCTCATTTCTTGCCCGGCCCCCATGGACGACTTCATAGTCATCTTCATCACCTTGCCACCGATAGCCATCCATGAAACCACACAAGAGCAGGTGGTCCCGCACCTGCCCGGAATCCGGGTCCGCAATAAGGCTCTTCAGCTTGCATCTTCGACAAGGACATCTTATCTCCGTCTTGTTCTTTTGAAGCATCTCGGCCTTCGCGGAGCTCAAAAACCTATTCACGATGCCTTCGGTCATCGTGCGGACCATGGTCGCCTGCGGGCTAGAGCAAAACGATATTTTAGAACCAAGAAAAAATTTGGCATGACTTTCCCTAAAAATAGGACCAAAAAGAATGCATAGTGCCAAAATTCTCGCCGAAACGGAAATGAATCAACATTCCGGCAAAATATTGGCAACTATAGCATTTCAAATACCGGTACCTGCAAACACAAACATATATGCAACACCACAAACATATGCAACACCACAAACATACATAGATCTAGCTAGGCCACAAAAAGTGCATGTGCACGTTGTTGGAGCGAGCTAGGGAGAAAAAAAGTAGATCTACAACATGAAGATAGCTTTCCCCTTACTTACCTATCAAAAAAGGTAATTTCACCACTTAATTTTGATGAATCAATGGTGCAAATGAGGTGAGGAGGAGGAGGTAGCCGACAGGCTTGGAGAAGGAGGTGGAGGGAATAAAGTGGGGAAAGTGAGTGTGTAGGTGTGGCTGTCCAAAATATCAAGCTGGTCCCAGGTTATTAATGGCGCACCATACAGTCATGCGCCATTAGTAACCCAACATACTAATGGCGCACCTGCTGGCCGTGCGCCATTAGCAATTTTGCAAAAAAGTAATATATATATATATATATATATATATATATACTAATGGCGCACCGTGGTAGAGTGCGCCATTATTAGTTTAAACTAGTAATGGCGCACTTTGCAACGGTGCGCCATTAGTAGTTTTGCAAAAAAATAGAATAAAAAAAATATAGTAGTGGCGCACTCCATGGCTAGTGCGCCATTACTAGTTAGAACTACTAATGGCGCACTTTGCCCGGATGCGCCATTAGTATGTTTGGAAAAATGGAAAAAAATTGTTACTTGTGGCGCACCTTGTGCCTGGTGCGCCATTAGTGTCTTCCACACTAATGGCGCATCACCACATGGTGCGCCATTAGTATATAGTAGTGGAGCACCACTTCTCTGGTGCGCCATTAGTGTCAATTTTATCTATAGCCCTTTTCCTAGTAGTGTTGTATTGAATGCTATGTGGCTCTTCTGGGCCTTTATCTATATGAGTTTGAGTTATGTTGTGATGCCATGTTGTACAGCACATACTTGCATGTTATACGTATGTGTAACATGTATTGCTATGTGTGGGATCCGACAACCTAGTTGTTTATCCCTGGTAGCCTCTCTTATGGGGAAATGTAGTCTTGTGCTTCAATGAGCCATAGTAGTCCGCTACAGCCCGGTTCACCGGAGTCCTGCTAGCCCAGCACTACTGCTCCGGAACACTTGACTGGCCGGCATGTGATTCACTTTGTTCATGTGTCTGTCCCTTCGGGGAAATGTCACGCGGTGACATCCGGAGTCCTGCCTAGCCTGCCACAGCCCGGGCTCCCGGAGTCCTGTTAGCCCAGTGCTACAGCCCAGATTCATACGCTGTTAACCGACATGCTCGAGGTTGATTCATGTATGCCAGTCCCTGTAAGTTAGTGCCACTTTGGGTTCACGACTAGTCATGTCGGCCCGAGTTCTCTGTCATATGGATGCTAGCGACACTATCATATACGTGAGCCAAAAGGCGCAAACGGTCCCGGGCCAGGTAAGTTGGCACCCGTGGGAATACCATGCGTGAGGCCGCAAAGTGATATGAAGTGTTACATGCTAGATCGGTGTGACTTAGGATCGGGGTCCCGACAGTGTGTCCGGCCGGAGTTAATCGAGCGTGGTGGGTAAGTTGGTGAACCCCTGCAGGGAAGAAAACATCTATCGATAGCCTGTCCTACGGTAACGGACCCTTGGAGTTGTATCCCGATCGATACAACTAGAACTGGATACTTGAGATGAGGAATGGATATGAGAAATGGATGGTGATGAGGAATTGATTGTGATGAGAAATGGATAGTATGGCTCTGGGATTGCTTTCTCGCAGGGAGTCGAGAAAGGATCTCTGGTCGAGGTTGATAACACTACCTACTTTACATTATGTTGATCTGTACTCTTCTATATGCTGCACGATGCTTGAAGATGCCAGTCTTCGATAGGCTAGGCTTTCCCCTTCTCTTCTGGCATTCTACAGTTTAGTCCACAGATACAACCCATTCCTTTGATACAGATGCATACTTAGTTTAGATCTGATGTAAGTCTTGCGAGTACTTTGGATGAGTACCCACGGTTGCTTTGCTACTTCTTTTCCCCCCATACCCGATTGTTGCGACCAGATGACGGATCCCCGGAGCCAGACAACGCCACTGATGACTACTACTACCCGGAGGATGCCTACTACTACGTGACGACCGCTGATGACTTGGAGTAGTTAGGAGGCTCCCAGGAAGGAGTGAAAGAACATGCGGTGCCCCCATGTTTGGTTTTGGTAACTGATGACAATCTCTATGGACTAATGGTTGCCTTGAGTTATATTTGAAGGTTTTGTCCATAGGCTTTTCTTGGAGTACATGTGTTGGTTTCAAGGAGAGTTTGTGTCGACCAAGGTGCTATTCAAGGAATTACCTAAAGATTGGTCTTGTGAGAGGTTGATCAAGACTAAGTCAAAGAGTGAATCAAGTTGATCAACCCACAAAGCGTACAAGATGTACCGAGAGGGATCAAGTGATCCCATGGTATGATAAGCATTGTCAATTACGGTTTGTGTACTAACCCATGGTCTTCGTGAGGGTTCTTTGTGGGGTTAGGTTGCGGTGTGCAAGTTCAAGTGGAGCATCACGAAGAGATCAAATGCTTGAAGCTTGCCGTCCTTTGTGGTGACAATGGACTTGTGAAGATGTGCGGAAGAGTGGCTCACCCATAGTGGAGTATGGGGGAGCAATCAACTAGTCTTCATCGAGTCAACACAATCAAGAAAGGTTGCGGTGTGCAAGTTCAAGTGGAGCATCACGAAGAGATCAAATGCTTGAAGCTTGCCGTCCTTTGTGGTGACAATGGACTTGTGAAGATGTGCGGAAGAGTGGCTCACCCATAGTGGAGTATAGGGGAGCAATCAACTAGTCTTCATCGAGTCAACACAATCAAGAAAGGTGGTCCAACTTGAGGGAGTCAAGATCGTCATCATCTAGCTCAAGTGGACCATGTGCAAGGCAAAGGTTTGCCCTTGATAGGTTTTCTATTTTACCGGTCTCATGATGGTAGTTGGGAGATCGGGTTATATGATCGATTGTCGTACTATCAAGGGGGGCTCTCGATGAGTAGCTTGATCGTATCGTTCGTTGAGAGCTCAAACCATTGCATCCTTGCATCATCTTTCTTGGTTCTTGTTTGGTTCTCTTTGTGAGTCTTAGAGCTTATGGTCATCTTGATGACAAGCTTGAGTTCATCGAAAACAGAGTTCACATGCATTTTCTATGATGTTTTCGATGTTGGAGGTTATGCTCGTTCTTCTCTGTTGGAGGTCGCTGTTTTGATGCTACTCGTCGTCTTGTTTCCAACAAGCTTGAGTTTGCTCAATTCGGAGCTCATATGCAGAAGTTATGGTAGTTCTTGTTTTCTTGAGAGTGGCTTTTGTCTGGTCCCAGCGGTAGTACCGCGAGCCCAAGCGGTAGTACCGCTTGGAGCTCTCAGCCGTAGTACCGCTGCAGTGCCGCTCTTCTACCGCCTCGATTTTGGGTCCTGCTCTTTTCGTGTCGGGTTTAGAAGTAGTTGCACGGCAGTAAGGCATGGTAGTACCGCCTAAGCGGTAGTACCGCTCCGGTCGGGCGGTAGTACCGTTTCTGCTTCACTGCCGCCATACTCTGCTCTGCCTGCCTCTTTTGGTCCCGTGTTCTGCTCCTCCAGCGGTAGTACCGCTGGGGTGAGCGGTAGTACCGCTTACATGCGGTACTACCACCCCAAGGTTCATGTTTTGTTGCTCCTTTTCCCTGTCTTTTCCGCCTGAGCGGTAGTACCGCTCGTGTGCGGGCTGAGCACATAACGGTTGGATTTTCCCCCTCCTATAAAAGGGGGTCTTCTTCCCAATGAACCTTATCCTTTGAGCTCGGGTTCTTCCCCCATTGTTGACCTTCTTCGAGCTTGCTAACTCTCAATCCCTCCATGGATTCTTGCTAGTTTTTGAGGGAAAAGAGAGAGGAGATCTAGATCCACATTTCCTCCAATCACTTTCTCCTCTATGTGAAGGGAACCCCTTGGATCTAGATCTTGGAGTTCTTCATGTTCTCTTCTTGTTCTTCTATCATTTTCCTCCCTAGCATTAGTTGCTTCGGTGGGATTTGAGGGAGAAGGACTTGGGCACTCCGTGTGCCCTTGCCATTGCATTTTGTGCATTGGTTTGAGTTCTCCACGGTGATACGTGGAAGTTACAAGTTGAGAAGCTTATTACTCTTGGGTGCTTGGTACCCTTGAGCTTGTTCCTCTTGGGTACTTGGGCGCCCTAGATGGTTGAGGTCACCTCGGAGCCATATTCCATTGTGGTGAAGCTTCGTGGTGTCGTTGGGGAGTTAATCCCAACCTTGGTGGTGTTCGGAGCTCAATCATTATGGTGTAAAGCTCCGGGCAAGCGTCGGGGTCTCCAATTAGGTTGTGGAGATTGCCCCGAGCAATTTGACGGGTACCGGTGACCGCCCCCAAGGGTTGCCAAAAGTGTATGGGTTCGGTGACCGCCCCTAAGGGTTGCCATTTGTACGGGTTCGGTGACCGCCCTCAAGGGTCCCTTAGTGGAATCACGGCGTCTTGCATTGTGCGAGGGCGTGAGGAGATTACGGTGGCCCTAGTGGCTTCTTGGGGAGCATTGTGCCTCCACACCGCTCCAAACGGAGATTAGCATCCGCAAGGGTGTGAACTTTGGGATACATCGTCGTCTCCGTGTGCCTCGGTTATCTCTTACCCGAGCCCTTTACTTATGCACTTTACTTTGTGATAGCCATATTGTTGATTGTCATATATCTTGCTATCACATAGTTGCTTATCTTGCTTAGCTTAAGTTGTTGGTGCACATAGGTGAGCCTAGTTGTTGTAGGTTTTGTGCTTGACAAATTAACCGCTAGGTTTATTCCGCATTTGTTCAAGCCTAAATCGTAATTATTTTAAAGCGCCTATTCACCCCCCTCTAGGCGACATCAACGATCTTTCAAGGAGGCCTTGCCTTTTCGATCGTTATTGCTTTTGTGCTAGCCTTCTTAAGGCAAACTTGTCTAACCTATGTCTGTACTCAGATATTGTTGCTTCCGCTGACTCTTGTGTTTTCGAGCTTATGTATTCGAGCCCTCGAGGCCCCTGGCTTGTAATATAAAGCTTGTATTATTTTAATTTGTGTCTAGAATTGTGTTGTGATATCTTCCCATGAGTCCTTGATCTTGATCGTACACATTTGCGTGTATGATTAGTGTACGGTCAAATCGGGGGCGTCACATGCCACTTGCTCCTCCGCGCGTCAGCCTGCAGCCTCGCCCATGGTACTGATGGACTCGATCGGCAAGGTGGAGCAGCGAATTGCCTAGATCGTATCCGGCGGGCCACCCAGCCGGCTTTTATGCCGGAGCACCCCTTTTCGTACTCGCTGGATGCCATGGAGAGTGTGGATTATATGGTGTGAGGAGGAGATGGGGAGCAGAGGTGTGGTGTGATTCTTGTCCGATGTCTGGCCTTGTTCAAATAGTCGGTGGACGCGAGGAGCCAACCGGTGTTGTCTTTAACGCGGGCCAATTAGCAAACGGACGTGTGGCCGGAGTAGTTCTAGGCACACGCGTGGGTTTAATGGGGGCAGGCGGGTAGTTTGTCGTCGTTTGGATGCGGGGAGAAGACGTGGTCAGTCAGGCATGCAACAGACAACACTCTCTCAACCGGCGCATCGCTTCATTGCCGGCACCAATAAGAGATCGCATCCGCTCTGGGCCGGTGTCAATACACAGACGGGCTAGCGGTTCGGATGCCATCAACACCCCCCCCCCCTCCCCCCCGAAGATGCCCTTTCTTGAGGAACAGATGACAATATTGATGAGCGAGCACTCCATCCATGGATCTACATCCGCACCATGAAGGCAGCGAATCCCCCATTCCCACTGCCACTAATTTGGACGGTGCTGGTGCAGCGGCAGCAGCTACGATCGAGACCGCAGCGACGTCGCCATAATAGCTAGCGCCACGCGCGCGTATTCGCCGGAGCACCGACACCCATGGCTCGGTGGCGCCGTTTTCACCTGTGGTTTCTCTCGTTTCCCCGGCCATCAAGGCTAGCTTTCCTGGCCTTGTCCATCCAGTTGATCAGTCTCTTCCTTTTTGTGCGCTTTCGCCATAATTTGCCGTTGAGAATTCAGTCGGCGCATAATTTCGCCATAGTTTCATCGCCGATTAGTGACCGGGAGCATTGTTTGTAGCCACTTAACTCGACTCGTCGTCTTAAGATATTTTGTGCACGAGCTAATAACAATCTAGACACAAGAGACAACGGTGTGGTCTAGAACCTCGGCTCTGTCCCCATCTTTTTATCTGTGCCACGTCCCTTCCTTCCTTGGCCGTCGGTCGCCACCATCAGACGATCGATCCAACCCAATGAACCTGCACTTTGCCTCTCCTTGCTATTGCTCCATGCATGTAATCGGGTCAAACTATTCCGCTCGATGGATCAGTGGTCTCCTGGCTCATGATATACACGAAGCGTAATCAGGTAGATAGGGGACATCTCCCATTTGATCTGTCAAACAAACTTCCGCACGTAATTATCGCTGATCTTTGGAGGTCGCATGCATTATTGGGTGCGGCCGACCGGCACCACCACCTAATTAACAAGTGTGGCTGGCGCGTACGTGCGCATGCCTTTGTTGGTATCTCCCCTTTTCAAATGTTACATAAACTAGCCGAAGGAAATCAATCCAAACGACCAATCTAGCTAGCTAGTGCCCGATTCTTCCACCCGTGCGCACTTTGGACGATAACCACTGTACTGTGCCGTAGTTTACACCCGACTGTCGATGATACTGTTGGTGAGCCCTACTCACACCAAACGTCTCCGAAAGTAATTAGCTACACTGTCATTTCATAGGTGAGCCAGCAGAAATATGATTTACAATATTGGGCAGCCTTCAGATGAATTATCACATCAGTTTCTGCGTAGACACGCCTAGTTCTGCATGCAATGAGTAGTCATGAATCATGCATGTCATGATGCAAAATGGATAAGAAATCTTAACCCGCCCATAAGTTTTCTCAAAAGGTTCTCGTTGCAGGGACATTTATATTATCCCAACAAGTGATGTCACGAACTCAGGATACTGAGCTGAGCTCAATCTCTTTTTTTGTAGACTGATTTACTTATTCGGTTTTTTATTGGAGTGCTATTGGTGGTTAATCACTATTCACTGGTAGACTTGTTGGTGCGTTCTTGTCTACTGCCTAGCTAAATGGAACCAAAGCATCTTTTCTTTTGGTTATAAAGTAAGAGGGAAGTTCACTTACCATGAATTGCCCACCTCTTGCTCTTAGTCATCGAATTGCATGATCAACGGCCATGATTGTGCAGAGCAGCATGCAACCTTGGAGTTCTTCCGTGTACACGATTGCGCTGCGAATATACTAAATCTTACCATAAAAATCCCTGTCCTATCATGTAGGAGTAGCAGATTGTAGAGGCATGATGGAATTTAGCAATCCTTGCATGGGCCACTCAAGCTTCAAGGACCACTACTTTACGTTTCCATTTTCACATATACATAGTGACCAACCTTTTTTCTAGCCAACCGCCTATATATTGGTATACATACACAAAAGGCTAATCACGAAGTACATATTTAGATTTTAGAGTGTGTCTGGTTTGAGTCTAATGACTGGGACATGTGGCCGACCAAAACTTTGGTGAAGGATTTTTCGGTCTACGGTCGGGCCAATATTTTGCAAGAAAACTTAACTAGTGTGTAGTTGGGTGTAGCTATGCCAGAAATTTAGGAAACCATTCTAATAAGAGAATTTTTAGGTATATCTTACTACTAAATCAGTGTGTAGTATTAGTTTGATATAATGGTTGATTTTGTAGGGAAGTTTAGTTATGTCCTGTTTGGTTCAGTAGGGCTAATTTTTTTTTTTGCGGGGAAAACTTCCAATCTATTCATCTTCAATCATGGTAGTACAACGAATACTAGAAATAATAAAAATTACATCCAGATCCGTAGACCACCTAGCGACGACTACAAGCACTGAAGCGAGCCGAAGGCGCGCCGCTGCCATCGCCCCTCCCTCATCGGAGCCGGGCAAACCTTGTTGTAGTAGACAGTCGGGAAGTCGTCGTGCTAAGACCCCATAGAACCAACGCACCAGAACAGCAACCGCCGCAGATGAAGAGTGTAGATTAAAAGGATCCAACCTGAAGACACACGAACGAAGATGAACGACAAACAGATCCAATCAAATCCACCAAGCACAGATCAGCCGGAGACACAACTCCACACGCCCACCGATGATGTTGAACACATCACCAGAACGGGGGCTAGGCGGGGAGACCTTTATTCCATCTTCAGGGAGCCGCCGCCGTCTCGCCTTCCTGAGTAGGACGCAAATCCTAACAAAGATCGAAAAAAGATCTAAAAACAGAGCCCTCCCACCGGCAAGGGGCGAGATCCACTCCGCCTCCATGGCCCTAAGGCCACCGAAGACGGGACGGACCGGCGCCGGCGCCGGCGGGAGGCAGAGTATCCTAGCTTTTTGGAGGGGCGGCTGGCTAGGTCAAAAGAGCGCGTGAGATCTGGGGTAGCGGTCAGTAGGGCTAATTTGCTATCGGTGTTTGGAGTTCTTTGTATTGATCCTTCCTTGTGCTCCTGGTTGGAATCACCCCGCCCACACACACACCCCTTTTGCTTCACCTCCATATGCATATGCAGCCAGTCGTTTCCTTCCGCAGCTCGGTCGATATTTCAGAAAATTGAAATCACATAGTTTATTTCTGTTAGTTTGTTAGTTGCCGTGTTAAGAGAAGATTGTAGCTTGAACCATTATATTCTTGAAGCATGAATGGTTTGATTTAGTTATCTCAAGCATGATTAATTGATTGCTACTGGATGAATTATCCGAGCCAATGGATCGTGTAGATGAGGGTTCTCGTCCTTTGAATGTGTTGAGGCGAAGCAATTGTATTTGTATTTGTATACCAACTTCCTTCTACTTAAGGCCATATATTGCTGCATTTAAAAAATTGTGTGCTATCGCTGTTGGAGGTATAGGGCCCAAGGAAGGGTGACAAGGGATGCGAGGGTCTCCGCCAGACAGAGGACAAAGGGTGCAAAAGAGATGCCAGCCATGTCGTCATCGTGACGAAACCAAACACAGCCTATCTGTCACCTATGCAACTAGTGGAGCTGGTGTCTAGTTAGAGATCTGACGATTCGCTAGAGTCTCAAGCCTTCGTCTTCGCGCATAGTTCCACCATTTTTTCCTTCCCATAATACCCTTTCGGATCACAAAATTTGTTTAGAGTCAAAATACTACACGAAATGTGTTGCAATATTGATTGAACTGGTTCGTTTGCCCACTTAAATGGATAGCTCATGTAGATTAGATGTATCGTAAAAGGACCCTAATTTTTACTTGTGACCAATTTTTTTGTATAGTACTCTATTGTAGTCACAAATTACCAACGCACAACCCTCTTTGAAGCGATAAGGACAAACATATCATCTATATAAAAATAGCTAGCCCACATTAACATATTTCTCAGAGCATGCAAGTACGTCACCTCAGCAGGCAAAAATGTATGGGAAAATGCCCACCTCAACATGCAATCATGCATAGGAAAAAGCTCACCACAACATGAAAACATGCATATTCATATCTAAAAGATAGCTCATACTAACATATTTCTCTTAACATGCAAGTATGCCACCTCAGCATGTAATATGTATGTAAAGTTACCCACCTCAACATGCAATCATGCACAGGAAAAAGCTCACAAAACACGCAAACCAGCATGAGAATTCCCATGATATAATATTATTTATATTTAATTAATAGTTTTCCACTAGTAGAAAAAGGGCCTATTGTCCCGGTTCGTAAGGGCCTTTTGTCACGGTTCCTGAACCGGGACTAAAGGGTCGGTACTAATGCCCTGTCCCTTTAGTCCTGGTTCAATCCAGAACCGGGACAGATGGGCCTCCACGTGGCCTGTGCGCGGAGCCCAGGCAGGAGGGCCTTTGGTCCCGGTTGGTGGCACCAACCGGGACCAATAGGCATCCACGCGTCAGCATTTCTATGGCTGGAGTTTTTGTTTTTTTTTGAAGGGGGGGGGGTTGGGGGTTTTGGGGGGTTAATTTAGGTGTTTCATATATTGTGTTAGCTAGCTATAATTAATAGAGAGAAGTGTCCTTTCTTATGTCCGTGCTTGGTCGACGCTACGTACTATACATACGTATAGAGAGGACTAGACACGCTAGCTAGCTAGTAAGCAAACGAAGGAAACAGAAGATCGTCATGAATATATATGCATACAGAGAGAAGTGATATCGACCACCTCTCCTTCTCCGAGAGATTGGTCGAACAACAAGTTCTCGTATATCTATCCGACACTACCGGCTACATATATACAATAATTATCTCTTACAAATATAATCTCCTAACATACGGACTCATGGTCCATATAGTGTTCTCCGTCTTCAGCGATCACGTGGTCAAGAAAGAATGCCGCCAATTCCTCTTGAATTGCTCGCATGCGAGCTGGTGCTAGGAGTTCATCCCGCTTCCGAAACATCTAATTTGAAGAAAGGGGTCAATACATATATATATATATATATATGAATGAATGAAACTCAACACAAATGATGGTAATAAAATAAAATTGTGAATGTTGTTATTTACGCACTTCATATTGTTCGTCAGAGTAGCCCCGCTCACAGGTCGTGTGGCGGATGGACTCGCAAATATAGTATCCACAGAAATCATTCCCTTGTTCCTGCCACAACCACTTTACAAGAAATAGAGGTCAATCAAACTAATAAGCAAGAATGCCAAATGGTATTGATGAAACTAGTGCTTGAATCACTAGGAGATGCGTGGAACATGCTACTATAGTACTTACTTTCGGGTGTCTAAATTGCAGCTTCTTCGGGAGTCCCGGAGCTTTTTTGGTGAATTTTCTCCAAACCCTGCCAGACAAAGAAAATAATTACTTGATATATCAGGAAATGAACAAAGTTGCTGATATGGTGGATAATGATCGATTTAACTTACTTCTCGAGCATTTGAGTCATGTCCGCATAGTCCTGGGGATCTTTTCATCTTGAGTCTAAGACGGTTACTAGTCCCTGCTCAAGCTTAATATCTAGGAGAATATAGTGGAAATTGCACACGCATGCATAACTCATCAATTACATTACTATAACCTTGACTAATATATAAGGGAAACCGAATATGCACAAGACAGTAACACTCACTTGAAGTTGTAAGAAAGAGTATTATATCTTTGTTTTCATTTATTACCAACGATCGTAGCAAGTTGGCCTTGGTATCTGCGGCATGAAATTTAACCTGAGTTGCATCTATGAGATTTGTGTTAATGAACCCAATATCACCGATTTGTCTTTTCTTCAATTCGACGATCTTCAATCTGCATAATATAGTGAGGATAATTATAAATACATGCAATGAAAGAGCTGAACTATATAGAGAGACTTAATGACAGAAGTAGTACTACTTACAGACAGTAGCAGGTGACCGTTGCTTTATCGAGGGCCAATTGATTGAAAAACTGAAATAACTCCTCAAATGGAACTGGCAACAGTTCAATTCCAACGAGGTCATGCTCCTTTTTAACTCTCACATACAAAGTACTCCTCTCCCCAGACTCTCTGCAGATTTTCAAGTACCAATCATGCAATCTTCGCATCATCGTTGATAGAGATCTTTCATCTTTGACGAGAGGCTTCCCGTACTCGTATCTTTGTATCTTCACCTCCATGAAATCATAATGTACATCGTCGGGCAGGTAATCTCCAAGATTGCTATAACCGGGCACCATCCTCGGATCATTAGCGACGATGTCGCTAGGCACCTTGAGTGGGGGGCATGATTGCTTCGCTTGTTCGCTGAGCTGAGCAATTTGTTTCCCAGCTCGTCGTTCTTTCAGCCTTTGATCACTGACAGTACTTCCCGATCGCTCCGCTTCGGCAAATTCCTTTCCAATAATGTGCTCATAGTTTCCTTTCAGCGGAGACTTGGGTGGTTTGTCAGGGCAGCCAGAGTGCGCTTCGCTTTCACCGGATGTACCTTCTCCTCCGGAGGTGGATGTTTCTTTGCTTTCACCCCTTCAAAGAAGTTCCTCACTTCTTCTCGCGCGATCTCGGCGTTCTCCTCCGGGGTCCTCTCGTATGGTAACTTCTCTGGAGTCTTCAGGGAAGGACCGAATCTGTATGTCCTCCAGCCTCTGGCTGTACTGCTAGACGCCGGCAGAGCAGACGAAGCGGTTGTCTTCTTTACTTGCTTACAAGGCGGAGGAGGACTACGACGCGCCGGAGTAGTCGGAGCGGCGGCAGGTCTCTTCCGCCCTTGCTGACGAGGCGGAGAACGAGGAGGCTGGCTGCTCGGGCTCGCCGGCGTAGGCGGAGAAGGAGGCAGAGTGCCGCCACGCGCCGGAGAAGGAGCCGGCCGAGTGCCCTGATCGTCACTCGCCGGAGGAGGAGGCGGTGGAGGAGGCGGAGTGCCCTGACTCACCGGAGAAGGAGGAGGCAGAGGCGTCGTCGAGGGTCAGGGTCGCCGAGCGGTAGAGGAAACCCTAAATAGCAAGTATCGTGGGTGTGAGATACATGTGGCCGTCCGTGTCGGACACTACATCCACGTCCCACAAGTGATGTGGGTGTCGAAGCCCGCTTCACTTGTGGGACGTGGATGTAGTGTCTGACACTGACGGCCACATGTATCTCACACCGACGATACTTGCTATTTAGGGTATATCGACCCCCCCTCGTGTTGAAGTTATCGGGAGATGGTATATATATCGACCCCCCCCCCTCGTGTTGAAGTTATCGGGAGGGGTATATCGACGACGACAGACCCGATAAAATACAAAATACAAACATATATATGAAAAAAATCTGAAAAGAAGCAATATACACAATATATATACTGACATATATACATAATATACACGAAGAAGCAATATACACAATAAGACATAAGAAAACGAAGAAAAATAAAAATCTCCTCTTCTTTTTCTTCTTTTTTCTTCTTCTTATTTATTTCTCCTCTTCTTCCTCTCCTCTTCTTCTTTCTTTCCTCTTCTTATTTTCTTTCTTTCCTATCCTTATTTTCCTTCCTTCTTAATATCACTTAGCAAATTTTGCAACAATAGGGAGGGGGTGCTCCCGTGGTCTAAAATCCGTATATGCACGATAGAAAATTCTAAAAAAAATACATCTATGATCCCTCAACGTCCCCGCCTCTCTCATGAACAAAAAAATCTGTAAATTAAAAAAACATCATGTTCTGTGAACAAAAAAACATCATATTTCATCCACATTCGTGCATACATCATATATGTGATCATCTATGAAAAAAACATCATATTCTATAAAAAATCATTACATATATATATATAAACAAGCATATATATATATATAAACAAGCATATATATGAAAAAAATTGCAAGGGAGGGCGCCGGCGGCCGGACCAAGCTGAGGTCGGCGGCGAGGATGGCGTCGGGGCAGGGGCGCGGGCGACGGCGAGGGCGGGCCGGGGCGGCGCGCGTCGGGGCAGGGGCGCGGGCGACGGCGACGGGGGCGGGGCGGCGCGGCGCCGTCGGGGCAGGGGCGGGCCGGGGCGGCGCGCGTCGGGGCAGGGGCATGGGCGACGGCGAGGGCGCGGGCGACGATGGGCACGGGCGAGGCGACGGCGACGGTGGGGCAGCCTGGCGGCGTCGGGGTCGGGGCAGCAACTGCGAGAGATGAGAGTGAAAATTTCCGAAGTGTGAACTTATGTAGCAAAGCCTTTAGTCCCGGTTCGTGGCACAAACCGGGACTAAAGGTGGGCATTAGTCCCGGTTGGAGGCACCAACCGGGACGAAAAGCCTTTTTCAGCAGCCCAAAGGGCGGGAAGTGGCGGCCTTTGGTCCCGGTTGGTGGCACCAACCGGGACTAAAGGGGGGGGGGTATTGGTCATGGTTTGTGCCACGAACCGTGACCAATGCCCCCTTTAGTCCCGGTTGGTGCCACCAACCGGGAGCAATGGACTGCGCCTGCCAAAGCCGCGGTGCGGTGGGATGTTTAGTCCCACCTCGCTAGCTGAGGAGCGGCAGGACTTGTTTATAAGCCCTGCCCCGCCATATTCATTGAACTCCTCTGAATTGCTGGCCTCTAGGCCTAATCTCGCACTGCTATGCCTGTGGGCCTGCTGGTCCTTCTGCGGGCCTGAATCCTGGCCCATGGATGGGTTTCTAGTCGTATTCAGGCCGTGGTGACCCAGTAGGTGGCATTTTTTTTGCTATTTATTTTTTCATTTTTACTTAGAACTAAATACTTATAGTTTTTAGTGATTTTTTTCTTTTAGGTCACAAAAATTATAAACTTTCTGTTAATGCCATTAGTTTTAAAATTTGAATAGTTTAAATTTGAATTTTTTAAAATTTGTGTGAATCACTAGTTTATGAATAACTTTACTATAAAAATTGATTTTTGAGTCATTCTTTTTCCTGCTATTTAATATTATTGTGTTTTATCATTATACTCAATTTGGTAATTTTAGTTAGTCATAACAAATATTATAGGCATTTTTTCTTTTTTGCTATTTCTTTTTTCATTTTCTACTTAGAACAAAATAATTATAGTTTTTTAGTGAATTTTTTTTAGGTCACAAAAATTATAAACTTTCTGTTAGTGCCATTAGTTTTCAAATTTGAAAACACTTTTTTTGTTTTTTTGCTTTTAGTGCCTATTTTTTTCAGTGTTTTTTGTTTTGTTTTCTGTATTATTTATTTTCTTTTGTTTTTTGCTTTATTTCTAAATTCTTTTTGCTTTTAGTTTTAGAAAAATTATAAACTTTCTGTTAGTGCCATTAGTTTTCAAATTTGGAAACACTTTTTGAGTTTTTTTGTTTTCTTTGTTGCTTTATTTATTTTATTTTGTTTTTACTTGCAACAAAATACTTATTGTTGCTATTTTTATTTTTTTTCCAGTTTTTTGTTTTGTTTTCTGTATTATTTATTTTCTTTTGTTTTTTGCTTTATTTTTTAATTCTTTTTGCTTTTAGGTCAGCAAAATTATAAACTTTCTGTTAGTACCATTAGTTTTAGAAAAATTATAAATTTTTTGTTAGTGCCATTAGTTTTCAAATTTGAATAGTTAAAATTTGAATTCTTTGAAATTTGTGTGAATCACAAGTTTGTGATTAACTTTACTAAAAAATGAACATAGATGCACCTATAGAGAAAATTCGACCTAAGTTCATAGTTTTCAAATGAACTCTGAAAAAATTGGCATAGCATACTCGTGTGTTACAAAGTTGGCATGGTATCATCATAATAGTTGCGGGAGAAAGTCTTCACTTTTTCTTTGCTTGTGTCATTTGCTTATTGCGCCATAACCATGGATAATCTTCATCGTTTATCAGGATGCTTGGGCCAGCCTTGACATTGAAGGGAGGAATTTCATGAAACTTTTCATAATCTTCAAACATGTCTGTCTTGCCCTCCACTTCCAGGATATCATTTTTTCCTGAAAGAACTATGTGGCGCTTTGGCACATCGTATGATGTATTCGCTTCCTTATCTTTTCTTTTTCTCGGTTTGGTAGACATGTCCTTCACATACATAACCTATGCCACATCATTGGCTAGGACGAACGGTTCGTCAGTGTACCCAAGATTTTTCAGATCCACTGTTGTCATTCCGTACTGTGGGTCTACCTGTACCCCGCCTCCTGACAGATTGACCCATTTGCACTTATACAAAGGGACCTTAAAATCATGTCCGTAGTCAAGTTCCCATATGTCCACTATGTAACCATAATATGTGTCATTTCCGCTCTCGGTTGCTACATCAAAGCGGACACCGCTGTTTTGGTTGGTGCTCTTTTGATCTTGGGCGATCGTGTAAAATGTATTCCCATTTATCTCGTATCCTTTGTAAGTCAATACAGTCAAAGATGGTCCCCTGGACAACAAGTACAGCTCATCGCAAACAGTGTTGTCACCTCTGAGACGTGTTTCCAACCAACTGCTGAAAGTCCTGATGTGTTCACATGTAATCCAGTCGTCGCACTGCTCCGGGTGTTTGGAGCGCAGACTGTTCTTGTGTTCATCGACATACGGGGTCACCAAGATAGAGTTCTGTAGAACTGTGTAGTGTGCTTGAGACCAAGAATATCCGTCCCTGCATATTATTGAGTCTCTTCCAAGAGTGCCTTTTCCAGTCAGTCTCCCCTCATACCGCGATTTAGGGAGACCTATCTTCTTAAGGCGAGGAATGAAGTCAACACAAAACCCGATAACATCCTCTGTTTGATGGCCCATGGAGATGCTTCCTTCTGGCCTAGCGCGGTTACGGACATATTTCTTTAGGACTCCCATGAACCTCTCAAAGGGGAACATATTGTGTAGAAATACGGGCCCCAGGATGACAATCTTGTCGACTAGATGAACTAGGACATGCGTCATGATATTGAAGAAGGATGGTGGGAACACCAGCTCGAAACCGACAAGACATTGCGCCACATCACTCCTTAGCCTTGGTATGATTTCTGGATCAATCACCTTCTGAGAGATTGCATTGAGGAATGCACATAGCTTCACAATTGCTAATCGGATGTTTTCCGGTAGAAGCCCCCTCAATGCAACCGGAAGCAATTGCGTCATAATTACGTGCCAGTCATGAGACTTTAGGTTCTGAAACTTTTTCTCTGGCATATTTATTATTCCCTTTATATTCGACGAGAAGCCAGTCGTGACCTTCATACTGAGCAGGCATTCAAAGAAGATTTCTTTCTCTTCTTTGGTAAGAGCGTAGCTGGCAGGACCTTTATACTGCTTCGGAGGCATGCCGTCTTTTTCGTGCAAACGTTGCAGGTCCTCCTGTACCTCAGGTGTATCTTTTGTCTTCCCATACACGCCCAAGAAGCCTAGCAGGTTCACGCAAAGGTTCTTCGTCACGTGCATCACGTCGATTGAAGAGCGGACCTCTAGGTCTTTCCAGTAGGGTAGGTCCCAAAATATAGATTACTTCTTCCACATGGGTGCGTGTCCCTCAGCGTCATTCGGAACAGCTAGTCCGCTGGGACCCTTTCCGAAGATTACGTGTAAATCATTGACCATAGCAAAGTACGTGATCACCGGTACGCATGGCGGGCTTCTTCCGGTGATCTGCCTTGCCTTTGAAATGCTTGTCTTTCTTTCGACATTGATGGTTGGTCGGAAGAAATCGACGATGTCCCAGGTACATATTCTTCCTACATTTGTCCAGGTATATACTTTCAGTGTCATCTAAACATTGCGTGCATGTGTGGTATCCTTTGTTTGTCTGTCCTAAAAGGTTACTGAGAGCGGGCCAATCGTTGATGGTCACGAACAGCAACGCCTTTAGGTTAAATTCCTCCTGTCTGTGCTCATCCCACGTACGTACACCGTTTCCATTCCACAGCTGTAAAAGTTCTTCAACTAATGGCCTTAGGTACACATCAATGTCGTTGCCAGGCTGCTTAGGGCCTTGGATGAGAACTGGCATCATAATGTGAAGGAAATATGCCCTAGAGGCAATAATAAAGTTATTATTTATTTCCTTATATATCATGATAAAAGTTTATTATTCATGCTAGAATTGTATTAAACCGGAAACATGATACATGTGTGAATACATAGACAAACAGAGTGTCACTAGTATGCCTCTACTAGACTAGCTTGTTAATCAAAGATGGTTATGTTTCCTGACCATGGACAAAGAGTTGTCATTTGATTAACAGGATCACATCATTAGTTGAATGATCTGATTGACATGACCCATTCCATTAGCTTAGCACCCGATCGTTTAGTATGTTGCTATTGCTTTCTTCATGACTTATACATGTTCCTATGACTATGAGATTATGCAACTCCCGTTTGCCAGAGGAACACTTTCTGTGCTACCAAACGTCACAACGTAACTGGGTGATTATAAAGGAGCTCTACAGGTGTCTCCAAAGGTACATGTTGGGTTGGCATATTTCGAGATTAGGATTTGTCACTCCGATTGTCGGAGAGGTATCTCTGGGCCCTCTCGGTAATGCACATCACTTAAGCCTTGCAAGCACTGTAACTAATGAGTTAGTTGCGGGATGATGTATTACAGAACGAGTAAAGAGACTTACCGGTAACGAGATTGAACTAGGTATGGGATACCGACGATCGAATCTCGGGCAAGTAACATACTGATGACAAAGGGAACAACGTATGTTGTTATGCGGTCTGACCGATAAAAGATCTTCGTAGAATATGTAGGAGCCAATATGAGCATCCATGTTCCGCTATTGGTTATTGACTGGAGACGTGTCTCGGTCATGTCTACATTGTTCTCGAACCCGTAGGGTCCGCACGCTTAAGGTTACGATGACAGTTATATTATGAGTTTATGCATTTTGATGTACCGAAGGTTGTTCGGAGTCCCGAATGTGATCACGGACATGACGAGGAGTCTCGAAATGGTCGAGACATAAAGATTGATATATTGGAAGCCTATGTTTGGATAACGGAAGTGTTCCGGGTGAAATCGGGATTTTACCGGAGTACCGGGAGGTTACCGGAACCCCCCGGGAGGTATATGGGCCTTAGTGGAAGAAGAGAAGAGGCAGCCAGGGCTGGGCCGCGCGCCCCTCCACCCCTAGTCCGAGTAGGACAAGGAGAAAGGGGGCCGGCGCCCCCCTCCTCTCTCTCTCTTTTCCCACCTCACGAATCCTATTCCAACTAGGAAAAGGGAGGGAGTCCTACTCCCAGAGGGAGTAGGACTCCTCCTGGCGCGCCTCTCCTGGCCGGCCGGCCCCACTCCCTTGAACCTTTATATACGGAGGCAGGGGCACCCCCTAGAGACACAAGTTGATCCACGTGATCATATTCTTAGCCATGTGCAGTGCCCCCTTCCAACATAGTCCTCGATAATATTGTAGCGGTGCTTAGGCAAAGCCCTGCGACAGTAGTACATCAAGATCGTCACCACGCCGTCGTGCTGACGGAACTCTTTCCCGACACTTTGCTGGATCGGAGTCCGGGGATTGTCATCGAGCTGAACGTGTGCTAGAACTCAGAGGTGTCGTAGTTTCGGTGCTTCGGTCGGGCCGTGGAGACGTACGACTACATCAACCAAACGCTTCCGTTGTCGATCTACAAGGGTACGTAGATCACACTCTCCCCCTCTCGTTGCTATGCATCACCATGATCTTGCGTGTGCGTAGGAAATTTTTTAAAATTACTACGAAACCCAACATAATGAACTTCCGCTTCATGCACATCCAAGGAGGAAGGTTATACATACATAGAGTCACGGGCCAGGTGCTGTGATTGCTGCTCTGCTCCCCGAAAGGATTAATGCCATCCGCGCTTAAAGCAAACCATACGTTCCTTGGGTCCTTTGCAAACTCATCCCAGTACTTTCTCTCGATTTTTCTCCACTGCGACCCATCAGCAGGTGCTCTCAACTTCTCGTCTTTCTTCCGGTCCTCACCGTGCCATCGCATCAACTTGGCATGCTCTTCGTTTCTGAACTGACGTTTCAACCGTGGTATTATAGGAGCATACCACATCACCTTCGTAGGAACCCTCTTCCTGGCACTAGTGCAGAACCGGGCAATAGCACCGGATCGTAAGGCCCTTTAGTGCCGGTTTAGTAACCGGCACTAAAGTGTGGGCACTAAAGCCCCCCCCTTTAGTACCGGTTCAGCATGAACCAGTGCTAAAGGGAAACCATGTGGCACGAGCCAACTCCGGGGGCCGGGAGCCCTTTAGTATCGGTTGGTAACACCAACCGGTACTAAATGTTTGTGGGTTTTTGTTTTATTTTTTATTTTTCAATTAAATTAGTGTTATCAATTTGATTTAGGATTGTTTTACGTTATAATGAGTTGTAGCCGTCATCATCATCATCATCATCATCGCATATTAATAAATAAATAAACTCTAGCTAGCTAAAAATCATCGTAGTCGTCTAATTACCACTATTTAATCATCATAGTCATTATCGCTAGCTATATAATCATCACCAACACTGGCTAGCTTAAAGAGGAAACATTCACTTTGTGACAGAAGCAAAGATATCATCGAGTTCAACATAATTATCACCAACATCGAAGTTTAGGAGACAAGTACTAATTAAGAGCATGAACTAGTAGCTACTCCTGCTGCTCCCTCTCAGGTAGAATAACATAGAACATGTATAGCTCTCCTGATTCATCATACTGGAGCATGCAGATGAATCTATCTCCTAATCTTGGGTTGCGCTTCTCCTTGCTGCCCCCTAGTACTTCTCTGCGATAATTAACAATTTTGCTCCAATCTTTCACTATTAAGCATTCTTCGCTTTCAGAAATCCTGAATGCACTCATGTGCAATGTAGGATATCTTGGCCGTAAGCTAACCATTGACATGTCACCTTTAGTCTCGATCCACTGAGGCACAACTGTCATCGGAAGTCCCTGTTGAAGAACATCGTATATAGTAATTAATATACTAAGCAATGAAAGTTTAGCTTCAAAAATAATGTATGCAAAAGATGCACTAATTAAGGACAAATAGTTAAAATCTTACCATCTTTCGATTATAGATGTGACCGTAGTTCAATACGATCACCATTGGTCGCACGTTTTGAGTACTAACATTTCTAAGTTTAGGAAAAAAAATTGTCTTGACAGTATTAAGATCCTCAAGCCATGAAACATAATGACTTATCTCCTCGCAGTTTAGTTGAGCCCCGGGGCAGTAGTACGTCCTGTCTACCAAGCACCGGACATGTTTGCTTGAACCGAAATAAGCTGACAATACAAATTAGTTGTCAACTATTTTTGAATAAACTGTATCAAAGACATAAACATATGCATGCATGGTTGAGAAAAACTCACATAATGGTAGAACTGGAGGCGTTTGCACATCGACCCAGATGTCTATATTACCTTTAATATCATCTTCCGGACGAATATCAAAGGTGATAACCATATCAGGCTCAAATGCATAAGCCTTGCATAGTGCTTGCCAAGTTTTGCATTCAAAATGGTTGTGTGTGTCTTCATTATATAATTTGACGTTGAAAGTATACCCATGCTCCGTCTTCAAGTAAATTCTTTTTACCTCCATATCATCTATAGCACTAAAACCTATCTTATCCAAGACAAAGATTCTTGCATGGCAGGGGATGCGCTAGTAGAATAGTGAAAATTTAAAATTATAAGTTGAAGCAAATGAAGCATAAGTTTTGCATTTAAATAATAAATATTGCCAAAGTGACTTACTGTATCAACTTCGAATGTCTCATCCAGCTTGATGCTGAAGCGCCTACCATCAACAAGGAAATTTCTGTCGCACAGGCCGCACTGGTCTTCACAGTGTTCGCACATAATGAAATCTTTTTCGTCGTCAGATGACATTTCCTATGTTCATATAGGTGAAACATTAAACACCTATTACTATCTAACATTAATTAATATCTAGCTAAATATATATTCATCTAACATTTGACATTAATATATCTAAATATATTCATCTCTAACAATTGACATTACTATATATTTAACTTTTTTATCTAATTCATCTAACATTCTACATTAATCTAACATTTATATAAACTCAAAATATATAAAAAATTAAATAAACAGAAAAACTCATTAACAAATAATATTTTAATTAGATCATCAAATCTCAGATACCTAAATTTTCTTACTAAAAATAAACTAGTTATATTAATTATTGAACTAGTTCAAATCTCATATACCTAAATAAACTAGTTCGACAATTTTCTTACTAAAAATAAACTAGTTATATTAATTATTCAACTAGTTCAAATCTCTAGTTCGACAATTTTCTTACTAAAAATAAACTAGTTCGACTAATGTGTGTGTATGTGTGTGTACGTATATATATGTGTGTGTGTATGTGTGTATGTGTGCGGCCCCGTACGCCGCCGCCCCGTACGTACGAGCGGGGGCGCCGACGTACGGGGCGGGGGCGGCGGCGTACGTACGGGCGGGGGCGCCCGCGTACGGGCCGGGTGCGACGACGACGGACGGCGGCGCGGCGGTTACGCGAGAGCGAGAGACGTACGGGACCGCGGCGGGACGACGACGGACGGCGGCGCGCGGCGTTCGGGGCGGCGGCGCGAGACAGCGACGACGACGGGCGACGGGCAGCGACGACGGGTTCGAGCGGCGCGCGAGAGGTTGGAGACGAAAGAAGTGGGGAGATCTAACTGAATTTTCGTAAGTGTTGTATATATAGAAGATGCCTTTAGTACCGATTGGAGCCACCAACCAGTACTAAAGGCCAACTTTGGCCAGGCCAAGAGGCGGGAAGAGCAGGTCTTTAGTACCGGTTGGTGGCTCCAACCGGTACTAAAGGGTTGTCTTTAGTACCGGTTGGAGCCACCAACCGGTACTAAAGGCCTCGCGCTGCCATCCCAAAGTTTAGTCCCACCTCGCCGGGCGAAGGGCAGCCGCACTGGTTTATAAACCCAGCCGCGGCGACCTCTTCGAACTCCTCTATATAGCAGGCTTGTGGGCCTAAATTCTGCGTGCTGCCCTGTGAGTCTGCTGGGCCTTTAAGGCCTGTAATTGCACTCCCATGGCCTAGCAGGCTCACAGGGCAGCGCCCCAATTTTTTTATAGTTTTTTTCTTTTCTGCTTTATTTTCTTCTATTTATTTTTGCGTAGTTTTTTTGTATAGTTTTTTCTTTATTTATTTTCTTCTATTTATTTGTGAGTAGTTTTTCATCTAGTCTGCTTTATTTTTTCTTCTATTTATTTCTGAGTAGTTTTTTCTTTTCTGCTATATTTATTTTGTTCTATTTATTTCTATATAGTTTTTTTCTTTTCAGCTATAGTTTTTTTTTCTTTTCTGCTATTTTTTCTTTTCTGCAAAACTTGATGGTCAAAGTCCGAGTTATAACCAAAGTTACAAAAAAAGAAATGCCGACATGCAATTAGTTTTTCATAACAAAAGAAGTCCGGAGTTGTAATAAGTTATTAAAAATAAAAAAGAGGTGCAATGCTCGTTAATTTGCTTCAACTATAGTTTTTTTCTTTTCGCTAGTTTTTCTTTTCTTATATTTATTTTGTTCTATTTATTTCTGAGTAGTTTTTTATAGTTTTTTTTCATTGTTTTTTTTTTCTGCTATATTTATTTTGTTCTATTTATTTCTGAGTAGTTTTTTATATAGTTTTTTTTCTTTTCAGCTATATATTTTTCTATTTTTTTCTATTATTTTGTTCTATTTATATTTTCATTTGCTAACTATAGTTTTTTTCTTTTCAGCTATAGTTTTTTTTCTTTTCTGCTATATTTATTTTGTTCTATTTATTTCTGAGTAGTTTTTTTATATAGTTTTTTTCTTTTCAACTATAGTTTTTTTTTCTTTTCTGCTATTTTTTCTTTTCTGCAAAATTTGATGGTCAAAGTCTGGAGTTATAACCAAAGTTACAAAAAAAAGAAATGCCAACGTGCAATTAGTTTTTCATAACAGAAGAAGTCCGGAGTTGTAATAAGTTATTAAAAATAAAAAAGAGGTGCAATGCTCGTTAATTTGCTTCAAGCCTTTCGGAATAGTGTAAATTGCACTGCGCATAGCTCCGTGCAGTCTACCATATTCCTGAAGGCTTGAAGCTAAGCAACGTGAGCATTGAGCCTCTTCTTCATCATCTCTGCACTCAGGGCTTATAAACCGCTCCTAGTCCCTCTCTCTTCGCGAGGTGGGACTAAAAACAGCTTGCCATAACCTCATTAGTACCGGTTCGTGGTACAAACCGGCACTAAATGGTGATGGTGGGGCCATAGCCTGACCGCAGGCTGACACAGCCTTTTTAGTACCGGTCCGTGGTACGAACCAGTACTAAAGGTTCGCCACGAACCGGTACTATTGATCGCCGCCACGAACCGGCACTAATGTACACATTAGTGCCGGCTCTAATTCAAACCGGCACTAATGTGCTTCACGTTTGACCCTTTTTCTACTAGTGTGGGGGGCTCGCCGTCAACATCACCAGGATCATCTCGTCTGATCTTATACCGCAATGCACCGCATACCGGGCATGCGTTCAGATCCTTGTATGCACCGCGGTAGAGGATGCAGTCATTAGGGCATGCATCTATCTTCTCCACCTCCAATCCTAGAGGGCATACGACCTTTGCTGCGTATGTACTGTCGGGCAATTCGTTATCCTTTGGAAGCTTTTTCTTCAATATTTTTAGCAGCTTCTCAAATCCTTTGTCAGCCACAGCATTCTCTGCCTTTCACTGAAGCAATTCCAGTACGGTACCGAGCTTTGTGTTGCCATCTTCGCAATTGGGCTACAACCCTTTTTTGTGATCCTCTAACATGCGATCGAACTTCAGCTTCTCCTTTTGACTTTTGCATTGCGTCCTTGCATCGACAATGACCCGGCGGGGATCATCATCATCGGGCACATCGTCTGGTTTCTCTTGATCTTCAGCAGCTTCACCCGTTGCAGCATCATTGGGCACATCGTCTGGTTCCTCTTGATCTTCACCAGCTCCCCCTGTTGCAGCATCAACGTATTCAGGGGGCACATAGTTGTCATCGTACTCTCCTTCTTCGTAGTCTTCCATCATAACCCATATTTCTCCATGCCTCGTCCAAACATTATAGTGTGGCATGAAACCCTTGTAAAGCAGTTGGGAGTGAAGGATTTTCCGGTTAGAGTAAGACCTCGTACTCTCAAATTCAGTGCATGGACAACACATAAAAAACCATTCTGCTTGTTTACCTCAGCCGCATCGAGAAACTCATGCACGCCCTTAATGTACTCGGAGGTGTGTCTGTCACCGTACATCCATTGCCGGTTCATCTACGTGCGTTATATATAATTAAGTGTCCAAATTAATAGAAGTTCATCATCACATTAAAACCAAAGTACATACATAGTTCTCATCTAACAACATATAGCACTCCAGAGCATCTAATTAATTAAACCATACATTGAAACTATGTAAAACATTTCAATGCGAAAACAAATGCGATCATAATCGCAACCAAGGTAACAATTGATCCAACGGCATAATGATACCAAGCCTCGGTATAAATGGCATATTTTCTAATCTTTCTAATCTTCAAGCGCATTGCATCCATCTTGATCTTGTGATCATCGACGACATCCGGAACATGCAACTCCAATATCATCTTCTCCTCCTCAATTTTTTTTTATTTTTTCCTTCGACAAATTGTTTTCTTCTTCAACTAAATTTAACCTCTTGACAATAGGGTCGGTTGGAATTTCTGATTCACATACATCCTACATAAATAAAATCTATGTCACGTTGGTCGGCATAATTTTCTTAAACAATAAATGAACCAATAGTTATAAAGATAATATATATACCACATCCGAATCATAGACAGGACGAGGGCCGACAGGGGCGGATTACAAAACCATCGCACTATATAAGATGCAATAATAAAAGTAAGAAAATAATACAAGTATCTATGTAAACATACAAGTAAGAATATTTTTTCCTTTCAAAAAGAAGATAAGAACAAGAGGCTCACCACGGTGGTGCCGGCGATGAGCTCGGCGCGGGTGATCGACGACGGTGAAGACGGGGACGGGGCGTGACGGACCACTAAACCTAGACAAATATTGAGGAAAATGGAGTTTGAAGGTCGAGCTTGGAGAGGAGAAAGCTTAAGTAGTGTGGCTCGGGCATTCCATCGAACACCTTGTGTGCATAGGAGGTGAGCTAGAGCACCACCAAGCCCTCTCCCCCTTGGCCAGAAAAAAACAGAGCAGTGTGCTCTGCTCTTACGCGAGGGGGTATATATAGGCACCTCATTGGTCCCGGTTGGTGGCATGAACCGGGACTAAAGGGGAGCCTTTGGTCCCGGTTCAAGGCACCAACCGGGACCAATGGTGGTGGGCCAGGAGCGAGGCCATTGGTCCCGGTTCGTCCCACCAACTGGAACCAAAAGGTCCAGACGAACCGGGATCAATGGCCCATGTGGCCCGGCCGGCCCCCTGGGCTCACGAACCGGGTCCAATGCCCCCATGAGTCCCGGTTCTAGACTGAACCGGGACTAATGGGCTGACCCAGCCTGGACCGTTGCCTCCTTTTCTACTAGTGTTCAAACGTATAATAACATCAACAATAAATCCTATTTATTTTCGGTTTTAGTTCTCATATTATTACTATAAATTTTAATGCTCCGTATAACCTCTGGAGCAACGTGCGGGGTATCATCTATTGTTAATTGGGTTCCTGGTTCTGTTTTCCATAACAAAAAAGTTTCCCAGTCACGACGTTGTAAAACGACGGCCAGTGAATTGTAATACGACTCACTATAGGGCGAATTCGAGCTCGGTACCCGGGGATCCTCTAGAGTCGACCTGCAGGCATGCAAGCTTCAAGGACCACTACTTTATGTTTCCACATATACATAGAGATCAAGCTTTTTGTAACCAATGGTCTATTTATTGGTAGTACATAGACAAAAGGCTAATTAGGAAGTACATATTTAGACTTTTAGGGTGTGTCTAATTTGAGTCAAATGAATGAGAGATGTGGCCAGCAAGAATTTTACTGAAGATTTTGCTGGTCCATGGTCGGTATTTGCCATAAAACTAAACTAGTGGGTAAACCATCCAAACAAGGATAAATTGATATATTTTTACGCTACCTCTTACTACTGAATCAAGGTGTAGTATTAGTTTGGGTCTAACGATTGATTTTGTAGGGTTGTTTAGGTATTTCTTGTTTCCTCAGCAAGGGTAATTTGTCCATCCGTTTTTTTGAGTCTTTTGATCAATCCTTTCGTGTGCTCATAGGTCGCAATCCCCATATGCGGCCAGTCGTCTGCCTTCTGCAACTCAGTTGACGTTTCACAGAATTGAAATCACCTAGTTTCTTTTTGTTAGTTGCGATGTTAAGCGTGGATTGTGGCTTGATCATTACATTCTTGAAGCACGAATGATTTGATTGAATTCTGTCAAGCATGATTCATTGATTGATAATGGATGAACTATCCGAACCAATCGATCATGTAGATGAGGCTTGTCGTCTCCTATGAATTTGTGAAGGTGAAGCAATGGTCTTTCTGTTTATATATCAGCTTCCTTCTACTTAAGAACATATGTTCCTAGAGTCAAATACTGGTACACACTCGTTGCTAGAGGTTTATGATCCAAGCAAGGGACGATGAGGGATGGTAGGATCCCAGCTAGACAGCTAGACGTAGAGGATAAAAGGTGCAAAAGAGATGTCCGCCATGCTGTCACCGTGAATGGAAACCAAGCATAACCTATCTCTCACCTACGCAACTGATGGAGATGGTGTCTAATTACGAAATTGATATGCCCATTCGCCAGAGTCTTGTGTCCCATTCTTCGTATGCACTCGCAACTCCAAATTTTTCCCTTCCCGTAGTACCCCCTTTGGGGTTGCAAGATTTGTTCGGGGTCTAAATACTACACAAACTGTGTTATTGTATTGGTTGATCTGATCCGTTTGTCCACTAATTAATTAGGTGTACCGTAAAAGGACCATAATATTTTTTCCTCTATGACCGGAATATTGGTATGGTCGTCTATTGTGGTCACACATTACCAATAGATGACCTTGTCACCATGTGATATATGTGGTAAGCAATTCAAACCAATTCAAAAAAAAATAGATGACCTTGTGACATGAATGGAATCAACAAAATTAATCACCCATGCACACATATAGCTGAATAGACGAGATGTTGACATAGTAGAAAGCAAAGCATGGGAGCATGAATGGAATCAACAAAATGAATCACCCGTATGCACACGTAGCTGAATAGACAATGTTGACATGCTAGAAAGCAAAGCAAAGTGGTCAAGTTGTAAGCCTTGTTTTATGAGAAGGTCTTCATGACTAGCTTTATTAACTTCAAACAATACTTTAGATCATCTGCTAAAAATTTGACAATAAAACTCGTAAGTGCGTCCATCCACACAGTCGGATTGTTTGCACACCCCCATTCAGCTAGCTCGTGAGCCACTAAATTAGATTCTCTATACAATGCTTGATAGTAACCTTCCTGAAATCTCACAGTAACTCTCTGCAATCATCTAGTATTGAAGCCACCACCATAGAATCTCCCTCATTAAGACGTACAACATCGACCACGATGACATTGTCCATCCTCACTAAAACATTGTTGCATCCCAGAGTTTGTATTAGTTTCAATCCTTCCTGAAGTGCCGCTGCTTATGCTGATTCAACATCTGCCACATGCTCAATACGTGAGATGGATGTTGCGATAAAATCACCTTTGTGATCTCTGATAACAGCTCCACTTGATCCTGAGTGAAAGCCCTAGCTGAACGAAGCATCCACATCCGGAGTAATTGTTGCGAAGCTAGGACTAGGAGTTGCCTTCCCAGCCGCTCGTGCGAAGTTAAGGGGCAATGCATGTATCTCCGCTGCTGTCCGTTGTTGATCTTGTACCGTTTCACTTCGAACATGTTGTCTTTGCTGTCACCATACAAAGCAACTCTTAGTTGTTATCAATTTCGGCAGCTCGATCAGGCCATCATACACTATCTCAGTTGAGTGATCACACATGAGGAACTCAAGTACACCGGACCGCGAACGATCTAGCAAGGCCTTGTGCTGCCCAGACCGCCTTAGCTCGTGTGCATGTGAACAGTGCATTCTTAATATCCTCCGCTCCGGCTGAACAGTGGATGTTTAAGCTTTTTTGCTGCGAGTGCAACACACCAACCATCTTCTAATTAATTTCCCACGAAAGGTGGGCACGGATGCGTGCGTCTAAAATCCTTAATCAGCCGAACAGCGTACCAAATAAGTCCAATTTTCTTATCTTATTATTATTATTAGTCAATCAGGACAAGAGAATTTTGATAGTACGACCTTAATTAATTAGGGGAATTGGTTGATAGGCATATATCACCTCATCTAGCTAGCTATCTTGGACTCGCCATTTTTGAGCTAGTGAGGTAGGCAGGCACGTACCCTCGTTGCTGTGTTATGGTGCACAGTGACACGGATTTGACACCCTAACAACGCCAACAATGTCGTGTTACTTGCTTTGGTCTCGGTGGTTTGGGCAACATGATCTAGGGACCAGACCGCCCACCACCGAGATCCGGCCCTAAAGATTGAGTTCAGAGAGTTAGCATCTCTCTGTCTCTCTCGTGGGAGCGGCCACTCTCTGTAGCGTTGAGATTTTGTGGATAATAACGAGGGAGCAGGTTACTCCACCCCACTCCACACATGCTAGCATCACTAGGCATCAGGGTACGTATGTACACACCAAAGCTGCGGCTGTATCTGAGATCGATGCGGTACACGCGGAATGGAGTAGAAGGAAGAGTAATGCGCAAGTTGCAAAAGGCAACCACCTCCACCTAGATTGATGCTACTGCAGCACTAGAAGTCACAATTAATTAACTGCTAGTACTAGTCTAGCATTAGCACTACCACAATCTAAGCTAAGCAAGTGAAGTACTCGCGCGTAGGTACAGTACAGGTGCTCGTGCGTGTACGTGCACGCCAATTGCTAATAGCCCCACTCCACTGCATGTCCCCTGGTAGTGATACTTCCTCGTAATGATCTAAACGTTCTTATATTAGTTTACAGAGGGAGTACTATATTACACATCCTGTTAGATGCCGATGGAACTCTGATGATCTGCAGCTCAGTTCGAGAGAATACTATGCAGGAAACACCAGTAATTAACTGTACCATGGGAGGAGCAGTAGCAAGCAGGATTGGTCGAGGTGCATGTCAGCATGTGCATGCATGATCGGCCATCCCAGTCCGGCCGGGCGAGATCGGAGGGGCAAGGCACGCACGCACGCGCGGCGCCATAGGATACCGTCGGCCCGGACAGCACGACGTGGGGAGCATCCCGCCACGGCCGACGCTCGATCGTGGTCGTGGAGAGGAGACACGGGAACAAAAAAGGCTTAATTATACTGCCACTGTCAGCCGCGGTACGTACGTCGCGAGGGAGATCCAGATCGATGAGTATAGTATACGCGCCAGGTGAGGCGCATACCCCGGGCGGCCTGGTGCGCACATGCATGCGGTGCCAGCGCCCCGCGCGCGCCCGGCGGGGCGCCGATGCGTCCGGATGATACGTCTCACGTTCGTACTGCTTCGGCAGGGCCCCTGCGCCCGCCCAGGCACGCGCGGCGCCGCGCGCCGGCCCCTCTGCGTCGGCGATCAGCTGCGGCTAGCGCATCTCCGACCCGTGTGCCTCGTTCGTACGCTAATTCACGCACTGTCCGTCACGCCGGGGACCTAGCGAGCTTGGCGTCTATAGCTACAAAGCTGCATTTCTTTTTGTCGTGGCTGACGGCCGCTGATCCGGTCGGTCCGCCGGGCCGGGAATCGTTGGAGCCGGCAAGCAACTGCTCCGCGCATGCACCATCCATCACGATCGCGCTACTCGATCATCTTATTGTCGTTGCGGCACAAAATCTGTCCAGCAAGAGCACCTGCAACAACAACAGTAAGGTGTTTGGTTGCCCGCAAGAGGTCCAACCACACCTACACGAAAAAAAATGAGTTGTTTGGTTGACCGAAGCAGGTGAGGGGAACGCGGCGCGGTGCTCATACAACCACGGAGATGACGCGAGCTCGCGCGCCCGAAAAATCTGCGGGAGGATTTCGGGTTACCTCCCGCCAATTTGGTCGCCCTATATAGCCCCCTTTGCCTCACCGCTAAAACTCCCGCCACTATTCTCCCCTCTTTCGACTTTTTCTCCAACGCGCATATGCACCGACGAGCAGGTAAGCGACGCTTCTTCTCCGGCCGGCGGTCCACGGCGACGGCGGCGACTCTTGTCCTCCTCTTCTCCAACATGTTTTGTGTCTCCCTTGAGCTACAGCGATGGCCTCTGCGAGTTTAATCAACCCCTTCCATGTACTCCTTGTAGCTAGGTCTGAGAGCATGCGGTAGGGCTTGATCTGAGAACATGTGGTAGGGTTTGATCTATGGTAGCATTGTACACTGCCGATCTATGTGATTGTGATGTTTTTGGTAGCTATTGGTGATGGATTTGTAGCATGCTAGGGTTGTATCGTAGTGTTGAATACAATGGATCGGTAGCTAGTTGTGATGGATTGGTAGAATGTTTTTTGATGTATGCTAGTCGTATCGTGTTGTGTTGAGCTAGATGGTCTGGTAGTGTGTGCTATGCTTACTGTCCATGTGTCTGCTATGATTGTAGGATATGACCACGCAAATGCAAAGAGGTTACTCCGGCCATTGTCCTGTCCGAGAGTCGGTTCCCTCTGTCCTATATCGAGGACTCCCAGCCCCCGATCGAGGACCAGATGCCTCCTGATTCAGATCTATTCAAGGTTTCAGGCATGGGTCCTCCTTTTGTGCCTACAACATTTGTGGTTGTTGTGCCAAATGATGATGCTGCTGCTGCCACTACACAAACGACAGCCACAAAGGCAACGAAGGATGGTAGGGGGAACGACAAGAAGTGGCAGTCATTCATGCCCATGTTCGTGCTTAACAAGATGTGTGAGCTCATATGTGTTTGAGTTCTGTGGCCGGGAGATGACCTCCACCCAGGTTTACAACCACCTCAGCAAGTGGAGAGTTAGATGGATCCAAGTGTCCAAACTCAGAGACATTATCGAAGCCTCGTGGGATCAGATAACTTGCTCAATCGTTTTGGAGGCGGAGCACTACCAACGCCAGACCACGGTTAGCTCACGTTCCCCTTCTTTAAGCCTTTCAAGGCCTGATAACCAATTAATCAGTCTAACATGCCAGTTAATCGGCCGGATAAGTTAACGCGACAAATAGCTACTATTCGATTCGGTCACCCTACAAGTAGCAATTAACTAGCCCACTAACTGATTAATTAGATGAATTCTTAAACAGTGAAATTAAGTAATAAAATGTAAACTATGCACAAATTATACCGCAGAAAGCTCAAATACAAATCCGATAATATACTGTTTGGAGCACATGCTTTATATATTTTGTATTCAAATAGATCATTAATGTTTGACCTAAAATACAAGGGGCCTAATAAATCCAGATGGAGGGAGTATAAGTGAAATTCCTCATTACTCTACATATTATATAAATAAGAAAATAAATTATTGTATTAAAAAAGTAGCATGGATGGATGTGGTTTGGCAAAACCGAAAAAGTACATGGTAATAAAATCTGACATTAGATTTTTATGCATGGCAAATTGAATATTTTTTACGGCATTTTATATTGGCGCAAGGATGACAAATTTAGTGACAAATATTAATTGTCATAAGAAAACGTTTGGTTTGTCATGGTAAAAAAATCTGACGTGAGATTTATAGTTGAGTCCAAAAGTATATTATATTTACTGGTGCGCGGTCTCGGCTCGCGCCACAACCGGTCGGACGAGTCAACGCCACGAACCCACGCCTCCGTCTACCTTCCCGCAGCTATAAAAAGCCGGCAACTGCTCGGTGCTCTGCTCTCCACACCCGGCCCCGTGCGCACACAGCAGAACGCAGAACCCCTACTCTCAGCTTGGCGCGCGCGCTCCGGCCGGCGTCGACCAGAGGATGGAAGCGGCTCAAGTGGGGCCACCCGCCTCCATGGACGTGGACAAGCTCACCTACGAGATCTTCTCCATCCTCGAGAGCAAGTTCCTGTTCGGCTACGACGACCCCAAGCTTCTCTTCGCCGGTGGCTCGCCTCTCACACCGGCGTCCGCGGCGGTGGTCGGGAAGGCGACGCCCCCGCGGGCGCAGGCCGGGAAGGTGTGCATCTTGTCGATAGACGGCGGTGGGCGCGCCGCCGACGGGCTGCTCGCCGGCGCGGCGCTGGTGAGGCTGGAGGCGTCGCTGAGGCGGCGCACTGGGGACCCCAAGGCGCGTCTGGCGGACTTCTTCGACGTGGCCGCGGGCTCTGGCTCCGGCGGCGTGCTGGCGGCCATGCTGGTGGCGCGCGGCAAGGACGACGCTCGGCCGCTCTACTCCGCCGAGGACGCGCTCGCGTTCCTCGTGCGCAGCCTCCGCCGCGGCTGGTCCTCCTCGTCCGGGAGCCTCCGCGCGCTACTCCGGCGCCCGGCCGGCGGCGCCGCGTTCCGCAAAGTGTTCGGCGAGCTCACGCTCCGGGACACGGCGCGGCCGGTGCTCGTCCCGTGCTACGACCTGGCCACGGGGGCCCCGTTCCTCTTCTCCCGAGCCGACGCCGTCGAGACGCCGGCGTACGACTTCCGCCTGCGCGACGTGTGCGCCGCCACGTGTGCCGGGTCGGGCCGCTCGTCATCTGCGGTGGAGGTGCGGTCGTGCGACGGGTCTACCCGCATCGTGGCCGTGGGCGGCGGCGTGGCGCTCGGCAACCCCACGGCGGCGGCCATCACGCACGTGCTCAACAACAAGCGCGAGTTCCCGCTGGCCTCCGGCGTGGAGAACCTGCTGGTCATCTCCATCGGCAGCGGCGAGGGCGCCTCGACTTCCGACATCGTCAGGATCGCCGCCGAGGGCGTGTCCGACATGGTACGATAACATCTAGGCACTAGAATTCAGTACCATCGTAGTCCTATCTTGCATGCATCCTGCCCTAACTCTGCCGACATGTATGCGGCAGGTGGATCAAGCAGTGGCCATGGCGTTCGGACATAGCCGGACAAGCAACTACACCCGCATCCAGGTCAGTGCCACTCCCAGACCAACTACTAGCTAGTGTTACTGTCATAATAAAACTTAGACTGGTCATAGTGGGGAGTAACTTATATTAATGTCATGCATATGTCACTAATCTAAGTTACTACCTCCATACTGCAAAGTATTTTAATAGTAGTGTCATAGATTGTTTCATTTATTGCCTTATAGACTCGTTTTACCTCGGAAAGCGCTATGTTACAGTAACATATTATGTTACTCAAAACACCTCTCTTCTCATTAAATACTTGTTACATAAACAAAATTGTCTTGGGGTGTGTTAAGTTACTAGCTAAGTTATCCCCACTATGACTAGCCTAATGATCGATGTCACTTGAGTTTCTTCAGGCGATCGGGTCGCCGCGGGGGAGCCGATGCGCGGTGGCGGCGGAGGAGATGCTGTCGCAGAAGAACATGGAGTCGGTGCTGTTCCGCGGGAAGAAGCTGGCGGAGCAGACCAACGCCGAGAAGCTGGAACAGTTCGCGCACGAGCTCGTCAAGGAGCGCAACCGCCGCGAAATCACAACTTGTGCAAAACAGTCTTAGATTTGTATACTTTTATTTATGAAGAAATATAGTGGATTCACATCATAGGGCCACTGATAATTTAAAACAGCGTCACACCTATGACACTTATCATTTAGGAAATTTAAAAGGTGCACGATTATTATCTACACATTGAATAATAAACTTAAAAATAAAGAACGCCGATAACTGCCACACGTGTGGGCGTTAAAGAATTTGCCCACACGTTCTGTGTGGTGCCTAAGAGGACCAGCCCACACGTCTGTGTGTGGGCAAAATAATTAGCGCACACACGCCTCTTTTTTCCCTCCCGGCCCCTTTTACATGTGTGCGTGTGGGCGAAATAGATAACGCCCACACGCCCGGTATGTCAGGCCTCATACCTCGTGGTCCCGCACGCCCCACGTGACACTTTACCGCGCGCCCCGCAGTTGCCAAGGGCCGGACCCTCGTCCATGTTCGTTTAAGTGCAGTTGCCATGTCGCTGAACTACGGTTGCCATGTCGGACAACTACAGTTGCCATGTTTGCTCAACTGCAGTTGCCATGTCAGGTCAAAATTCCAGATTGCCATTTTTTGGACAACTACAGCTGTTGTCATGTGTGGTATGGTCTACTGTAGTTGCCATGATTTCAAAACTTTAGGAGTTGCCACCTACTAACACTAGGCAGTTGCCATGTAGCGCTACAAAAAAAGACATGGCAAAAAACATATTCGGGTAAAAGAGAGAGTTGCCATGTGCTTACAAGCACGCTAGGGCAGTTGGCATTTAAAAAGAAAGAGTTGCCATCTGCTTACGTGCACGCTAGGGCAGTTTGCCATGTACCATGCAAAACATATGGCAACTGACATGTTCGGGTAAAAAAAAGTTGCCATCTACTTGCAATCATACTAGGGCAGTTGCCATGTACACTGCAGAACGCATGGCAACTGGCAGCTTGGGTGTGGGAGAGGAGGCGGGTGTGTGGGCGAGATGGCAAGCGCCCACACACCAGCCCTTGTGCGTGACTGAAAAATTGATGTGTGGGCAAACTGCTAAACGCCCACACACCGGCCCCTCCGTGTGGTAAAACGGATGTGTGGGTGACCTCTCTTACACACCACACACGTGAGTTGTCCTACGTGGCATACAAAATCAGCTAATTCGTGCCAAGATTCGTGCAGAAATTAGTAGACGGTGATGAAAGCGTGTGGACGAGTTGGCTAACGCCCACACGTGTGGTCGTTAACATTTTCGAAAATAAAAAATCTGAATATTTTAGGCATTTTTTATGCTCATATGCCCAAGGTGCGTGTAAATTTTTATAGTCTTTAAACATCTCTTTTTCTATCCGGCAAAAAAACATCTCTTTTTCTAAAAGGTGGTTGCATGCAGCCATTTTCATTAAATTATTTAATAGAGCCTGACAAAACAAATAAATGGATCAATTCAGAGCCATCTTTCCAACAACCTTTATCGCTACACCTAAAAGCTTAGTGATGTGCCCTGATCGATCTCTCATCGACAGACAACATCTAACCGGTAGCCTCGCCCAACCACCCCACGGCGAGCCGAGAGCATCAACCGGTCTAGCAGATCCTCGGCGTGCATACATGCACACACACTCTAGAATCCACCCCCGCCACCTTCCGCCATCCCATCTTCAGGTGGGATCAACACATTGACCTTGTCAGGCCCACCTGCCCTCGACACCACCATGACGCCATACAACGCCACCCCGCGCTTGTCTCCACATGCGTCCATCGCCGAGACTCCAGCGTGCCGTGCCGCTGAGACCCCTTGTCGTCGATGCGGTAGATGCAACACCACATCAACTCTTCCCTCCATCCAGCACCAGCACCAAAACGATGCCCCCAAGAGGGACAACGACACCAAGGGCGTCGACATCATCCGATCCGGGTGACCCAGATCTAGGGTTTTCCCCGGAGCTGCCCGAGCAAGGTGATATAGACTGCAACGGTGATGTCTCGACAAGGAAACCATGTCAAAGACGACACCATCGTCCGCCATGACCGAATTCAGCACAATTTTTGCCAGCATTCGCGCCACCTCGACTCTGCAGTTGGCTAGATCTGCGCGGAGCAGCGCCATGAAGACCCACACAGCCACCGAAATTCCAATAGAGGACCTCCAACTGCCCCTCACCGACCCCTGCATGTGCCACCTGCCGGCCAAGGGCCACACAGTGGCAGGTCTGAATGGGGATCAGATCCATGACCGCATCCACCAACCATTGCTTAAGAGCACGCCGAAGACCGACCCATGATGACCCTCTGGCCATGGAGGCGACCGTCTTTGTCGTCCGACCAAGGGACTCCGCCTTGGCCGCCATGCTCGGTGGCCAGCAACCAGCACAGGCCTCCCCGAAGGGGATCCCTCGTCGTTGGCCCATTAGACCATCGGGTATTTGATCCCCGCAGCCCCCACCATGGGCGCTGCATGACCTTGTCCGGCAGCCACCTCGAGGATCGACAAAGGAGAGAGAGAGAGAGAGAGAGAGAGAGAGATCGGTGGGAGGAGTATGGCGGTGGCCGGCTAGGATCTCGGTAAGAGGAGCGTCGCGGGAGGAGGAGAAGATCTTGACTAGGCTGGTGGCAACCGCCTAGTGTTGCGGGGAGGAGGGTTGCGAGGGGAGGAGCCACCCAGATCCCTGTATCTCAGGTGTTTGGACATCTTAGGAGCTTGCACCAAAAACACCGGCCGTGAATAGTCTTATTTTTCAAAGTTTCTCACACACCCAAATTTGTTTTTTTGCACGAGCTTCTTAGATGTCCGAACATCACGAAATTTTGCACGACTTTGCACACATGAGTATATTCAATGCCTAAAAAATTATGAATTTTTTGAATTGTTTTTTTATTTACTGTTCAGACCCGTGTGTACAGAAGCTCTCGGGTGCCACACACCCCTATATGAAAATAGCAATAAAAATATATCAGCAAATTTAAAAAAAATGAAACTTTGGGATACAAAACATGAGTGCCCATTGTACACCCGTGTTCAATTTCATGGGGAACGGATGCCCGTGGTATCCGCGGCGCAAGAATTACGGTCCGACATACGTTACTTGTTTCTACATATATGTTTTTTCTTGTCTTTTTACTGACATTACCACCGGTACCCATTCCCCATGAAACTGAACACGTGTGTACAACGGGCACCCATGTTTCATATCCCAAAATGTCAGATTTTTTCGAATTTTCCTAATATGTTTTTAATGCTATATTCATATAGGGGTTTGTGGCATCCGAGAGCCACAAATGCTCTCCCGTGTCCAATCCACTCCACTGTTTTCATTGTCCAGTGCACTTTCTTGTTTTGCACGCATGATGCTCTATGTGGCCTTAACTCTTAATTTTTATAGTAACTTTAGCGGCCCAAGGGATGGAGTGTGCTTCATATGGATATGAAGACTACGACTGTTGTGCACAAACACAAAGTCGGCATAATATGGTCTTTATTTCTATTTAATTTTTCTGTTTGTTGGTGCATTAACTCAAGAATTCACACACTCAAATTCAGAGGTTAAAACACTAATTCGAGATAATACTACATTAGAAAGTGGTGATATAGGGGTAGAAAAATTGATCAACAACATTTTTCTTTACTAAACTGACATACTGGAAGAAGCACTAGTTGTTCCTTATCATAACGACGACAAATGCAGTGCATGCGGCACAGGAATATGTGATGAGTCAACTCGTCCTTTACCGGCGGTGGTGTGAAGGTCCGGTGACCTCGTCCTCGTCCCATTCCTACGCATCATCGTCGTCAAGTTTGGGGACGACTTTTTTGAGAAGGAGAAGACCCAATACGACGCAATTCGCGTAGGCGAATATCACGCCATCTAAACGCTCCCTCTTCGCCACCAAGTCCACCTATTTCTTCTTGTAATTGAGCCAGATGGTGCGGTCGCTCTTCGTCCGTGACACCTTCCCGATGTCGATATGCTTGAAGATTTCTCCATGACGGACGACCGAGTCGTAGGTGGTGTAGCGCTCATCTAATGTCTCCTTAACATAGCGGTGACCGGAAGGACGTGACGCCCGATGATGAGATGGGGTGGACGAGCCATTGGCTTCTCATACAGGATCTGTACGTGAGCATTTTGGATATCCCAAAAATAGTGTGTTTTGGGATTTCAATACGGGCACTAGTCGAGTAAAGGATCCTTTTGCGTGGCCTCCAGCCCATAAGGGCGATCCTCCTCCTTCTCCTCGACGACGAGAAAGGCCTCCTCCTTCGCTTGCTTCTTGTGGAGCCTATTCAAACCTATGGAATCAGTATTAATGTTGACATCTCGAAGGTGGTATAACTTTCGAAACTGCTCTGCGTACGTTTCATTTTCGTCGTACAGTGATACGACCAGACTACAAATGATATGGCCCACAAACTGAATCATCAACGATTTGTCTCTACTCGTAAGTGTTGGACGGGGAATTTATCGTACGTATAGCACGGTTGTATAACTTTCGAGTATGTGCTTGGATGTTCAAGGAAGAAGACGGCGGTATCTATCTTCAGGTCCGGCTCTGGGGGTAGGCCACCTTGGCCTGGGCCAAGGGCCCCGGTCGGCATCATCAGATACATATAAGACTATACATCTATTTGGCTGAAAAAAATGAATCAGTACAGGCCCAGCCCAACTACGGGAGATGAAAAGGCACGACGCCTGGCATACTACATCGATCGATTCGATCGATTGAATCGCATCTCGGCATCTGCGTCTGGTCCTCGTCGCCTCGGGGGCTCGTCCGCCTCCGCCTGCTGCTCTCTCTGTCTCTCGAAGACTCGCACGGACGCCCGGCCGGCCGGCCGCCGGCTGCTGCAATCAGGTGGCCCTTTAATCCTTGATTCCGTAATTCCCCGTCTTGATTTTCTTGGTACGGTTGATTTTCTTGCTTTCTTGGCGTAAACGTATTTATCTTTTCAGTTTCATCATCTTTCTAGTCGTATTGATCTATTGATTTTTTTTGCAGCTTTAGGATTTAGGTGTTACAATGACGAAACCTAAGTCTGGTGCTGCGAAAAGGAAACAAAAAAAAACTAGAGAATCAATTCATTGAGTCACAAAAAGGTGCTATAAAAATGTTTTTTCCAGTGCTGAGTACTGTTGATAATCAAAGACGAGAATCTGAACCCGGACAAGATGATGATCATAATTCAAACGATGATCATGAAGTTAACGACCAGTCCTTGGATGACGGTAAGTAACTAACTAGCGTCGATTTTTGTAGAAGTAAGTAACTAACTAACTACAATTTTGTATTTAAATGCAGATATTGATGTTGATCTTAATGAGAACAGTACAGGAGAGGAAAATTTGCAGCCTTCGCCTGATGCTCAGAATGGTGAGGAACAAGATGATTCTCTTTTATCTATATATGATCCTCGAACATGGGATAATCTTGACAATAGCAAAAGGGATATTTTAATTGAAAAGGGGCCGGTGCGAGAATTGGGACTGGAGTTTCCTGAAGATGCTGATGGTAGACATTTTTCATATGATCACTACTTCAGAGAGTTAGCTAACAAAGAGGTTACTGACAGAAAGTGGTTGGTTTACTGTAAAGAGTTGGACAAAGTTTTATGTTTTGCCTGCAAGTTGTTCAAATCAAACCAGTGCAGGTCTTTGCTAGCGTCTCATGGATTAAGCGACTGGAGGCGTATCAGTGGAAGACTCAAAGAACATGAGAGAAGTCTTGAGCATTTAACAAACATGAGCACATGGAATGATCTAAGGTTGAGGTTAAGAAAAAATCAAACAATTGATGATGAGATGCAGCGGCAGATTGCAAAGGAAAAAGAGAGGTGGAGGCAGGTTTTGCTAAGAATAATTTCTGCAGTGAAGTTTCTTGCAAAACGTAATTTGGCCTTCCGAGGAACAAATGAGAAGTTGTATCAAGATAATAATGGTAATTTTCTAGGCACGGTTGAAACAATTGCTGAATTTGATCCTGTGATGCAAGAACATATTAGGCATATTCAAAGTAATGAAATACATCATCATTATCTTGGCCACAATATTCAGAATGAGTTGATTTCACTCCTTGCTAATGCTGTGAAAAAGGTTATCTTACGCACCATCAAGGATGCCAAGTATTTCTCTATTATATTGGACTGTACCCCGGATGTGAGCCATGAAGAACAAATGACGCTAATTGTGCGTTGTGTCAATATGTCAAGTAACATTCCGAGAGTGGAGGAGTTTTTCCTAGAATTCTTAAAGATTGATGACACATCAGGATTGGGTCTTTTTAAAGTATTGATGGATACATTAGATTCTCTTGATTTGAATGTCGCAGATGTTAGAGGGCAAGGTTATGACAATGGCTCCAACATGAAGGAAAAAAATCAAGGTGTTCAGTCTCGGTTGCTTGAAGTTAACCCCAAAGCATTATATATGCCATGTGCATGTCATAGTTTGAATCTCACTCTTTGCGATATGGCGAAATCTTGCGAACAAGCTATTTCATTTTTTGGTATTATACAGCGTATATATGTACTGTTTGCACGCTCTACTAAAAGGTGGAAGATTTTGCTTGATAATGTTCCCAATCTGACTCTCAAACCTTTGTCTAATACTCGGTGGGAGAGTCGAATAAAGAGTGTGCAACCTATAAGGTTCCAAACTGCACAAGTAAGATCAGCTTTGAAGGCACTAGAGAAGTCTTCTACCGATGATCCAGCTGCAGTAAGTGATGCTCAATCTTTGTTCAGTGCACTTGGGAAATTTGAGACTTTAGTTGGTATGGTTATTTGGCATGATATTCTATTTTCTGTCAACATGGTTAGCAAAAAGTTACAGGAGAAAATTGTGTGCATCGATGCTACTCTCAAACACATTGAAGGGGTCATTTCATATTTTTAGAAGTACAGAGATGAAGGCTTCTATTCTAGTATTGAGAGTGCCAAAGTTATTGCATCGAGTATGGATGTGGAGCCAAAATTTCGAACAAAACGTCAAAGTAAAAGGAAGAGGCATTTTGATGAAATCAATGATGTAGATGATGATCTACAACTATCAGCTATTGAATCATTCAGAGTTACTTACTTTCTTGTCATTGTTGACACCGCAATTGCTTCATTGACTAGTCGGTTTAAGCAGCTGAAGGAATTTGAAAATGTGTTTGGTTTCTTATTCAACTCAAATAATCTGAAGTCTTTGGATGATAGTAACCTACGAAAATCTTGCACTAGTTTTGCTAAAGCTTTTACTCATAAAAGTTCGCATGATGTTGATCTTGATGATTTTTTCTGAGTTAAAAGTGTTGCAAGTAACTTTGCCAGATGATTTGATGTCAGCACCTGAGATTCTTCAGTTTGTTACAGCTGTAGATTGCTATCCAAATGTGTCAGTTGCCTATCGGATCCTCTTGACTGTACCTGTGACTGTAGCCTCGGCTGAAAAAAGTTTCTCTAAATTGAAACTACTGAAGAATTGTTTGAGGTCGACCATGTTACAAGACAGATTGAATGGATTGGCCATGTGCTCTATTGAGAAGGATATCTTGGACAACATTGATTTTGATATTGTCATCAATGATTTTGCTTCTAGAAATGCCCGAAGAAGTTTTTTTCTTGAAGAATTGAAGCATTATTGTCTATGAATTAGAATTTGGATCTATTTAAGGTAATCAAACTAGCAGGGAATATTGTTTCTCATATTTAATATTTTGCTACTTTATTAGTCTTCCTTTCATGATATGACATAGTCTGCGTGATTATCAATTTTTTATATGTTATATGTCTCAGGATAACAAAATATGATCGGATATGCGTACATATATATTGCCTGTAAGAGCCCTTTTTTCAACTTGGCCAAGGGCCCCGAAAAACATAGAGCCGGCCCTGCTATCTTAAAGGTGCAGAGGACGTAACTCTCGATCACCGAGCACTGTACGGCATCCATGGATCTACATGAGCACCATGAGTTTGGACGGTGCTGGCGCAGCGGCAGCAGCTACGTACGATCGAGACCGGCCATCAAGGCTTGCTTTTCTGGCCTTGTCCATCCAGTGATTATACTTTGTGCAAGCCAGGCGGTTGATCAGTCCCTTCCTTCTTGTGCGCTTTCGCCACAAATTTTCCGCTGAGAAGTCAGTCGACGCATGATTTTGCGGTCTCGAGTTTCATCACCGAGCAGTTTATACATACACAGGGGAACAAATTAGCTCTGATCAGGGCCGGCCCTGGGGCGGGGCGAGTGGGGCGGCCGCCCCGGGCTCCCCCCAAAGTCAGGGCCCCCTTCCAGATATATATGTACGTTGTGTAAAAAAAAGATATATATGTACGTACAGATACAAGTCTTTCGTCCTCGAGCGAAAAAAATTGAAGCCAATCTCAGAGTCAGCGGCAGCGCCCGAAATCACTAATTAAGGAGTACTCGTTGCAAAGAGCACTCCACTTTACCAGGTCGCGACAAGTGGCGCACATGCAGCGCGCCACTTGTCGCAACCTGTGAGTTTTCTCTTTTTTCGTAGATCCATTTATTCAAAACGTTTTATCTCTTAAACCCTGCGTCCAAATCTCGAACCGTTTTCACCATAGGATTCCTCGCGTCGAGATCTTCAAAACTAAATCCCATGTTGATAGATTTTGACGAACTTTTTTTCATGATAAAATCGGGCGAAAAAATCGAACTGGGAGCACGGTTTTTTCCCTTTTCAAAAGAGGCACGCCCGCCACTCGCGAAATCACAACCGCGCCTCTCGTGGAAGCAAACCCGTGACCTCGTGGAAGGAAAAAAACAAAAAAACACGTTTTTTTCGTTTTCGAGAGGCACGGTCATGACTCTCGCAAAAGCACAACCGTGCCTCTCGCGAAAGCAAAACCGTGACTCTCGCGAAAGAAAGAAAATAGAAAACGCGTATTTTTCCCTTTCCGAGAGACACGGCCGTGACTTTCGCATAAGCACAATCGTGCCTCTCGCGGAAGCAAAACCGTGACTCTCACGAAAGAAAAAAAACAGAAAAACGCGTTTTGTTTTTCCCTTTCCGAGAGGCACGGCTGTGACTCTCGTGAAAGCACAACCGTGCCTCTCACGGAAGCAAAACCGTGACTCTCGCGAAAAAAAACAGAAAACGCGTTTTTTTCGTTTCTGAAATGCACGGCCGTGACTCTCGTTAAAGGATAACCGTGTCTCTCGCGGAAGAAAAACCGTGACTTTCGCGAAAGGAAAAAAAAAGAAAACGCGTTTTTTCGCGCAAATATTTTTTTTCGAATTTTTTTTGATAAAAAAACTAAGAAAAACCGGGAGAAAACCAAAACGTCAAAATAACCCAAAAAAAATCATTTAAAAAGTCGAAAACGCGTGCGGAAAAAAAATCCGAAAGAAGCGTACAGAGCACGACACATGACGAATGGCTGAGAGCGTGCTAAGGGACGCTGATCGTTGCAAGGCTTCTGAAGGAGGGCTCGTTAACTAGTTGTCTCCACGCAGCGCCTCAGCGCTCAGGGTCTTGCGTGCTACGCCTAGGAAGTACAAATAGATACGATCGGGCCTGGCCCATGTTTGCAGCGTAATGCAGACTGGGTAGGAATCGGATCGTTCGATTTAGTCACGATTTCCTCCTGTAATTTCGGATCGTTCGGTCCATCCCTGACCTTTTGCCTGCTCCGCTTCAACTCTGCCCCCTCGCTGCACGAACGACGCGACGGTCGCACCCTCTTCCCTCGCCTGTTCTTCTTCCTGTTTCTTTTCTTTCTAATTCTGATTTCCAAATTCTCGATCGATCAAACAGGTTAACCGAGAAATTTGATAGGGCGCTTGAATCATTGCACACACATAGGCAGATTGGATTACAAAGAGAAGGTACTATACTAATTAATATGCCCTAGCAGATTTTGTTATCATATTAGATGATCTTCTATACTTAATCTAATATTTTAATTAGTTTTGTGCTAATTTTCAAAACTATTTGTTCCTTTCAATTTCAGTAGGGTTATGTCGAGTTCGGGTAGAAAGTATCCATCCGAAAGTGATGATAAAAGAAAAAAGGAAAAAGGAGGCAGATGAGAAGAAGGAGCATTGAGAGGATCCTTTAATATTATAAGAGCGATAAAAACACTCCAAGAAATCCAGACGAGTTGGCGATAGTTCTTGCGGAAGACCAAACAAATGTCAATCAGAAAGATGATGGTCATACTCCTACAGAAGACGATGTTAACATCAACATGGATGATACCAATGTGAGTGATCATGAGCCCATATTTAATTCATTTGCGACAGAATATACTAGTGTTGATGAGGAACCGGTTATTACCGTGGATATTTATAATCCAAGAAATTGGGTAGTCCTAATAACAAAGCGAGGGACATATTAGTGAAAAAGGGGCCTAAAAGGGAAGAATAAAACACTAAATATCCGTTGGATGAAAATTCACGACATTTTTATAGCCATTACTCAAGAAAAATGATCATTGGAGAGGTGCGTAATATATAGGAGATGGTTAGTATTTCAAAACACGCAAAAAATGTTTTGTTTTTGCTGTAAATTTTTCAATTTCGATAAATGCAAGAGCGCATTGGGGCCTTGAAATGTCAATTAGGTAGTCGACAAGACATCTGGTTTTGGATGATATGCACACTGATTTTGGATGCACTTAATTGTTAATTTCTTCGATAAAAGTATACATATTTATGATGGTTACTAGTTAGACATTTATACTACGGGCCCTGGATTATAGTTTCGCCCCGGGCTCCTGAAATCTCAGGACCGGCCCTGAAAGTGGGCCGTACGTATATGGATCGGGCCACAGATTCGATATTTGTGCCCCATCTGGGCGCTAGATCGTCTTGCCCAAACCACCAAGATCAAAGCAAGTAACACCCATGATTGGCGTTGTTAGGGCGTCAAATCGATGTCACTGTGCACCATAACTCAGCACCGAGGGTACGTGCCTACCTCATTAGCTCAAAAATGACAACATCGGGATAGCTAACTAGATGAGGTAATATATGTCTGTCAAACAATTCCCTAATTACTTCTTAAGATCGTACTATCAAAATTTCCTTGTTCTAATTGACTAATAATCAGAAAATTGAACTTATTTGCTACGTTGTTCGGCCTGATTAAGGATTTTAGGCGCACGCATGCGTGCCCACCTTTTGTGGGACATTAATTAGAAGATGGTTGGCGTGTCGCACTCGCAGCAAAAGCTTTAAAACTTGACCACTTTGCTTTGCTTTCTAGCATGTCAACGTCGTCTATTCAGCTACGTGTGCATAATGGTGATTAATTTTGTTGATTCCATTCATGCTACAATGCTTTGCTTTCTACCATGTCTAACATCTCGTCTATTCAGCTACGTGTGTGCACGGTTGGTTAATTTTGCCGATTCCATTCATATTACATATGGTCATTATTTTGTTCACAAGGTCATTTGTTGGTAATTTGTAACCACAATAGACGACCATACCAACAGACCCGTCGAGGAGGGTGTGCGAGACGTGCGACCGCACAGGGCCCCAGAATCGGAGGGGCCCCGATCGGACAGAAAAATCACGAAGCTTTCCGTTTAATTCGCTAACTGGCTGGCTTTTCGGCTGGTCGCTCGATCCTAAAATGCAGCCGGATGCGCGTGAAGCGGACGCACGTTGTGGTGATGCCCCTGGTCAAAGCCAACAGGCCCAGAGTCGTCCTAGTACCAATTTCCCATTCGGCCCTATTTGTACATAAAAGAAGATCCAAATAGAAAATCAAGGCAGACTAGTTACGTATTACTGGGCCTACTCTCTACACGCGAGCGTGCGTGTGTCCTCGTGTTCATGACTTCACGAGGCGCCGCCTACCTGCTTCGAGGAGGGGACGAGCCGCCGATAGATGGCGGTCGCTCACGGCGAGTCTGCCGTGTGTCCGGCCGTCACCGCTTGTTTCGCTACCGCAGCAGCCTCATCTCGTCATCCCCCAATATTTTCCAAGGTAAGCCGTTACCATATGCCCGGAATCAAAATTGATGAACGGCAAAGTAATTAGGGTTTGTTCGGTCACAAGGGAATTGGGGAGGAGTGGAGAGGATTGAGGTGGATTTTTTACTTGCAGAGGTTTAATCCCTCTCAGTCCCCTTAAACCCCTTCAAATTTTAAGGAACCGAACAATGCGTTAAGGTTATTTCTTCTTTCCTGATACATCATTGGTTCTTTTGATGTTATCGTGCCGCTGTATCAAATACAGTCTCTACTAGTACAGCAATGCTACTCGAGTAGGCGTGTACTTTATTTTAATCGAAACTAATAGGATTAACGCACTATCGTAATCTAATTTCTAATTCTAGAATTAATTATTCATCTGTACTCTACTAGCATACTTCATTCCAAGAATGACTCAATGAATTTTTCCTTTCTGAGTAGATTTAGTCGATTTAAAATTTTTGTTTTAAGAAATACTAGACGGATCATGCAAATTTTTGGGCCTCATCTTATATTTCGCACCGGGCCCCCGAATTCCTGGGAACGGCCCTGCATACCAATATTTCGGTCACAAAGAAAAAACACCGGGGGTCCTTTTAAGGTACATCTAATCGGTATGGACAATCCATTTCAATGGACGAACGGACTAGATCAACCAATACTACAACACAGTTCATGTACTATTTAGACTTGGAACAAATCCTGCGTCCCTAAAGGGTATTACACGAAGCCGAAAAAGGTAGAATTGGGACTACATAGGAAGGATGAGACACGAGACTCTAGCGAATCGGCATCTACATCAGTTTCTCAGTTTCCTAACTAGACACTATCTACACCAGTTTCGTAGGTGAGAGATAGGCTACACTTGATTTCCATTCACGGTGATGATGTGAAGGACATCTCATTCGCACCCTTTGTCCTCTCCGTCCGGCTGAGATCCTACCATTCCTCGTCATCCCTTGCTTGGCCCGTACACTTCCAGCGACAAGTGCGTACTAGTATTTGAATCTAGGAACATATATTCTGAAGTAGAAGAAGTTGATATACAAACAGAAAGACCAATGCTTCACCTGCACACATTCATAGGACGTGAGAAGCCTCATCTACATGATCGATTGGCTCGGATAGTTCATGTATCATGAATCAATGAATCATGCTTCAAAGAACTGAATCGAATCATTCATGCTTCAAGAATATAATGATCCAAGCTACAATCCACTCTTAACATCGCAACTAAGAAAGAAATTGGGTGATTTCAATTATGTGAAATGTCGACCGAGTTAAACATGAAATACCTAAATTGCTCTAAAATATTAACTTAGACCAAACTAATACTACACCTTGATTCAGTTCTATGAGTTACCGTAAAAAAACAAACTAACCTTGTTTGGAGGGTTTGCTCACTAGTTCAGTTTTCTTGCAAATATTGGCCCAACCATGGACCGACAAAATCTTCAATAAAATTCTGGCTGGCCACATCTCTCATTCATTGGACACAAATTAGACACACCCTAAAGTCTAAATATGTACTTCTCATTAAGTGGCCCCTTGTGTATGTACTACCAATATATAGGTCATTGGCTACAAAAAGTTTGAACTCTATGTATATGTGGAAACGTAAAGTATAGTGGTCCTTGAAGTTTGAGTGGCCCATGGAAAAGGATTGCTAGAGCCCACTCGTCTATTCAAATATGTGTGCAGACGAGTGAATAATTTTGCTGATTTCATTCATCTCACATTGCCACTTTTCTTAACCGCTATTTGCCATCAACTTTTTGTTAAATGGAGCATGAACCTTTGGAGTAAAAATATGAGACTGCAACTGAAAATACATAATTTAATTTTAATTTTTATTATTATATATTTAAATATTAAAAATATTATATCGTGAAAATTCCCATGCATGTTTGCACACTAGTAGAAAAAGGGCCTTTTGTCCCGGTTCATAAGGGCCTTTAGTTCCGGTTCTGGAAAACCGGGACTAAAGGCCCTCCACGTGGCCGCTGCCTGGAGTCCACCTTTAGTCCTGGTTGCTAACACCAACCGGTACTAAAGGAAATTTTATGATTTTTTTTGAATTTTTTTTGAATTTCAAATTTTTGAATTATTTTAACCTCTAATCTCTAATCACCTCTCATCACTGCTCAATTTAACCTTTAATCTCTAATCACCCCTCATCATTCCAAATCATCTAACTTCCCGAACGGTCACCCATCCTCTCACTACTCAAGCCTGAGCACCTTAACTTCCGGATTCTATTCTCCCTCGTTTCCAAGTCTGCACTTATTGTTTTCCTAACAATAGTAAGATGTCAATCCTATTAACCCTCAGGAATTTAGCTTGAGCATGAAGTCACACATTTCACTGTTTGAGTTTGAAACTATTGTTCTAAAAAACAATAATTATTTAGTAACACTAATACTTCTTGAATAAGTAGTTTGACCACAGTTTGACCCAAGTTTGACCACAGTTTGACCAGATTTGACCAAAATTCAAAAAACTAAAATAATTATTTAGTAACACTAATATTTCTTGAATAAGTAGTTTGACCATTGTTTGACCACAGTTTGACCATATTTGACCAAAATTCAAAAAAACTGAAATAATTATTTAGTAACACTAATATTATTCAATAATTATTTAGTAACACTAATACTTCTTGAATAAGTAGTTTGACCAGATTTAACAAAAATTCAAAAAAAACTGAAATTTGAGCATAACTTTTTTTCCTTTTAGAATTTGAGGATTCTAAAAATTTGCAAACAAGCCGTAGGCAGTCAAAATCAGGAGCGGATTTTCGTTCTGAACATTTTGATATATTATACGTTTTTTTCCGACATCGTATGCAAAAGTTATAGCCGTTTTACATTTTCCCTACATTTTTGCAAAACATGTCCAAATTTTAGTTTTTAAATTTTCCTTACTAGTAGATGTAGTAATATAACTACCTCTAGAAGGATTTTATTTTTTGAAGTTTTTATTATTTTCTTTTGATTTTTTCGAAACAAAAAGGCGATCGGGGGGGGGGGGGGTAGAGTTTGAAAATGGGACCTTTAGTCTAAAGGGCATTGCATTCTTTAGTCCCGGTTTGTGTCTCAAACCGGGACTAAAGGTCTAATCTTTAGTCCCTGTTTGAGACACAAATCGGGACTAAAGGGCATCACACCCTTTAGTCTCGGTTCGTGCCTCAAACCGGGACTAAAGGGCTCAGGTGAACCGGGACTAATGCCTTAGCCGCACGAACCGGGACCAATGCTCACATTAGTCCCAGTTCGTGACTGAACCGGGACTAATGGGCTGACCCGGCCTGGAACTTTGCCCCCTTTTCTACTAGTGGCATGTTGTGGTGAGCTTTTCCCTATGCATGGTTGCATATTGAGGTGTGATTTTTCCCATACATGTTGCATGCCGAGGTGACATACGTGCATATTAAGAGAAATATGTTAATGGTGGCTAGCTATTATATATAGATGATATATATGTGCTAAACACTTCAAAAAGGGTTATGTGTTGGTAATATGTGACTGCAATAGACTTCCATACAAATTTTGGTCATAAAACGTAGGGTCCTTTTATAATACACATCTAATCGACATGGGCTATCTACTTAAGTGGACGAACGAACCAGATTAACCAATACTACATCACATTTTGTGTAGTGTTTTCACCATGAACAAATTTTGCAAACACAAAGGGTATTATGAGAAGCAAAAGAAGGGTGGATCTAAGCACAAATATGGAGACTCGAGCCTCCAGAGAATTGCCAGATCTCTAACTGGACACCAGCACCACTAGTTGCATAGGCGAGAGATAGGTTGTGCTTGGTTTTGTCAGTGAGAACATGGCGGCCATCTCTTTTGCACATGTTGTCCTCCATCCAGTTGAGACACTCACATCCCTTGTTGTCCCTGCTTGGCCCCTATACCTCCAACGACGAGAGAATAACAATATTTGAATTTGGCAACATATGTTCTTTAAGTAGACGGAAGTTGATATACAAATACAAAGACCATTGGTTCGCCTCCACACATGCATAGGACAACAAGCCTCATCTACACATCCATCAGGAATCAATGAATTGTGCTTGAAAGAACTGAATCAAACAAGTCATGCTTCAAGAATATAATGATTCAAGCTACAACTTTCTCTTAACACCGCAACTAACAGAAGAAATTGCGTGATTTCAATTATGTAAAAATTGACCTAGTAGCGGAAGGCAAACGAATGACCGCATATGCAGATGGAGGCGAAGAAGAAAGTGGTGGGGTGCCATTGCGGCCTATGAGCACAAAGAAGGATCAATAAAAATAACTCCAAGCACTGATGGACAAATTACCCCTACTGAAGCCACCGGAAAATATCTAAAACGCCCTAGAAAATCAATCGTATATCAAGCTACACATAGATTTAGTAGCAAAATGCATCTGGAAAAAATTTCTCTTGTTTGGATGGTTTGCCAAATTTCTGGTATGCCTTGCTCACTAGTTTAGTTTCCTTGCAAAAATTTTGCCCAACCATGGACCGGCAAATCCTTCACTAAAGTATTAGTTGGCCACATGTCGCGGTCATTTGACTCAAACCAGACACAGCCTATAACCTAAATATGTAGTTCGTAATTAGCCTTTTGTGTATGTACTACCAATATATAGGCGGTTGGCTAGAAAAAGTTTGCTCTCTATGTATATGTGGAGATGGAAACGTAAATCAGTGGTTCTTGAAGTTTGAGTGGCCCATGCTAGGATTGGTAGATTCCATGATGCCTCTACAATCTGCTAGATGATAGGACAAGGGATTTTCTGGCAAGATTTAGTATATTCGAGATGCAATCATGCATAGGGAAGCACTCTTTGAAGCTAAGGTTGCATGGTGCTCTACCCAATCATGGCCGTTGATCATGTAATTCGATGACTAAGAACAAGAGGCGCACAATTCATGGTTAGTGAATTTCTCACTTGCTTTATAGCCAAAAAAGAAAAGGTTCTTTGGTTCCATTTAGGCAGTAGACAAGAACACACCAACTTGTCTAGAATAGTGATTAACCACGAGTCGCACTCTCATATGAAAAATGAATAATTAAACCTGTCTATAAAAAAGATCGAGCTCAGCTCAGTATTGTGTTACTCCACTTGTTGGGACATGACTGAAGGTGACAGCACTAGTTAGAGGATAAGAAAGTTAGACAACACAGGGGTCATCCTACTTTGGTTTGGGGGATAATATAATGTCCGTGGAGTGCAACAAGAACCTTTTGAGAAAAGTTACGGGTTAAGATTTCTCATCCGTTTTGCATCATGACATGCATGATTCATGACTACTCATTGCATGGAAAACTACGGGCGCAAGAGATTGATGTGATTTGATAATTCAACCAAAGGCTGACAGGATTGTATTGTAATAATTCCTATTGTGTTGGCTCACCTAGAAAATGGTAGTTAATTACTTTTGAGGAGACAGTTGGTATGAGTAGGGTTCACCAATAGTACCACAGATTGGTGTAGGGCCAATGTGGGGGTGTAATACACAGTGCATTTCTAATATTTTATTATCATCTAAATATCGTCGATCTCAAGATATCGTGCTGCCTTAGTTTTTCGGAGGAGGGTAAGATATGCAGTGCGTGCGTTCATAGGTTTGACTGTATATGCGTATATGTGAATATCTGTGTTGTGTTGTGTTCAAAAATAAAGTGCGCTCGGGGTGGAAGAATCGGGCACTAGCTAGCTTGGTCTTCCAAATTTTCCCTGGTCAGTTCAACTAGTATGATAATATGGAAAGGGAGAAACAAACAAGTGCAGGCGCACGTTCCCCTATCTATTTGATCAAGCTTCATGAGCCAGGAGACCACGGAAATCCATGGAGCGAAATAGTTTGACCCGATTACATGCATGCAAGAGCAATCGCAAGGAGGAGGCAAAGTGCAGGTTCATTGGATTGGATCGTCTGCTCTACGCCAGCGTCGAGACGCATGCACCCATCGGTATGGTGGTGGCGCCCAACAGCCGAAGGAAGGCAGAGACGTGGCGAAACATGAAAGATGGGACAGAGCCGAGGTGCTAGACCATACTGTTGTGGGTTGTCTTGGATTGTTATTAGCTCGTGCACAAAATATCTTAAGACGACGAGTCGAGTTGAGTGGCTGCAAACAATGCCTCCGGTCACATCAGAGCTAATTTGTTCCCCTGTGTATGTATAAACTGCTCGGTGATGAAACTCGAGACCGCAAAATCATGCGTCGACTGACTTCTCAGCGGAAAATTTGTGGCGAAAGCGCACAAGAAGGAAGGGACTGATCAACCGCCTGGCTTGCACAAAGTATTTGCCCTGTCCAGCATAAAGATTGAGCCGAGTTTATCACCTCGGTGTCTCTCCCGTGGGGGCCAGAGTAATGCTAGACCTACGTAATTTTTGTTACCTGTTTTATGTAAGCATCAACGTGGATCAATATTACTGGATCAGGAGTGGGGGAATTGGAAGTTTACGTAGGGTTCTAGGTCTAGGATTATCGCCCACTCTGGTAGCGCCGAAATTTTTCTGGATAACGAGGGAGCAGGTTTCTCCACTCCACATATGCAAGCATCACCAGGCATCAAGGCACGCAGCAAAGCTGCGGTTGCATCTGAGATTTGATGCGGTAGACGCGAATCGGAATGGAAGAGTAATGCGCAAGTTGCAAAAGGCAAGTACTACTACTAGTCATAGTTAATTAACTAGTATGAGTAGTACTTGTCTAGCACTAGCACTACAATCTAAGCTAAGCAAGTGAAGTACTACTCGCGCGTAGGTACAATACAGGTGCTCGTGCCATGATGCACGCACGCCAATTGCCAAACCATTGTAATAATCCCACTCCACTGCATGTCTCCAGCTCAGTTCGAGAGAATCTGTAGGAAACACCAGTAGAAATTAACTACAAGTGTGCAAGTCTACTACTAGTATAGAAGGATGGGTCGAGGTGCATGTCAGCATGTGCATGCATGATCACCCCAGCCAGCCAAGAAGGGAGGGAGAGAGAGGGGCACGCGCGTCGCCATAGGATACCGTCGGGGCGGACAGCACGGCCGATCGATCGGTCGATCGTATTCGTGGAGAGGAGACACCGGAACAAAACGGCTTAATTATACTACCACTACCAGCCGCAGTATGTTACGTACGGCGCTTCTGAGAGAGGTCGAGATCGAGATGAAGAGGGGTCGATGAGTATAGTACGCCCCGTCGACGATCAGCCCGCGTGCCTCTTCCATACGTGCGCACACCGTCGCGGGCAGGCCCTAGCGAGCGTGGCGTCTATAGCTACAAAGCTGCATTTCTTTTTGTCGTGGCTGACGGCCGCTGGTCCGGTCGGTCCGCCGGGCCGGGAATCGTTGGAGCCGGCAAGCAACTGCTCCGCGCATGCATGATCAATCACGATCGGAGCACTCGATCATCTTATTGTCGTTGCGGCACAAAATCCGCCCAACAATAGCAGTCTGCACCAACGTACTAAGCGTACGCATGCATGCCCAGATGGATGCAAATGGAACCGAATCTCCACACACAGCAACCAAACCAGAACCACTTGGCTCATCAGACGACCCCAGCCATGCATGCATGAGCAGGAGATCGAGAAGTTATACCGAGTAGTATTTGTAGTCGTCGCTAGGTGATCTATGGATTTGGATGTCATTTTTATTATTTCTGGTATTTTTTATACTGCCATGATTGAAAATGAATAGATTAAAAAAATTCCCGCAAAAAAAAGAGTGGTACATCCAGGGCCTGTTTGACTATCTGCATCTATTTTCCGCACTTTACATATGTAACCCGACTGCATGGCTCACAAAAAAAACCGACTGTGCAGCCTCTAACACATAACGGTGTTCCTCCTTGTTCTCGTTGGCGACAACAGAGGCATCCTTCTTCATTTGCTTCTCATTGAGCCTATTCGAACGGAGGGAACTTTTGGTCTATGGGTGTATATACACCATATATAAAAAAATAGTAACTAAATAAAAGTTTAAAAAGTATTTTTGAAATAAATTTGACCGTTCATTGTACTTGTAAAAAAATTCCACAAAAAAGGAAAACCCCCGTTGACTTATTTTAGAAAAGAGCAAATTTTGGTCAAAATAATGTGAATAGTGACCTATAATTTTTTTTGCCCTCAAGTCAAAGCTGATTTTTTATTCGTGAAAATTTACATACTAATGCAAAAGAAAGTCAAGTTTATTCTAAAAAGACTTCTAATTTTTTTACTTTTTATTTTATTTAATATTATTATTTTCTCATAAGGGGTGCATATACACCAGGAACCAAAGGGTATTTCCCCTATTCAAACCACTAATACTGACATCTCAAGGGGGTATCTATCGTACAGTTACTATGTGCTTTTGAGTATGCGCTTGAATGTTCAGAGAAGAAGACAGTGGTACTATCTACCATCTCGACACCGCACCGCTCTGCAAGCATGGGCAGGAAAGGCGCTCGAAAACCTTGTAGTATCGCCTAGGAATGCTATCGCACCGCCTCGGAATGCTATCTCCATCATCCATGGAGGAGCAGAGGACACTCTTGATGAGCGAGCACTATACCTGTACACTATCCATGGATCTACTTTTTTTTTGAGTTTGTCCATGGATCTACATGAGCACCATGAATGCAGCGAATCCGACATTCCCACTGCCACTAGTTTGGATGGTGCTGGCGCAGCGACAACAGCTACGATCGAGACCGCAGCAACGTCGCCATAATAGCTAGCACCACGCGCGCGTATTCGCGGGAGCACCGACACACACGGCTCGGTGGCGCCGTTTTCACCTGCGGTTTCTCTCGTTTCCCCGGCCATCTAGGCTTGCCTTTGGACAATGCTACACCTGCGTAAACTGTTTTACGTATCTTGCGAAGGAGCTTAGGTGGAATAATTTTATTGGATAAGAAAAGTGAGGGGGGCCCATCCAGTGAAATACAGGGATCCGGCTTGCCTGCTCCCTCTTCATACTCCCATCCGTACTCCCACTTCATCCTACGGGCTGTCATTTTCCCATTTTCCTTTCTAATCTAATCATCCTCCTCTGATTTTAAGTGGATGGGGCCGGGCCTTATTTTGTTCCAATCAAATCAAGCCACGTATGCGAGAGCACGGATGGACACACACACAAGGAGCAGGCAAGTCTCATCCGAAATTCAGGGGGCTCTATTAGTTAGGGATGGAAGGCTTTAGAGCAACTCCAATGGGGTGACCTAAACGGACAGCGCATTTGTCCGCTTTTTGTCCGTTTGGGTGGGCTGCCCGCCCGGTGTCCGCCCAGTTTTGCATTCGGGTCGGCAATGCGCCCAACGCGCCGACCCATTTCATGTCCAAATTCAACTTTTGAATTAAAAAAGGCCCGCGACCGATCATGCCAGCGGCCATGTCTCATGCCGGCACCATGCCAGCACTGACATACAATGTCGGCTTCAGAAAATACCACAGTTTCTGCTGGCGCACTCGCTCGCCAGCCAGCCGGCACACATGCCAGCACGTAAAAAATGGTGGGACTTGGAGTTCGACCATGCCACCGCGGCTCCCGTGGTCATGCCGGCACACTTGCCGGCATAAAAAAGATGGCCCTCGACGCCATAGATCAGTCGTCCTGGAACTTGAGCATATCGGCCTGCATCTTCTCGAACCACGGCCTTTTCCTTGGCGACAAGGCGTTGAGATCCACCTTCATGATCTTCACCCCGGTCATCATGCTTGCAAGAGCCATTTCTTTCGCCTTTGTCTTGGCGTTGGCGGCCTCGATCTCTAGCATCTTCGCTTGCTTCTCGGCCTCGAACTCGAACATCTTGGCTTGCTTCTCGGCGTCAAGCTCAAGCCTCCTCCTTTGGATCTCCATGAAAGCGCTCATTTGCTCTTCTTTGAAACGCCGACGCTCCTCCTCCCTTGAGTCCTTCTTATTCATCATGCCGTCCACACTTGCGATCAAGGCATTGGTGGCCGCATCTCGCTTGTCCTCCTTCTTGGAGTTGGTCTTCCCCCGCGGTCGTGCCGGCTCGCCCTCCCCAACATCCTCCACGACGCCCTTCCCCCCACGTGCCTTGAGCGCGGCATATTGTGGCTTGAACTTCTCTTCGTCCTTGATGACACGATAGCAATGGGAGAGGTTGAAGCACTTGCCATTGTGTTGAACCTTGAATGCCTCCAAAGATTGAAATGCCTACAAAATATTTCCATGCAAGCATATGGGCAAGTGATAGCAAATGAAGACGTAAAAAAATGATCTTGATGGCACAAAAGAGGCCGACTTGCTTGCTATCATACCATGTCTTGCACGCCGATGCCGCTCACGGGGCCAGCCTTGACGCTCTTAAGGGTGGCACAAAACTTGTTGCACTCTTGTTGGATTACCCTCCACCGCTTGGAAATGGAGATCCACCCGCGCGTGCTCACAAATTGATAGGGTGAAAACTTCTTGCGCTCATGAAACTCGCGGTGCACACGAGTCCAAAAGGTTGAATGCTTTTGCTCGGCGCCCGTCTTTGGGTCTTGTCCAATGTCTCGCCGACACTCGCATAGAAGCTTGTCCTCGGCAGCTGTGTACGCCTTCGTGCGTTTGCTCTTGCGCTTCGGCTTCGGCCCGACGGCTTGGTTGGCGAGCTCGTCCTCGAACAAAGGCTCCACTTCGATGTCGCACTCGTCCTCTTCCTCTAGCCCATAGTCGTCCGGGACCTCGTGGTCGAGGGGGAAGCCGTCCAGGTCGATGCCGACCTGATCACGCATGAAGGCCGCCTGATAGGGATCATAGCCAGCGGCCGGCGTGAACGCCCCGCGGCCGTCCTGGCTTTGCGTCTCCGCAGGATCGTAGCCAGCGCCCGGCGCACCACCCTCGAAGATGAGGTGTTGCATGTAGTCCTCGTCGACGGCGGACGACATTTCCTCGAACAGGTTGGGGGCGTCCGGGAGACCGCCGGCCGGCGTCTGTCGCGCGCGTTTCCTCGCGCCGCCGGACGACGAGCCACCGACCACCGGGGTGGCGTTGAGGTCCATGGGCGCGGGCACGGGTGTGGAAGGCGCGACCACGCTCACGTCGGGTGAGCACTCCCCGGAGAGGCGAGAGGCCTGCGGGTAGACGTGGAAACCGGGGACCGGGTTGCAAGCCGATGTGCGGGGTGAGTCGGGCATCACCATCCAAGGAAATGCCGACGAGCCGGTGCTGGCCGCGGCGACAACGGCTTGGACGAGGTGGTGCTGGCTAGGGTTTACCCCAAGCATGTAAAGCGTCTCCCTCGTTACAGCGGCGACGCGGGCGTTGGTGAACTCCTGCTGCGCGGCGGCGGTGGCGGCGGCCTGCGCAGCGGCCTCATCCCTCGCGTCCGCGGCGTGCCTCCGGCCCTTCCTCTTGGCCGACTCCCTTGCCCGTTGTTCGGGCGTCAGCGCCTTCTTCGGCTTGGTCCCCGCGGCGGTCTTGCGCGAGGCACGAGGCTTTCCTTTCCCGGAGGGGGCGACGGCGCCGGACGAGGCGAGGGAGGCGAGGCTGGCGGCGGCGTCAAGGTCGAGGTCGAGGTCGAGGTCGATGGCGTCCTCCATCGCTGGTTGGGGGCGGGGGCGCGCGCTGGCGGGAGCGTTTTTGAAAAAATGAGGGGAAATGGTTGTGGCTGGCACCGACAGGCGGGCCCAGGAAAAGGAGTAGGCGCACGCGCGCGCGTCCGTCTCATGTCCGCACCGACGCAAATCCGCCTAAAAAATAAGCCTGAAATGGGTCGCCCACGAACGAAAAACGGACGCGCGTCCGGTTGGGTCGCCGCGTTGGGCCGCCACTTTTATCCGCACCGACCCAAACAGACGCGGGCGGACGAAATGGATCGCCCCATTGGAGTTGCTCTCATAGCTTTTGGTAAAAGCTACGTATTTTTTGCTTGCTTTTCTGGCCTTGTCCATCGACTGATTATACTTTGACGATCTTACTCGAATAGGATCTGTTCTATAGGCTCGTACCGTTGTATCCTTTAGCAACAGAGATATTTTACGGTGCATCTAATTAATATAAGCCATTCATTCTTGGTCATTCAATGGACTAGATCCATCAATACTACTGAACAAAATCAGTAATATTTTCTATCTAAAGGATAAAATCGGAAGACAATCAAAACAAATACTAAAAGTCTACTGGCAAAATTGAAGGTGTGTTTTCTTCTCCATGCAGTCCATCCAGGGCCGTCGATGAGGGTGGTCAAGATGGGCGACCGCACAGGGCCCCCGAAAAAAAGGCCCCCAAAATCATTAATCTTGCACTAATTACGTTGCATGTCATGCATGATCTCTCATCGGCCGACGATTTATTTCCTTCTCTACGCACCCTTACATGCATGGGATTTCTTTACCTTGATTATCTCCCCTGCATGCGCGTGATTCCTTTCCATCTCATGTGATAAGTTTTTTTCCCACACAACTCCCTACTGCATACACCATTTAGTTCCGGATATTTTAGTACGGTAATTGCATGGGTGAGGATTCCGGATCAAAGAGAATCAACATGGAGATCGCTCCATTCGCGGGGGCCATTTTTTTACGTAGACTTTTATTTAGTGGAAACAACCTATCGAAGGGAATCAAAGAGCTGGAAATAAGAAATGATTAATATTTCAGAATTCCCTTAAATGAATACACACCCAATAATATGAAATAAAGGTCAATAATTTGAAGATCCTATTTTATGTTTGATGATCATATAATGCAAATGTGTAACCTGGAGTACTACGCACGACACAGTTGATACCAAGCAATCGGTTGCTCAGCAAAGTGATAAAATCTTGGATGATATATGTGAGGACAAGCACGCATTACATGAATTGAGAGCCGAACCGTAGCATGATTTATTATTCGCACCGGGGCCTCAAATTTCTGGAGACGGCCCTGAGTCGATCCACTCCGGGACTGTTGACGGAAGCCCGATTCCTGGATTACTTTACCGCAGAGATACAAGAAAGAGATGATTGTACCTCGCCCCAATCGATCCTTGCCGGTCGCTGGTCGATGCCTTTTGCCGAGATGCACGAAGCTAGCCAAGCTAGCGTCCTTGATTTATTTTTTTTTGAGGGAAAGCTAGCGTCCTTGATTAGATCGGTCAAGTTCAGATGCATTACTACGATTATGATGAGCACCCAATAGATCCCGGCGATCACGCGTGGTATACGTATACAAGTCGACGGCTCCACACAAGCAACACATGCATACAAATGCAATCGAATCTCTCTAAAACAAAGGATGGACGAACCATGGTGGCAACACATCATGACCGGGGGCGGATGAGTGAGCACACAAGGAGTACATGATGGACTGTATAGAACGGATGCCGCGATGACCGCGACGGCAACAATGAGCGCAGACGGGAGTAGTCACAGCGAGGGGGTCTATAAATTACGAACCAAAAATTGACAAAATTATCCATCTAATCAACGGCTGAGATTATTTAATACTACTGCGTCTTGAAGGGAGTATGATGCACCTTAAAAGATCTCCAGCAATAAGGAGGCAAGCACTTCAGACTGATTATACTTTGGGTGATCATATTCCCCCCTGTGTGCTTTCGCCATAATTTGCTGTTGAGAGGTCAGTCGACGCATGATTTTGCGCTCTCGAGTTTCATCACCGAGCAGTTTATACAAATACAAACAGAGGGGAACAAATAACACAAAATCTGATGTGACTGGGAGCATTGTTTGCAGCCACTCAACTCGTCGTCTTAAGATATTTTGTGCACGAGCTATTAACGATCACAAGAGACAAGAGTGTGGTCTAGCACTTCGGCTCTCTGTCCCCTCTTTATCTTCGCCAATCGCCACGTCCCTGCCTTCCTCTTTGGCTGGTCGCCACCACCAGACGATCCATGCATGCATGCGTCTGGACGCTAGACGATCCAATCCAACGAACCGGCACTTTGCCTCTCCTCGCCATAGTGCTCCACACTTTTATCACGGTCAAACTATTCCGCTTAATGGATTAGTGGTCTCCTGGTTGATGATATGCATGAAGCGTGATCAGGTAGATGGGGGACATCCCCGATTTGTTAAGCAAACGTTCGGACGTAATTCTCGCTTGTCGTCTCGAGTGTACGTGTGGAGGTTGAATGCATTATTGGGTCGTCGTGTCGTCTACTCGTGATCATCGCGGCGCGGCCGACCGGCACCACCACCACAATTAACTAGTGCCGCTGGCGTACGTGCGCATTCATTTGTTGGTTTCTCCCTTTTCCACATCTTATTACCATATATCCTAATTAAACTTTCCAAACAATATTAAAAGGACCAGTCTAGAGCTAGTGCCCGATTCTTCCACCCGTGCGCACTTTATTAGGACGACAATCATGGGATTGGACGCTGCAACTGTACTGCAGTAGTGCACGACATTGTACATGCAAATCTGTGCTTGGATAGTTAGAGGAACTGTGGTATCTACAGCCCACCAGAGTTTAAATCCTAGTGCTCGCATTTATTCCTGCATTTATTTCAGGATTACCGGCTATGCGTATTCAGTGGGAGGAGATGTTCTCGTCGACGATGAGGTGCCTATGGTGACTGAATAAATTTCAAGATGATATGCCAGCTCAGTCTTTCGGAGGTGCTTATAAGAGTAGGGTGTGCCTGTGTGCGTTTATTGGGGTGAGTGTATGCGCATGTTTATGAGCGCTTGCGTTTGTACTGTGTTAAAAAAAACTGTACTGTAGTAGTGCACCACATTGTACATGCAACCAGTCTACAACACCATTGGTGAACCCTAACCACACCAACTGTTTCCTAAAGAAATTAGCAAATGCATCTCCAACATGATACATCAACGGAAGTCATCAAATGTCTGCAGACACAAACACATATTCAAGTTTTAACAAACTGGTAGCAAATATGGGCTGAGGGAGTCACACGCTGCTGAATCATTATATTGGACCCCACCACAGCCATCGACCCATTTCCCCCTCTCTCTTCCTTTTCTCTTCTCTCTTCATTGAACAAGGGGTGGACATTTGATAAACTCTCTCGGCTGTCTACGGACATATGTCCACGGAACATGTCCGCAGACATTTGATGGTGTTCGTTCTGGTGTACTGTATTGGAATTGCCCTAACTATCATTTTCTAGGTGAGCGAACAAACTATAGGAGTTAGAATACAATCTTGTGACACTAGTAGAAAACAGGGCTTTGGTCTAGGCCGGGTCAGCCCATTAGTCCCGGTTCAGTCCAGATCCGGGACCAATGTGGGCATTGGTCCCGGTTCGTGAGCCCAGGGGGCCGGCCGGGCCACGTGGGCCATTGGTCCCGGTTCATTTGGACCTTTTGGTCCCGGTTGGTGGGATGAACCGGGACCAATGGGCCTCGCTCCTGGCCCACCACCATTGGACCCGGTTGGTGGCTTGAACCGGGACCAAAGGCTCCCCTTTAGTCCCGGCTCATGCCACCAACCGGGACCAATGAGGTGCCTATATATACCCCTCGCTCACGAGCAGAGCACCCCAGTGCTCTGTTTTTCTCTGGCCGAGGGGGAGAGGGCTTGGTGGTGCTCTAGCTCACCTTCTATGCACACAAGGTGTTCGATGGAATGCCCGAGCCACACTACTTAAGCTTTCTCCTCTCCAAGTTCGACCTCCAAACTCCATTTTCCATAATATTGGTCTAGGTTTAGCGGTCCATCACGCCCCGTCCCCGTCTTCACCGCCGTCGATCACCCGCGCCGAGCTCATCGCCGGCACCACCGTGGTGAGCCTCTTGTTCTTATCTTCTTTCTGAAAGGAAAAATATTCTTACTTGTATTGTATGTTTACATAGATACTTGTATTATTTTCTTACTTTTATTATTGCATCTTATATAGTGCGATGGTTTTGGTATCCGCCCCCGTCGGCCCTCGTCCTGTCTATGATTCGGATGTGGTATATATATTATCTTTATAACTATTGGTTCATTTATTGTTTATGAAAATTATGCCGACCAACGCGACATAGATTTTATTATGTAGGATGTATGTGAATCGGAAATGCCAACCGACCCTATTGTCGAGAGGTTAAATTTAGTTGAAGAAGAAAACAATTTGTTGAAGGAAAAAATAAAAAAAATTGAGGAGGAGAAGATGATATTGGAGTTGCATGTTGCGGATGTCGTCGATGATCACAAGATCAAGATGGATGCAATGCGCTTGAAGATTAGAAAGATTAGAAAATATGCCATTTATACCGAGGCTTGGTATCATTATGCCGTTGGATCAATTGTTACCTTGGTTGCGATTATGATCGCATTTGTTTTCGCATTGAAATGTTTTACATAGTTTCAATGTATGGTTTAATTAATTAGATGCTCTGGAGAGCTATATGTTGTTAGATGAGAACTATGTATGTACTTTGGTTTTAATGTGATGATGAACTTCTATTAATTTGGACACTTAATTATATATAACGCACGTAGATGAACCGGCAATGGATGTACGGTGACAGACACACCTCCGAGTACATTAAGGGCGTGCATGAGTTTCTCGATGCGGCTGAGGTAAACAAGCAGAATGGTTTTATGTGTTGTCCATGCACTGAATTTGAGAGTACGAGGTCTTACTCTAACCGGAAAATCCTTCACTCCCAACTGCTTTACAAGGGTTTCATGCCACACTATAATGTTTGGACGAGGCATGGAGAAATATGGGTTATGATGGAAGACTACGAAGAAGGAGAGTACGATGACAACTATGTGCCCCCTGAATACGTTGATGCTGCAACAGGGGGAGCTGGTGAAGATCAAGAGGAACCAGACGATGTGCCCAATGATGCTGCAACGGGTGAAGCTGCTGAAGATCAAGAGAAACCAGACGATGTGCCCGATGATGATGATCCCCGCCGGGTCATTGTCGATGCAAGGACGCAATGCCAAAGTCAAAAGGAGAAGCTGAAGTTCGATCGCATGTTAGAGGATCACAAAAAAGGGTTGTAGCCCAATTGCGAAGATGGCAACACAAAGCTCGGTACCATACTGGAATTGCTTCAGTGGAAGGCAGAGAATGCTGTGGCTGACAAAGGATTTGAGAAGCTGCTCAAAATATTGAAGAAAAAGCTTCCAAAGGATAACGAATTGCCCGACAGTACATACGCAGCAAAGAAGGTCGTATGCCCTCTAGGATTGGAGGTGGAGAAGATACATGCATGCCCTAATGACTGCATCCTCTACCGCGGTGCATACAAGGATCTGAACGCATGCCCGATATGCGGTGCATTGCGGTATAAGATCAGACGAGATGACCCTGGTGATGTTGACGGCGAGCCCCTAGGAAGAGGGTTCCTGCGAAGGTGATGTGGTATGCTCCTATAATACCACGGTTGAAATGTCTGTTCAGAAATGAAGAGCATGCCAAGTTGATGCGATGGCACAGTGAGAACCGAAAGAAAGATGAGAAGTTGAGAGCACCCGCTGACGGGTCGCGGTGGAGAAAAATCGAGAGAAAGTACTGGGATGAGTTTGCAAAGGACCCAAGGAATGTATGGTTTGCTTTAAGCGGAGATGGCATTAATCCTTCCGGGGAGCAGAGCAGCAATCACAGCACCTGGCCCGTGACTATGTATGTATAACCTTCCTCCTTGGATGTGCATGAAGCGGAAGTTCATTATGATGCCAGTTCTCATCCAAGGCCCTAAGCAACCCGACAATGAAATTGATGTGTACCTAAGGCCATTAGTTGAAGAACTTTTACAGCTGTGGAATGGAAACGGTGTACGTACGTGGGATGAGCACAGACAGGAGGAATTTAACCTTAAGGCATTGCTGTTCGTGACCATCAACGATTGGCCCGCTCTCAGTAACCTTTCAGGACAGACAAACAAAGGATACCACACATGCACGCACTGTTTAGATGACACTGAAAGTATATACCTGGACAAATGCAGGAAGAATGTGTACCTGGGCCATCATCAATTTCTTCCGACCAACCATCAATGTCGAAAGAAAGGCAAGCATTTCAAAGGCGAGGCAGATCACCGGAAGAAGCCCGCCATGCGCACCGGTGATCACGTGCTTGCTATGGTCAATGATTTACACTACGTAATCTTTGGAAAGGGTCCCGGTGGACTAGCTGTTCCGAATGACGCTGAGGGACACGCACCCATGTGGAAGAAGAAATCTATATTTTGGGACCTACCCTACTGGAAAGACCTAGAGGTCCGCTCCTCAATCGACGTGATGCACGTGACGAAGAACCTTTGCGTGAACCTGCTAGGCTTCTTTGGCGTGTATGGGAAGACAAAAGATACACCTGAGGCACGGGAGGACCTGCAACGTTTGCACGAAAAAGACGGCATGCCTCCGAAGCAGTATAAAGGTCCTGCCAGCTACGCTCTTATGAAAGAAGAAAAAGAAATCTTCTTTGAATGCCTGCTCAGTATGAAGGTCACGACTGGCTTCTCGCCGAATATAAAGGGAATAATAAATATGCCAGAGAAAAAGTTTCAGAACCTAAAGTCTCATGACTGCCACGTGATTATGACGCAACTGCTTCCGGTTGCATTGAGGGGGCTTCTACCGGAAAACGTCCGATTAGCAATTGTGAAGCTATGTGCATTCCTCAATGCAATCTCTCAGAAGGTGATCGATCCAGAAATCGTACCAAGGCTAAGGAGTGATGTGGTGCAATGTCTTGTCAGTTTCGAGCTGGTGTTCCCACCATCCTTCTTCAATATCATGACACACGTCCTAGTTCATCTAGTCGACGAGATTGTCATCCTGGGGCCCGTATTTCTACACAATATGTTCCCCTTTGAGAGGTTCATGGGAGTCCTAAAGAAATATGTCCGTAACCGCGCTAGGCCAGAAGGAAGCATCTCCATGGGCCATCAATAGAGGATGTTATCGGGTTTTGTGTTGACTTCATTCCTGGCCTTAAGAAGATAGGTCTCCCTAAATCGCGGTATGAGGGGAGACTGACTGGAAAAGGCACTCTTGGAAGAGACTCAATAATATGCAGGGACGGATATTCTTGGTCTCAAGCACACTACACAGTTCTACAGAACTCTACCTTGGTGACCCCGTATGTCGATGAACACAAGAACAGTCTGCGCTCCAAACACCCGGAGCAGTGCGACGACTGGATTACATGTGAACATATCAGGACTTTCAGCAGTTGGTTGGAAACACGTCTCAGAGGTGACAACACTGTTTGTGATGAGTTGTACTTGTTGTCCAGGGGACCATCTTTGACTGTATTGACTTACAAAGGATACGAGATAAATGGGAATACATTTTATACGATCGCCCAAGATCAAAAGAGCACCAACCAAAACAACGGTGTCCGCTTTGATGCAGCAACCGAGAGCGGAAAGGACACATATTATGGTTACATAGTGGACATATGGGAACTTGACTACGGACCTGATTTTAAGGTCCCTTTGTTTAAGTGCAAATGGGTCAATCTGTTAGGCGGCGGGGTACAGGTAGACCCACAGTACGGAATGACAACAGTGGATCTGAAAAATCTTGGGTACACTGACGAACCGTTCGTCCTAGCCAATGATGTGGCACAGGTTATCTATGTGAAGGACATGTCTACCAAACCGAGAAAAAGAAAAGATAAGGAAGCGAATACATCATACGATGAGCCAAAGCGCCACATAGTTCTTTCAGGAAAAAGGGACATCCTGGGAGTGGACGGCAAGACAGACATGTCTGAAGATTATGAAAAGTTCCATGAAATTCCTCCCTTCAATGTCAAGGCTGACCCAAGCATCCTGATAAACAATGAAGATTATCCATGGTTACGGCGCAATAAGCAAATGACACAAGCGAAGAAAAAGTGAAGACTTTCTCCCGCAACTATTATGATGATACCATGCCAATTTTGTAACACAGGAACATGCTACCATTGTCCGTTTTGTACATGCACATGCTATGTGGGTGAAATTATGATACCATCCCAACTTTCAACTTTTTCAGAGTTCATTTGAAATGCTTTCATGTCTTATGGTTCGCCCCTAGCCCATGACCATTAGTCCCGGTTTGTGCCACAAACCAGGACTAAAGGGTTGGTCCTTGTTGCGGGCAGAGTTTAGTCCCACCTCGCCAACCGAAGGGGGCTCACACCAGTTTATAAGCCCTTCCCTCTCTGCCTTATTGAACTCCTCTCGAAGTGAAAGTAGATGCCCTAATAGAGAAAAGTTTAACCTAAATTCATAGTGAATTTCTCTGAAATTCATAGAAATTTACTAGGAATTTAGGTTGAATTTTCTCTATAAGCGCATCTATTCTCAATTTTTTTAGTAAGTTAATCACAAACTTGTGATTCAAACAATTTTCAAAGAATTCAAATTTTAACTATTCAAATTTGAAAACTAATGTCACTAACAGAAAGTTTATAATTTTTCTAAAACTAATGGCACTAACAGAAAGTTTATAATTTTGCTAACCTAAAAGCAAACAGAATTAAAAATTAAAGCAAAAAACAAAAGAAAATAAATAATGCAAAAAACAAATTAGAAAAACAGGGAAAAAACTATTTTTATAGTAAAGTTAATCACAAAATAAAATAAATAAAGCAACAAAGAAAACAAAAAAACTAAAAAAGTGTTTTCAAATTTGAAAACTAATGGCACTAACAGAAAGTTTATAATTTTTCTAAAACTAAAAGCATAAAGAATTAAAAAATAAAGCAAAAAACAAAAGAAAATAAATAAAGCAACAAAAAAACAAAAAAATGCCACCTACTGGGCCACCACGGCCTGAATACGATTAGGAACCCTACCATGGGCCAGGATTCAGGCCCGCAGTAGGCCCAGTAGGCCCATAGGCATTGCAGTGACAGATTAGGCCCGAAAGCCTGCAGTTGAGAGGAGCTCGGGAGGGTGGGCGCAGCAGCGCTTATAAACCACTCCCGAGCCCTCTCAACTAGCGAGGTGGGACTAAACTTTTGGGCGCGAGGCAGCACAAGGCCATTGGTCCCGGTTGGTGCCACCAACCGGGACTAAAGGGGTGCATTGGTCACGGTTCGTGGCTCCAACCGGGACCAATGCCCCCCTATGGTCCCGGTTCGTGCGACCAACCGGGACCATAGGCCTCTGCTTCCCGCCCTTTCGGCTGCTGAAAAGAGACCTATGGTCCCGGTTGGTGGCACGAACCGGGACCATAGGGGGGCATTGGTACCGGTTCGTGCCACGAACCGGGACCATTGCTCTGGGTATATAAGGTAGCACTTGTGAAAATTTCGCCAACCGCTCCCATTGCCCCCCGACGCCGCCAGGCTGTTCGTCGTCGTCGTCGCCGCCCCGAGCCCGTCGTCGCCCGCTCCCCGTCGCCGTCGCCCCGCGCCACCGCAAGCCTTCTCCCCGTCGCTGCGTGCGCCGTCGCCGGCCTCCTCCTCGTCGCTGCGTGCGCCAACTCCGGCCCCCTCCTCGTCGCCCCGCGCCGCGTCGCCGGCCTCCCCCGCGCCGTCGCCGGCCTCCTTCCCCGTCCCCGACCTCCTCCCCGTCGCGCCCCCAGTGAGCTCCCCCTTCCCATAGATCCCTGTCGCTCTGACCATCGCCGCCGCCGCCGCTGCTCTCTGTGTGTGATAAAAAATTTCATATGTGTATGTATATGCTCATATGTATTTGGATTTGGCTATGTATGTATGTATATGCTCATATGTATGTATGTATGTATATGCTCTCTGTATATGGATTTGGCTATGTATATGCTCTATGTATATGCTCATATGTATGTATGTTCATATAGCATTTTTTCTATATATGAATTATTTTTTTTGTTCATGGATATATGCTAAAGAAAACGAGGGGGGTGATAGATGATGATGAGGGGTCGAGAGGGGGACGAGAGGTCGAGAGGGGTCGAGGGGAGAAAAAAAATGTTATCAGGGACGAGGGTCGTCGAGGGGTCGAGAGAGGGACGAGGGGTCGAGAGGGGTACGAACCGGGACCAATACTCTGTGTATATAAGCAGGACTTAGAAAGAAGAAGAGGAGAGGAAGAAGAGGAGAAATAAATAAGAAGAAGAAAAAAGAAGAAAAAGAAGAGGAGAAGAAGAAAGGAATAGTGGAGAAGAAGAGAAAATAGAATATAAGAGGAGAAGAAGAAAGGAATAGTGGAGAAGAAGAGAAAATAGAATATATTCTATTTTCTCTTCTTCTCCACTATTCCTTTCTTCTTCTCCTCTTTTTTTTCTTCTTTTTTCCTTCGATCTTCTCCTCTAGCTATTCCTTTCTTCTTCTCCTCTTTCTTCTTCTTCTTCTTCTTCTTCTTCTTCTTCTTAATTTTTGTCGGGAACGAGGGTGTCGAGGATCGCCGAGGGGTCGAGGGTCGGGAACTAGGGTAGAGGGTCGAGGATCGTTAAGGGGTCAAGGGTCGAGGGTTTCAGGGTCGAGGGTTTGAGGGAAGAAAGGAATAGTGGAGAAGAAGAGAAAATAGAATATATTCTATGTTTTCTTCTTCTCCACTATTCCTTTCTTCTTCTCCTCTTTTTTTTCTTCTTTTTTCCTTCGATCTTCTCCTCTAGCTATTCCTTTCTTCTTCTCCTCTTTCTTCTTCTTCTTCTTCTTCTTCTTCTTCTTCTTAATTTTTGTCGGGAACGAGGGTGTCGAGGATCGCCGAGGGGTCGAGGGTCGGGAACTAGGGTAGAGGGTCGAGGGTCGTTAAGGGGTCAAGGGTCGAGGGTTTCAGGGTCGAGGGTTTGAGGGTTCTATAGGGTCGAGGGATCGAGGGTCGAGGGTTCCAGGGTCGTCTAGGGGTCGAGGGTTCCAGGGTCGTCGAGGGTTCGAGGGGTCGAGGATCGCCGAGGGGTCGAGAGAGGTTTCCTAGTGTCAAAGTATTGAAGAAATCCATGGCTTCATCATTAGCCGGAAGTAACCAGGGCATGACAAAGTCCTCCAAAGTTATTCTGGAATGGTGTCCCGGATAGGATAATTTGCCTTTTTGTATGCATTTCAGCGAAGGCCTTCCAAATAACGATATTTGGAAGGTCCTTGCTGAACTTTGTACCAAAAAGCGAATTATCCTATCTAGGACTCCGTTCCAAAATAACTTTGGAGAGCTTCGTACCATCATGCACCTGTTACTTTCGCCTAATGATGAAGACATGGTTTTGTTGAATCCTTTGACACTAGGCAACCTCCCGACCCCTCGGCGATCCTCTCGAACATGAGAGGAAGAAGAGGATCGCCGAGGGGTCGAGGGTTCCAGGGTCGTCGAGGGTTCGAGGGGTCGAGGATCGCTGAGGGGTCGAGAGAGAGATTTCCTAGTGTCAAAGTATTGAAGAAATCCATGGCTTCATCATTAGCCAGAAGTAACCAGGGCATGACGAAGTCCTCTAAAGTTATTTTGAAATGGTGTCCCGGATAGGATAATTTGACTTTTTGTATGAATTTCAACAAAGGCCTTCCAAATAACGATATTTGGAAGGTTCTTGCTGAACTTCGTACCAAAAAGCGAATTATCCTATCTAGGACTCCGTTCCAAAATAATTTTGGAGAGCTTCGTACCATCATGCACCTGTTACTTTCGCCTAATGATGAAGACATGGTTTTGTTGAATCCTTTGACACTAGGCAACCTCCCGACCCCTCGGCGATCCTCTCGAACATGAGAGGAAGAAGAGGATCGCCGAGGGGTCGAGGGTTCCAGGGTCGTCGAGGGTTCGAGGGGTCGAGGATCGCTGAGGGGTCGAGAGAGAGATTTCCTAGTGTCAAAGTATTGAAGAAATCCATGGCTTCATCATTAGCCAGAAGTAACCAGGGCATGACGAAGTCCTCTAAAGTTATTTTGAAATGGTGTCCCGGATAGGATAATTTGACTTTTTGTATGAATTTCAACAAAGGCCTTCCAAATAACGATATTTGGAAGGTTCTTGCTGAACTTCGTACCAAAAAGCGAATTATCCTATCTAGGACTCCGTTCCAAAATAATTTTGGAGAGCTTCGTACCATCATGCACCTGTTACTTTCGCCTAATGATGAAGACATGGTTTTGTTGAATCCTTTGACACTAGGCAACCTCCCGACCCCTCGGCGATCCTCTCGAACATGAGAGGAAGAAGAGGATAAAAAAAGAAGAGGAAAAAGAAAAAATAAGAGGAGAAGAAAGAATAGAGGAGTTCTTCTCCTCTATTCTTTCTTCTCCTCTTTTTTTTCTTCTTCTTCCTCTTTTTTTTTATCGGGAACGAGGGTCGTCGAGGGACATAGATGTAGTGTCGTCGTTGTCAATATATACCCCCTCCCGATAGCTTCAACACGTGGGGGGGGGGGTCGATATTACCCCCTCCTTGAAGCGTTCTCGAGGCCACCCCAAACCCTTGAAGCGCTGTCGAGGCCACCCCAAACCCTAGAGAAGCAGCGTCGAGGCCACTAATTAATATATATTATTCCTTACTATGATTAGGTAGCTAGTTCTACGTTTGCCACTAATATATCCATCTGTCATGTTTGAATAATAATTGCCATGTTGTAAATATTTGTAGAAACTATGGACACCGCCCGAGACGAAGCAAAAGAAGCGTTGTTGAGGGACATAATCGCAGAAGGAAGTGATGCCGTCTCGTTGTTTCTCAACGACACCGATGGTCTGGAAGGAGAGGGTGAAGAAGCTGGCTACGGTGACCTAATGCCGGTGCAAGAAGAAGAACATGAGGACGGATCCGGTGACCCAATGCCGGTGCAAGAAGGAGATCGTGATGACGGCTCCGGTGACCGAACCGAGTCCGTCCAGGTATATATATTAGTTAAGCCTGTGCTGACTAGCTGATTGATGCATTCATTGTTTTGGTATGTACACATATTAATTAAGTCTTTGTTCTTTTTTCTAGCCCTCCGGATCAAGCACAACTTCGGTAAAGAGACGAGGCCCGAAGAAAAAGTTGAGCTCGGATGAAAAGTTTGAGATCATAGCAATCGCGCCCGACGGCCAACCGATTGAACCCATCCGAACAAAGAACGCATTTGTTGCTCAGTGCGGGGTTCTGGTTAGGGACAAGATCCCGATAAGCATCCAGCAATGGTTTAAGCCGGCTACAGAAGACCCTGAGGTGTCTTATGTCAATGATATGCAGAAAAATGATATTTGGACTGAGCTGAAGTCAAATTTCACCCTACCGCCAGAGGATAATCCAGAGAACCCAATTAAAGAGCAATTAATCAAGTCTTTTGCTCTTAAGAGGATGGTAGAACTATTCAGGAGGTGGAAGAAAGAGCTGAATAAGTTTGTCGAAAATAATGAGACACCAGAATTCAAGGGCAGATATGAGAAGATTAGAGATCACTGGCCCGCATTTGTGGCCCACAAGACATCGGAAAAGAGTAAGAAGATGTCGGCGACAAACAAGCAAAATGCTGTGAAGAAGAAGCTTCACCATCGCACGGGGTCAGGTGGCTACCTCATAGCCCGGCCTAAGTGGGCCAAGACTGAGAATGATCTGGCTGATAAAGGGATCGAACCAGAGACAATTAACTGGCCAGACCGTTGCCGGACTTGGTTCTTCGGGGCTGGCGGAACCTTGGACCCTGTAACAGGGAAGTGCATTTGGACGAACGATCAAATGGACATACCAGTCAGGAAGCTTAAGCAGTATATCAAAGCAGCGCAGCAAGGGACGTTCTTTCCAGACAGAGAGAACGACGAGCTCACAATGGCCCTCGGGAATCCTGAGCACCCTGGACGGACACGAGGCACGCCAGGCTCCATTCCGTGGAAGGTTGGGTTTCCGGACACAGGTGGTTACATGAGAGGAGGAAAAAAGTGCAGCAAACCCAAATGCAGGCGCTGCAAGCAAGGGTAGACGCGATAGAGGAACGAGAACCAAATCGCAGCAAACGTACTGCCGAAGCTTCCCCCGAAGCTACCCCGCCATCTCAGCGGAGAAGCAGCGTGGCTTCCACTGAGCTGCTTCAGCCGGAGCATGCCTTGACGGCTCCTGCCAGCTATCCCGTGGATGCTATCACGGAGTCTCAAAATTGCCACCTTATGACGCAATGGATGAATTTGAAGGTCAAGGCGGCTGTTGGCTCTGTTTATCCTACTGAACCCGGCGCAACTTTTCACTGCCGGCCGATTCTAGAAGGATATGCTAGGGTGATGGTGGATGAAATAACGGAGGGATTTGAGGACCTCCAGCTTGACCACCCTACCGATGAAGGGGAGACTCGACTGGGGTCTGCTCTGAAGACTCCATGCCTATGGCGGAAGGAGCTCATCAACCTTCCGAACTGGACGCCTCCGCCTCCTCCTCCGGCGAGTCAGGGCACTCTGCCTCCTCCACCGCCTCCTCCTCCGGCGAGTGACGATCAGGGCCCTCGGCCGGCTCCTTCTCTGGCGCGTGACGGCACTCCGCCTCCTTCTCCGCCTACGCCGGCGCGCCCGAGCAGCCAGCCTCCTCCTTCTCCGCCTCGTCAGCAAGGGCGGAAGAGACCCGCCGCCGCTCCGGCAGCTGCTCCGGCACGTCGTAGTCCTTCTCCTCCGCCTCGTAAGCAAGTAAAGAAGACAACCGCTCCGTCTGCTCGGCCGACATCTAGCAGTACAACCAGAGGCGGGAGGACATATAGATTCGGTCCTTCTCTGTAGAGACCACAAAAGTTATCATACGAGAGGACCCCGGAGGAGAACGCGAAGATCGCGCGAACCGAAGTGGATGACTGGTTTCAAGGGTTGAAAGCAAAGAGACATCCACCTCCGGAGGAGAAGGTAGATCCGGTGAAAGTGAAGCGCACTCTGGCTGCCCTGGCAAAACCACCCAAGTCTCCGCCGAAAGGCAACTATGAGCGCATTATTGTAAAGACATGAGCCGAAGCGGAGCGGTCGGGAAGTACAGTCAGTGATCAAAGGCTGAAAGAACGACGAGCCGCTGGGAAAAAAATTGCCCAGCTCGGCGAACAAGCAGCAATTGTGCCCCCCACTCAAGGTGCCTAGCGACATCGTCGATCCGAGGATGGTGCCCGGTTATTGCAATGTTGACGATTACGTGCCCGACAATGTACATTATGATCCCATGGAGGTGCAGATACACAGATACGAGTACGGGAAGCCTCTCGTCAAAGATGAAAAATCTTTAACAACGATGATGCGAAGATTACATGATTGGTACTTGAAAATCTGCAGAGAGTCTGGGGGGAGGACTACTTTGTATGCGAGAGTTAAACCAGAGCATGACCTCGTTGGAATTGAACTGTTGCCTATTCCATTTGAGGAGTTCTATCAATTTTTCAATCAATTGGCCCTCGATAAAACAACGATCACCTACTACTGTCTGTAAGTACTATTACTTCTGTCATTAAGTCTCTCTATATAGCTCATCTCTTTCATTGCATGTATTTATAATTATCCTCACTATACTATGCAGATTGAAGATCACCGAATTGAAGAAAAGACAAATCGGTGATATTGGGTTCGTTAACACATATCTCATAAATGCAACTGAGGTTGAACATCGTCCCGAAGATACCGAGGCCAACTTGCTACGATCATTCAAAAAAATGAAAACAAAGATATAATACTCTTTCCTTACAACTTCAAGTGAGTGTTACTGTCTTGTGCATATTCAGTTTCTCTTATATATTAGTCCAGGTTATAGTAATGTAATTGATGAGTTATGCATGCGTGCGCAGGTACCACTATATTCTTCTAGAGATTAGGCTTGAGCAGGGAGTAGTAACTGTCTTGGACTCTAAACGAAAAGATCCCCAGGAGTATGCGGACATGACTGAAATCCTCAAGAAGTAAGTTAAATCGATCATTATCCACCATATCAGCAACTTTGTTCATTTCCTGATATCAAGTAATTGTTTTCTTTGTCCGGCAGGGTTTGGAAAAAATTCACTAGAAAAGTTTCGGGACTGCCGAAGGAGCTGGAATTTAGACACCCGAAAGTAAGTACTATAGTAGCATGTTCCGCGCATCTCCTAGTGATTCAAGCGCTAGTTTCATCAATACCATTTAGCATTCTTGCTTATCAGTTTGATTGACCTCTATTTCTTGTAAAGTGGTTGTGGCAGGAATAAGGGAATGATTTCTGTGGATACTACGTCTGCGAGTCCATCCGCCACACGACCTGTGAGCGGGGCGGGTACTCTGACGAACAATATGAAGTACGTAAATAACAACATTCACAATTTTATTTTATTACCATCATTTGTGTTGAGTTTCATTCATTCATATATATATGTATTGACCCCCTTCTTCAAATTAGATGTTTCGGAAGCGGGATGAACTCCTATCACCAGTTCGCATGCGAGCAATTCAAGAGGAATTGGCGGCATTCTTTCTTGACCACGTGATCGCTGAAGACGGAGAATACTATGTGGACTATGAGTCCGTATGATTATATTTGTAAGAGATAATTATTGTATATATGTTGCCGGTAGTGTCGGATAGATATACGAGAACTTGTTGTTTGACCAATCTCTCGGAGAAGGAGAGGTGGTCGATATCACTTCTCTCTGTATGTATATATGTTCATGACGATCTTCTGTTTCCTTCGTTTGCTTACTAGCTAGCTAGCGTGTCTAGTCCTCTCTATACGTATGTATAGTACGTAGCGTCGACCAAGCACGGACATAAGAGAGGACACTTCTCTCTATTAATTATAGCTAGCTAACACAATATATGAAACACCTAAATTAATCCCCCAAAACCCCCCAAACACCCCCCCCTTTAAAAAAAACAAAAACACCAACCACAGAAATGCTGACCCGTGGATGCCTATTGGTCCCGGTTGGTGCCAGCAACCGGGACCAAAGAGTCTCCTGCCTGGGCTCCGCGCACAGGCCACGTGGAGGCCCATCTGTCCCGGTTCTGGATTGAACTGGGATTAAAAGGATAGGGCATTAGTACCGACCCTTTAGTTCCGGTTCCAAAACCGGGACAAAAGGCCCTTACGAATCGGGACAACAGGCCCTTTTTATACCAGTGTGAGCCTTAGGTTGAATTACCAATCAATTTATGTACCGACTCAGGTACAACTCTTGAGCAGTAGTTTTCCATGCAACGAGTAGCCATAAGTCATGCAGGTCATGATGCAAAATGGATAAGAAATCTTAACCCATAACTTTCTCAGAAGGTCTTGTTGCAGGGGCATTATATTATCTTCCCAAACCGAAGTGAGAGTGCCCTTGCGTGCCGTTGTCTACCTTTTATTTGGTGCTGTCACCTTCGGTCATCCTCAATACGTGGAGTCACAACATTTGGTTGAGCTCAATCTTTTGTCCTGAGGATGTGATTTCAATATTCTTTTAAATTTTGGATGATCGAGGGTGTGACTGTGTTAGGATCACTAGACTAGTTGGTGTGTTCTTGTCTACTCCTAGCTAAATGGAACTAAAGCATCTTTTCTTTTGGCGATAAAGTAAGAGGGAAAATCACTAACCATGAATTGCGCGCATCTTACTATTGGTCATCAAATTACATGATAAACGGCCATGATTGTGCAGAGCACCATGCAACCTTAGCTTCAAAGAGTTATTCCCTGTGCATGACTGCATCAAGATAGACTAAATCTTTAAAAAATCCTTGTCCAATCATGCAGCAGTTTGTAGAGGCATCATGGAATCTAGCAATCCTTGGATGGGCCATTCAAACATCATGGACCACTGAATTAAGTTTCCACATATATTCCCTCCGGTCCTTTTTACTTTGCATATTAGAATTCTATAATGTCAAACTTCACAAAGTTTGACCGTATTTATATGAAAAAATATTAAGATCTGCCATGCTAAAGTTATACAATATGAAACTTTAAGTCATGACACATCTATTAATATTGATTTTAGATTGTAAATATTGGTACTTTTTTCTATAAAATTGGTCAAACTTTACGAGGTTTGACTTCAGTCAAATCTTATATGCGAACTAAAAAGGACCGGAGGGAGTACATAGAGATCAAGCTTTTTTCTAGCCAACTGCCTATATATTAGTAGTACATACACAAAGGCTAACTGCGAAGTACATATTTAGATTTCATTAGGGTGTGTCCAATTTGGTGAATGTGGACAAATGTGGCCCTTTTTTGAAACTTTTACACAAAATGAACCCAATCCGAAAACATTTCACAAAATGGCCCACTTCAGCATGACGCCCGGGGCTGGAGATGCCAGATAGCATGACGCACTGGCCCAGGGCGGCATGCTAGCACCATCTAGCATGATGCCCGACCCAGTTTATGATTCTTTTTTTGGATTGGGTTCATATTGTCTTAAAGTTTTGGAAATGGGCCATATTTATTCAGTTTCACTCCAATTTGAGTCAAATGACTGAGATGTGTGACCAGCCAAATATTTAGTGAAGGTTTTTGTCGGTCCATGGTCGGGCCAGTTCTTGCAAGAAAAATACTCCCTCCGTCTAGTGTGTAAGCAACCTTACGAAAATCAAATAATCCGAAAACGCTTAGGCACGGTACATTAATTCCCTTCTCGTTTCTTGTTTCATGACATATCAACCGATAAGAGATGTGGGCCTTGCATGCTTTCAATGATTTGAGATAACCAAATATGACATGCAGTGATTAATTCATTGCATGCAATGCTATTAACTAGCAAAAAAAAAATTAAGTTCTCTTGTTTTCCCCTCCGCATTGGTCGTGACGCACAACCTAAGATGACTTATACACCTAGACGAAGGGAGTAAACTAGTGTGCAATAGGGTGCATGCATATAGTTTATTTGGCAAGACATCCAAACAAGAGTTTTTTATGGTAGATCTTACTACTAAATCAATGTCTAGTGTTAGTTTAATATAATAGTTGATTTGTACATAAATTTAGGTATTTTTAGTTTGGTTCAGTAGGGGTAGTTTTTCCATCGGTGTTTGGAGTTCTTTTTATTCACCCTTGTGCTCGTTGGCCACAATCACCCTCCCCCACTTACTGCTTCGCCTGTGCATATGCGGCCTATCGTTTCCCTTCCGCAACTTGGTCGATATTCCACATATTTGAAATCACGCATTTCCTTGCAGTTAGTTGTGGCGTTAAGAGAAGGTTGTAGCTTGAATCATTATATTCTTGAAACATGACTAGTTTGATTCAGTTCTTTCAAGCATGATTCTTTGATTCATGGTGGACGAACTATCTGAGCCAATCAATCTTGTAGATGACGCTTCTCGTATCCTCTGAATATCTGAAGGTGTATTAACTTCCTTCTACTTAACAACATATGTTGTCAGATTCACATACTAGTATGCTCTTGTCGTTGGAGGTCTATGGGCAAAGCAAGGACGGCGAGGGATGGGAGGGTCTTAGCCGGACGGAGGATAAAGGGTGCGAAAGATATGTCTGCCATGTCATCACCGTGAGGAAACCAACCTATCTCTCGCCGACGCAACTGCTGGAGATGATGTCTAGTTAGGAAATTAATCTGACGATTTGCTGCATTCTCGATTATCATTCTTCGTACGTAGTCTCAACTCCATGTATTTCTCTTCCCATAATACCCTTTATTGTTGAAAGATTTGTTCTAGTCTAAAAATGCTAAAAGGATCTTTGTTGTAGTATTTGGTTGATTTCCACTGAAATGGAGAGCTCATGTCAATTGGATGTACCATAAAAGAACACAATTTAAGTGACCAAAAAATTGGTATGGTTAGTCACATGCGAACAGATAACCTTGTTTGAAGCAACATGCTCGCACATACGTTAACTAGGCTCCTGGTTCTGTTCTCCTCATAACAAAAAATTGATGGCAAAGAGAGGTTAAGGAAAGTGGCAATGTCCCCCCACAAAGAAAAATGCTGGCAACGTGATATGAATGGAATCAACAAAATTAATCACATGTATGCACACATAGCTGAATAGACGATGTTGACATGCTAGAAAGCAAAGCAAAGTGATCAAGTTTGGGAGCTTTTACTGCGAGTACAACACATCAACCATCTTCTAATTAATCGTTCACAAAAGATGGCATATGTGCGTCTACAATCCCTAATCAGGTTGAAGAAGACGTGACAAATAAGCTCAATTTTCTGATTAATAGATCAGCGCAAGAGAACTTTGATAGTAGGACCTTAAGCAATAATTAGGGTACTTGGTTGATGGCCCTATATCACCTCATCTAGCTAGCAATCTTGGACTCGCCATTGTTGAGCTAGAGAGGTAGGCAGGCAGGCAGGTACCTATGTGCTACGTTATGGTGCACAGTGACATGGATTTGACGCCCTAACAATGCCAATCATGTCATATCGATCGGTTGCTTTGATCTTGATTTTCTTTTTTAGAGGGGGACTTGCTTTGATCTCGATGCTTTGGGCATTAAGTTGATCTAGGGCCCAGATGGGGCCACGATATCTAGTGACACTTCCGGCCCGATCGATACTCATACGGGCCACTTTTAGCCCGTCCGTCCCTAAGGGTTGAGTTTGAGCTGATTGAGGTGAGTTGGCATCTCTGTCTCTGCGTGTGGGGTGCACTTCCTGTAGCGTCGAGATTTTCTGCATAAGGAGGGAGCAGGTTAGTCCACTCCACTCCACACATGCTAGCATCCATCACTACGCATCAAGGTACGTACGTACTCCCTTCGTTTTAAAATAGATAAGCCAACTTTATACTAAAGTTAGTATAAAATTGAGTCATCTATTTTGGAATGGAGGGAGTACACCGTAACACAGCAAAGCTGCGGCTGTATCTGAGATCGATTGATGCGGTACTTTGTTCGATCGAAAGAGCACAGTGCAGGCGAAATGGAATGGAAGAGTAATGCGCAAGTTGCAAAACCAACCGCCTAGCTAGTAAATAGTAGAGGCCTCTAAATAATAATGTTAGTGATAATTAATTAACTACTAGTGCTAGTCTAGCACTGTAGTATTCCGATTGGCATAGGTGCAGTACAGGTGGTCGTGCATGGGCCGTGCGTGTACGTGCCATGATGTAGCACGCCGATTGGCATACAGTGATAATAACGCCACTCCTGTGTCCCCACTCTCCACTATCTACTCCTATTAGTAATGCTAGATGCAGGGGCACGTACTTAGTGTAGTGCACATAAAGAAAAACAAGTACTTTGATCATCTCCAGCTCTGTTCGAGAGGATCTGTAGGAAACACTAGTAATTAACTACAGGAGTGGCAGTAAGCAGGATGGGTCGAGGTGCATGTCAGCATGTGCACGCATGATGTCCCACCCCAGTCCGGCCGGGTGAGAACGGAGAGAGAGAGAGAGAGAGAGAGGCGCGTACGCACGCGCGGCGCCATAGGATACCGTCGGGCGAACAGCGCGACGTGGGAGCATCCCGCCGCGTTTTGTCACGTTCACCCACGGCCGATCGATCGATCGATGGATCGTGGAGAGACATCGGAACAAAAAGACTTAATTATACTACCAGCCGCGGTACGTACGGCGCGCGAGAGAGATCGAGATCGAAGGTACGTACGCGCGCGCCAGGTGAGGCGCATGCCCCGGGCGGCGACGATGCTCCCATGTTCCTACGGCTTGGGCAGGGCCCCTGCTGCGCTTGCCCCCGCCCGCCCCGGCACGCGCCAGACCCCTACGCCGCGCGGCGCACCGGCCCCTCCCGGCGTCGGCGATCAGCTAGCGCGCATCTCCGGCCCGTGTGCCTCGTTCGTACGTTAATTACACTGTCACGCAGACGCAAGGGATCTAGCGAGCTTGGCGTTTTGCTATAAGCTGCTTTTTGTTCGCCGATCCGATCGGTCTGCCGGGCTGGGAATCGTTGGAGCCGGCAAGCAACTGCTCCGCGCATACACCATCCATCACGATCGCGCTACTCGATCATGTGTTATTGTGGTTGCGGCACCAAGTCTGTCCAACAAGAGCACCTGCACCAACGTATACTACGCATGCATGCACACATATACGCAAATGGAATCGAATCCCCGGACAGGAACCAGACCAGAACCACTTGGCTGATCGGACGACCCCAGCCATGCATGCATGGGCAGGAGATCCAAAGTTGTGCCGAGCAATACATCAAAATACACCGAGGCAGCTACCTAGCATTTTTTTTTGGAAAACATCCAATCTATTCATCTTCAATCATGGCGATACAACGAACACCAGAAATAATAAAAATACATTCAGATCCGTAGACCACGTAGCGACAACTACAAGCACTGAAGCGAGCCGAAGGCGCGCCGCCGTCATCGCCCCTCCGTCACCGGAGCCGGGCAAAACTTGTTGTAGTAGACAGTCGGGAAGTCGTCGTGCTAAGGCCCCATAGGCCAGCGCACCAGAACAGCAACCGTCGCCGATGAAGGGTAGCGTAGATCGGAAGGATCCAACCTGAAAACACACAAACGTAGACGAACAACAAACAGATCCGAGAAAATCCACCAAGGACAGATCCACGCCCACTGACGATGCTAAATGCACCACCGGAACGGGGGCTACACGGGGAGAACCTTATTCCATCTTCAGGGAGCCGCCGCCGTCTCACCTTCTTGAGTTGGAGACAAACCATAACAAATCTCGAAGACACATCTAAAAACGGAGCCCTCCCACCGGCAAGGGCCGGGATTCACCGCGCTCCCATGACCCTAAGGCCACCGGAGACGAGGCCGACCGGCACTGAACCCTAGTTGGGGAGGAGGCGGCTGCCTGAGTCATGCACGTGAGGCAGACTTCTGGAGCAAGGCATGTCCTAGCTACCTAGATCTTCACCAAGAAGGTGATCGGTTAGCGGAGACTCTGACGTCGCCCAAATTTAGTTGTATCTACAAGAAAAGTTTAGACAGAGTTAGGGCATCCAAAGATAGAGTTAGTGGTCTTTTGTTTTTTTGAGAAATCTCACCGACTTTTTTAATTCGGAATAATGTTAATATGCACAAGAATTGGGTGATGAGGACTACCCAACTAAACATATCAGCCTGTAACTAAATACAAGCATACTTGGCGTGATTGTGAGGTTCAAAATCAAAGTTTCTACGTTCAAAAATGAACATACATAACTGAAAATTGCCCTTCCATTCTAGTTTTTCATGTATGATTGCGCCATGAGGGCCTCTAGTGCCCTGATCAATGTCGTTGATGATCCCTTGGCAGTCCGACGCAATACATATCCTCAGTCCGAAATCTTCAGCCAATGCCACAGTGGCGGAGCTAGCACATAATCATTGTGGGGGCCAATGGCAAAATATGGATTCCTGGAGCGACAAAAGTATCTTTTTTTTCTCAATATATGCTACCACACAAAAAAGTTCTTCCCAAAAGATCCCAGGTGCCCTCTCCAGCCATACACATAGTTCCGTCGGTGCAATGCCAGTGATTCACGACACGCATAAGCTTAAAGTACACTAGTAGAAAAAGGGTCAAACGTGAAGCACATTAGTGCCGGTTTGAATTTGAGCCGGCACTAATGTGTGCATTAGTGCCGGTTCCAACGGCTAGCCGACCGCTCTCATTAGTACCGGTTCATGGCGAACCTTTAGCACCGGTTCGTGCCACGAACCGGTACTAAAGTGAGTGGTGGCAGGATGTTGTCAGTCCGGACCCCCTCGAGCACCTTTAGTACCGGGTCGTATCACGAACCGGTACTAAAGGTCGTCCTACATAGACCCTTCGTCCACCCGAGCTCGCTCTGTTTTTCTCCTTTCCCCTCTCCTCTCTGTTCTTTTCCCTCTTCCTCTCAAGCCATCACACATTTTGCTCAAAATTTGTCAAGATTTAAAGGCCCCCATCCATTCAAATGATCACAAAGGTTAGCAACTTTGTCCTTTCATCTCTCATTGCTAGATTAGCTCGTGCAATGCTTTATATAGTGATTGATTTTTGAGTTTAATAATTTGGGAGGAATTATATATATGTGCTAGTATTTGATTTATATGCAATTTGAGGTCAAAAATAACACTTAGTTTGCATATGTAGGTGTGGTTTACTTAGTACCTTCTAAATCTCCGTCGTAACCACCGTCGATCGCTCGCAACGTCCCGTCGCCGGCACCACCTTGTGGTGAGCCTCTTGTTCATGAAGTTTTATATAAAAAATTGATGTTTGTGTGATTTGGATATATAGTTACTCGTATAATTATCTTACCCATACGTTGTTTGTTATACATAGTGCCATGGTTTTGATATCCGTCCCCGTTGGCCCTCGTCCGGGTTATGATTGGATGTGGTATATTCTCTTTTAAACTATTCATTGCATTTCGTGTTTATGAAAAAATTTATGCCCATCAAGTTGACATAGATATTTGTATGTAGGAGGTAGTTGAACCGGAAATTCCAACCGACCCTATTGTCGAGAGGTTAAATTTAGTTGAAAGAGAAAACGAGGATTTGAAGGAAAAATTGAAAAGAATTGAGGGGGAGAAGATGGAATTGGAGTTGCATGTTGCCGATGTCGTCGATGATCACAAGATTAAGATGGAGAAAATGCGCTTGAAGATTAGAAAGATTAGAAAACATGCCATTCATAGTGAGGCTTGGTATCATTATGCTGTTGGATCAATTGTTACCCTTAGTTGCGATCTTGATCGCATTTGTTGTTGCATTTAAATTCTTTAGCTAGAGAGTTATTTGTTTGTTGCATTTAAGTGTTGTATGATCTTTATGTGAACTTTATGTATTGTATTAATTTGGTGTTTTCGGTGCTGTGTATTGAAGATGAGCCGGCAATGGATGTACGATGACCGATGCTCTCCCGATTTCATTAATGGCGTGCGTACCTTTCTGCTTGCGGTTGAGGCAAACAAGCGGGAGGAATTATATATATGTGCTAGTATTTGATTTATATGCAATTTGAGGTCAAAAATAACACTTAGTTTGCATATGTAGGTGTGGTTTACTTAGTACCTTCTAAATCTCCGTCGTAACCACCGTCGATCGCTCGCAACGTCCCGTCGCCGGCACCACCTTGTGGTGAGCCTCTTGTTCATGAAGTTTTATATAAAAAATTGATGTTTGTGTGATTTGGATATATAGTTACTCGTATAATTATCTTACCCATACGTTGTTTGTTATACATAGTGCCATGGTTTTGATATCCGTCCCCGTTGGCCCTCGTCCGGGTTATGATTCGGATGTGGTATATTCTCTTTTAAAACTATTCATTGCATTTCGTGTTTATGAAAAAATTATGCCCATCAAGTTGACATAGATATTTGTATGTAGGAGGTAGTTGAACCGGAAATTCCAACCGACCCTATTGTCGAGAGGTTAAATTTAGTTGAAAGAGAAAACAAGGATTTGAAGAAAAAATTGAAAAGAATTAAGGGGGAGAAAATGGAATTGGAGTTGCATGTTGCCGATGTCGTCGATGATCACAAGATTAAGATGGAGAAAATGCGCTTGAAGATTAGAAAGATTAGAAAACATGCCATTCATAGTGAGGCTTGGTATCATTATGCTGTTGGATCAATTGTTACCTTAGTTGCGATCTTGATCGCATTTGTTGTTGCATTTAAATTCTTTAGCTAGAGAGTTATTTGTTTGTTGCATTTAAGTGTTGTATGATCTTTATGTATGAACTTTATGTATTGTATTAATTTGGTGTTTTCGGTGCTGTGTATTGAAGATGAGCCGGCAATGGATGTACGATGACCGATGCTCTCCCGATTTCATTAATGGCGTGCGTACTTTTCTGCTTGCGGTTGAGGCAAACAAGCGGGCGGATGATTTTATGCCTTGTCCATGTGCTGGCTGTAAGAATGGTCACAATTACTCTACGTTAAGAACCATTCACGTCCACCTGTTTGAGTCCGGTTTCATGCCCCACTATAATGTTTGGACCAAGCATGGAGAAAGAGGGGTTATGATGGAAGACAATGAAGAAGAAAAGGACGACGACAGCTATCCTGGCCATGGGTTCCCTGAATACGATGATACAACAATGAGGAAAGAAGCTGAGCCGGTAATGCGGGAAGAAGCTGAGCCGGCAATGCAGGAAGAAGTTGAAGAAGAGGCATCGGATGAGCCCGTTGATGATCTAGGTCGAGCCATTGCCGATGCAAAGAGAAACTGCGCAAGTGATTTGGAGAAGAAGAAGTTGCAGCACATGTTAGAGGATCACAAAAAATTGTTGTACCCGAATTGCTTAGGTGACAAGAAAAAGCTGGGCACCACACTGAAATTGCTGCAATGGAAGACAGAGAATGGTGTATCTAACAAGGGATTTGGAAAGTTGCTGGTAATGATAAAGGATATGCTTCCAAAGGACAACGAATTGCCCGAGAGTACGTACGAAGCAAAGAAGGCTGTCTGCCCTCTAGGGTTAGAGGTGCAGAAGATACATGCATGCCCTAATGATTGCATCCTCTACCGCGGTGAGTACGAGGATTTGAACGCTTGCCCGGTATGCGGTGCATTGCACTATAAGATCAGCCGTGATGACCCTGGTGATGTCGAGGAGTGCCCCTGGTGATGTGGTATGCTCCTATAATACCATGGTTGAAACGTTTGTTCCAAAACAAAGAGCATGCCAAGGCGATGCGATGCCACAGAGAAGACCGTAAGAAAGACGGAAAGTTGAGAGTACCCGCTGACGGGTCGCAGTGGATAAAAATCGAAAGAAAGTATGGGAAGGAGTTTGCAGATGACGCAAGGAACGTATGGTTTGGTCTAAGCGCAGATGGCATTAATCCTTTTGGGGAGCAGAGCAGCAACCATAGCAGCTGGCCTGTGACTCTATGTTTGTATAACCTTCCTCCTTGGTTGTGCATGAAGCGGAAGTTCATTATGATGCCAGTGCTCATCCAAGGCCCTAAGCAACCCGGCAAAGACATTGATGTGTACCTAAGGCCATTAGTTGCAGAACTCTTACAACTGTGGAATGGAACAGGTGTACGTGTGTGGGATGAGCACATGGGGGAAGAATTTGACCTAAAGGCATTGCTGTTCGTGACCATCAATAATTGGCCTGCTCTCAGTAACCTTTCAGGACAGACAAACAAGGGATACCGCGCATGCACACACTGTTTGGACGATACTAACAGTATATATTTGGCTAATTGTAAGAAAAATGTGTACCTGGGACATCGTCGATTTCTTCCGAGCAGGCATCCCGTAAGAAAGAAAGGCAAGCATTTCAAAGGTGAGGCGGATCACCGGACGAAGCCTCGCCACCGTACTGGTGCTGATGTACATGATATGGCCAAGGATTTGAAGGTGGTCTTTGAAAGGGTCCTGGTGGACAACCTGTTTCGAATGACGCTGACGGACGCGCACCCATGTGGAAGAAGAAATCTATATTTTGAGACCTGCCCTATTGGAAAGACCTAGAGGTCCGCTCCGCAATCGACGTGATGCACGTGACGAAAAATCTTTGTGTGACCCTGCTTGGCTTCTTGGGCGTGTATGGAAAGACAAAAGATACACCTGAGGCACGAGAGGACCAGCAACGTATGCACGGAAAAGATGGCATACATCAGGGTCATGCAAGCTACGCTCTTGCCAAAGAAGAGAAGGAAATCTTCTTTGAATGCCTGCTCAGTATTAAGGTACCGTCTGGCTTCTCGTTGAATATAAAGGGAATAATAAACATGGTAGAGAAAAAGTTCCAGAACCTAAAGTCTCATGACTGCCACGTGATTATGACGCAACTGCTTCCGGTTGCATTGAGGGGGCTTCTACCGGAAAATGTTCGATTAGCCATTGTGAAGCTATGTGCATTCCTCAATGCAATCTCTCAGAAGGTAATCGATACAGAAATCATACCAAGGTTAGAAAATGATTTGGTGCAATGTATTGTCAGTTTCGAGTTGGTGTTCCCACCATCCTTCTTCAACATCATGACGCACGTCCTAGTTCACCTATGTGAAGAGATTAACATTTTGGGTCCTGTATTTCTACACAATATGTTCCCCTTTGAGAGGTTCATGGGAGTCTTAAAGAAATATGTTCATAACCGTGCTAGGCCAGAAGGAAGCATCTCCAAGGGCCATGAAAATGAGGAGGTCATTGAGTTTTGTATTGACTTTATTCCTGACCTTAAACCGATTGGTGTTCCTGAATCGCGACATAAGGGCAGACTGGATGGAAAAGGCACGCTAGGAGGGGAACAAATAATATGTATGGATGGACATTCTCTCACTGAAGCACACTACACAGTTCTACAGAATTCTGCCTTGGTGGCTCCGTATTGGATGAACACAAGAATTTGCTACGCTCCAAACACCCGGAGCGGTCTGATGACTGGATTACACGTGAACAAACCAGGAGTTTCGCCAGCTGGTTGCAGACACGTACCATGCATGACGCCTCTATTGAAGATGACCTGTACTTGCTGTCCCAGTTACCATTTTCGAATATAATGACTTTCAAAGGGTACGAGATAAATGGTAATACATTTTACACGATCGCCCAAGATAAGAAGAGTGTTGGAAATATGCCCTAGAGGCAATAATAAAATGGTTATTATTATATTTCTTTGTTCATGATAATTGTCTATTGTTCATGCTATAATTGTGTTATCCGGAAATCGTAATACATGTGTGAGTACATAGACCACAACACGTCCCTAGTGAGCCTCTAGTTGACTAGCTCGTTGATCAAAAGATAGTCATGGTTTCCTGACTATGGACATTGGATGTCATTGATAACGGGATCACATCATTAGGAGAATGATGTGATGGACAAGACCCAATCCTAAGCATAGCTCAAAGATCGTGTAGTTCGTTTGCTGTAGCTTTTCTGAATGTCAAGTATCATTTCCTTAGACCATGAGATTGTGCAACTCCCGGACACCGTAGGAGTGCCTTGGGTGTGCCAAACGCCACAACGTAACTGGGTGACTATAAAGGTACATTACAGGTATCTCCGAAAGTGTCTGTTGGGTTGGCACGAATTGAGATTGGGATTTGTGACTCCGTATGACGGAGAGATATCTCTGGGCCCACTCAGTAATGCATCATCATAATGAGCTCAATGTGATCAAGTGGTTGATCACGGGATAATGCATTACGGTACGAGTAAAGTGACTTGTCGGTGACGAGACTGAACAAGGTATTGGGATACCGACGATCGAGTCTCGGGCAAGTAACGTACCGATTGACAAAGGGAATTGTATACGGATGGATAGAATCCTCGACATCGTGGTTCATCCGATGAGATAATCGTGGAGCATGTGGGAGCCAACATGGGTATCCAGATCCCGCTGTTGGTTATTGACCGGAGAGTTGTCTCGGTCATGTCTGCATGTCTCCCGAACCGGTAGGGTCTACACACTTAAGGTTCGGTGACGCTAGGGTTGTTAGGAAGACTTGTATGTGATTACCGAATGTTGTTCGGAGTCCCGGATGAGATCCCGGACGTCACGAGGAGTCCCAGAATGGTCCGGAGGTGAAGATTTATATGTAGGAAGTTGTCATACGGTCACCGGAAAGGTTCGGGGGCATATCGGTATTGTACCGGGGCCACCGGAGGGGTTCCGGGGGTCCACCGGGAGGGGCCACCTCTTCCGGAGGGCCTTATGGGCTGTATGGAGAAGGGAACCAGCCCAAGTGGGCTGGGGCGCCACACCCCCTAGGGCCCATGCGCCTAGGGTTTGGGGGAAACCCTAAGGGGGGCGCCCCCTTGCTTGGGGGGCAAGCCCCCCTCCCCTTGGCCGCCGCCCCCCTCTAGATCTCATCTAGAGGGGCCCGGCCCCCTTCCCCCTTCCCCTATAAATAGAGGGGTGAGGGGAGGGCTGCATACAACATCCAAGGCGCAGCCCCTCCCCTCCCCAACACCTCTCCTCCTCCATAAGAGCTTGACGAAGCCCTGCCGGAGTATTGCAGCTTCACCACCACCACGCCGTCGTGCTACTGTTGGAGCCCTCTTCCTCAACCTCTCCCTCCTCCTTGCTGGATCAAGGTGCGGGAGACGTCCTCGCTCCGTACGTGTATTGAACGCGGAGGTGCCGTCCGTTCGGCGCTAGGATCTTCGGTGATTTGGATCACGACGAGTACGACTCCATCAACCCATTCTCTTGAACGCTTCCGCTCATGATCTACAAGGGTATGTAGATGCACTCCTCTCTCCCTCGTTGCTAGATGACTCCATAGATTGATCTTGGTGATGCGTAGAAAATTTTAAAATTCTTCTACGTTCCCCAACAGTGGCATCATGAGCTAGGTCTATGCGTAGTTACTATGCACGAGTAGAACACAAAGCAGTTGTGGGCATCGATATTGTCAATTATCTCGCCGTTACTAGTCTTATCTTGATTCGGCGGCATTGTGGGATGAAGCGGCCCGGACCAACCTTACACGTACGCTTACGTGAGACCGGTTCCACCGACTGACATGCACTAGTTGCATAAGGTGGCTGGCGGGTGTCTGTCTCTCCCACTTTAGTCAGATCGGATTCGATGAACAGGGTCCTTATGAAGGGTAAATAGAAATTGGCAATTCACGTTGTGGTTTTGGCGTAGGTAAGAAACGTTCTTGGTAGAATCCTATAGCAGCCACGTAAAAACTTGCAACAACAATTAGAGGACGTCTAACTTGTTTTTGTAGCAAGTGTTTTGTGATGTGATATGGCCAAAGGATGTGATGAATGATATATGTGATGTATGAGATGATCATGTTCTTGTAATAGGAATCACGACTTGCATGTCGATGAGTATGACAACTGGCAGGAGCCATAGGAGTTGTCTTTATTTATTTATGACCTGCGTGTCAACATAAACGTCATGTAATTACTTTACTTTATTGCTAAAGCGTTAGCCATAGTAGTAGAAGTAATAGATGATGAGACAACTTCAAGAAGACACGATGATGGAGATCATGGTGTCATGCCGGTGACAATGATGATCATGGAGCCCCGAAGATGGAGATCAAAAGGAGCAAATGATAATGGCCATATCATGTCACTATTTGATTGCATGTGATGTTTATCATGTTTTACATCTTATTTGCTTAGAACGACGGTAGCTTAAATAAGATGATCCCTCGTAATAATTTCAAGAAAGTGTTGAAGGAAATATGCCCTAGAGGCAATAATAATGCTATTATTTTATTTCCTTATATCATGATAAATGTTTATTATTCATGCTAGAATTGTATTATCCCGAAACATAATACTTGTGTGAATACATAGACAAACCAAACGTCACTAGTATGCCTCTACTTGACTAGCTCGTTAATCGAAGATGGTTATGTTACCTAACCATAGACATGTGTTGTCATTTGATTAATGGGATCACATCATTAGGAGAATGATGTGATTGACATGACCCATTCCATTAGCTTAGCACCTGATCATTTAGTATGTTGCTATTGCTTTCTTCATGACTTATACATGTTCCTATGACTATGAGATTATGCAACTCCCGTTTACCGGAGGAACACTTTGTGTGCTACCAAACGTCACAACGTAACTGGGTGATTATAAAGGAGCTCTACAGGTGTCTCCAAAGGTGAATGTTGGGTTGGCGTATTTCGAGATTAGGATTTGTCACTCCGATTATCGGAGAGGTATCTCTGGGCCCTCTCGGTAATGCACATCACATAATCCTTGCAAGCATTACAACTAATGAGGTAGTTGCAAGATGATGTATTACGAAACGAGTAAAGAGACTTGCCGGTAACGAGATTGAACTAGGTATTGAGATACCGACGATCGAATCTCAGGCAAGTAACATACCGATGACAAAGGGAACAACGTATGTTGTTATGCGGTCTGACCGATAAAGATCTTCGTAGAATATGTAGGAGCCAATATGAGCATCCAGGTTCCGCTATTGGTTATTGACCGGAGACGTGTTTCGGTCATGTCTACATTGTTCTCGAACCCGTAGGGTCCGCACGCTTAAGGTTTCGATGACAGTTATATTATGAGTTTATGAGTTTTGATGTACCGAAGTTAGTTCGGAGTCCCGGATGTGACCACGGACATGACGAGGAGTCTCGAAATGGTCGAGACATAAAGATTTATATATTGGACGGCTATATTCGGACACCGAAAGTGTTCCGGGTGATTTCGGAGAAAACCGGAGAGCCGGAGGGTTACCGGAACCCCCCGGGAGAAGTAATGGGCCATATGGGCCTTAGTGGAGAGAGAGAGGGGCATCCAAAGGTGGGCCGCACGCCTCCTCCCCCCTGGTACGAATTGGACTAGGAGAGGGGGGGCGGCGCCCCCCTTTCCTTCTCCCTCCCCACTTCTTTCCCCCTCCTAGTAGGAGTCCTACTCCTACTAGGAGGAGGACTCCTCCTTGGCGCGCCATAGGGGCCGGCCGGCCTCCTCCCCTTGATCCTTTATATACGGGAGCAGGGGGAACCCCTAGACACACAAGTTGATCCACGTGATCATATTCTTAGCCGTGTGTGGTGCCCCCTTCCACCATAATCCTCGATAATATTGTAGTGGTGCTTAGGCGAAGCCCTGCGACGGTAGTACATCAAGATCGTCACCATGCCGTCGTGCTGACGGAACTCTTCCCCGACACTTTGCTGGATCGGAGTCCGGGGATCGTCATCGAGCTGAACGTGTGCTAGAACTCGGAGGTGCCGTAGTTTCGGTGCTTGATCGGTCGGGCCGTGAAGACGTACGACTACATCAACCGCGCTGTGCTAACGCTTCCGCTGTCGGTCTACAGGGGTACGTAGATCACACTCTTCCCTCATTGCTATGCATCACCATGATCTTGCGTGTGCGTAGGAATTTTTTGAAATTACTACGTTCCCCAACAAGTGTTCCCCCTAACTGTGCACCGTTGCGAAGGTTCGTTGTTTCGAAGCACCACGTGATGATCGGGTGTGATAGATTCTAACGTTCGAATACAACGGGTGTAAGCCATATTTACACACGCAATACACTTAGGTTGACTTGACGAGCCTAGCATGTACATACATGGCCTCGGAACACAGAAGACCGAAAGGTCGAGCTTGAGTCGTATACAAGATACAATCAACATGAAGATGTTCACCGATGTTGACTAGTCCGTCTCACGTGATGATCGGACACGGCCTAGTTAACTCGGATCATGTTATACTTAGATGACTGGAGGGATGTCTATCTGAGTGGGGGTTCATTGAATAATTTGATTAGATGAACTTAATTATCATGAACTTAGTCTAAATCTTTACAATATGTCTTGTAGATCAAATGGCCCACGTTGTCCTCAACTTCAACGCGTTGCTAGAGAAAACCAAGTTGAAAGACAATGGCAGCAACTATACAGACTGGGTCCGGAACCTGAGGATCATCCTCATAGCTGCCAAGAAAGATTATGTCCTAGAAGCACCGCTAGGTGACGCACCCATCCCACAGAACCAAGACGTTATGAACGCTTGGCAGACACGTGTTGATGATTACTCCCTCGTTCAGTGCAGCATGCTTTACAGCTTAGAACCGGGGCTCCAAAAGCGTTTTGAGAGACACGGAGCATATGAGATGTTCGAAGAGCTGAAAATGGTTTTTCAAGCTCATGCCCGGGTCGAGAGATATGAAGTCTCCGACAAGTTCTTCAGCTGTAAAATGGAGGAAAATAGTTCTGTCAATGAGCACATACTCAAAATGTCTGGGTTGCATAACCGCTTGACTCAGCTGGGAGTTAATCTCCCGGATGACGCGGTCATTGACAGAATCCTTCAGTCGCTTCCACCGAGCTACAAGAGCTTTGTGATGAACTTCAATATGCAGGGGATGGAAAAGACCATTCCTAAGGTATATTCAATGCTGAAATCAGCAGAGGTAGAAGTCAAAAAGGAACATCAAGTGTTGATGGTGAATAAAACCACTAAGTTCAAGAAAGGCAAGGGTAAGAAGAACTTCAAGAAGGACGGCAATGGAGTTGCCGCGCCCGGTAAGCAAGCTGCCGGGAAGAAGCCAAAGAACGGACCCAAGCCCGAGACTGAGTGTTTTTATTGCAAGGGAAGTGGTCACTGGAAGCGGAACTGCCCCAAATACTTAGCGGACAAGAAGGCCGGCAACACGAAAGGTATATGTGATATACACGTAATTGATGTATACCTTACCAGTACTCGTAGTAGCTCCTGGGTATTTGATACCGGTGCGGTTGCTCACATTTGTAACTCGAAGCAGAAGCTGCGGAATAAACGGAGACTTGCGAAGGACGAGGTGACGATGCGCGTCGGAAATGGTTCCAAGGTCGATGTGATCGCCGTCGGCACGCTACCTCTACATTTACCTACGGGATTAGTTTTAAACCTCAATAATTGTTATTTAGTGCCAGCTTTGAGCATGAACATTGTATCAGGATCTCGTTTAATTCGAGATGGCTACTCATTTAAATCCGAGAATAATGGTTGTTCTATTTATATGAGAGATATGTTTTATGGTCATGCTCCGATGGTGAATGGTTTATTCTTAATGAATCTCAAGTGTAATGCTACACATATTCATAGTGTGAATACCAAAAGATGTAAGGTTGATAATGATAGTCCCACATACTTGTGGCACTGCCGCCTTGGTCACATAGGTGTCAAACTCATGAAGAAGCTCCATGCAGATGGACTTTTAGAGTCTCTTGATTACGAATCATTTGACGCGTGCGAACCATGCCTCATGGGTAAAATGACCAAGACTCCGTTCTCAGGAACAATGGAGCGAGCAACCAACTTATTGGAAATCATACATACTGATGTGTGCGGTCCAATGAGTGTTGAGACTCGCGGTGGCTATCGTTATGTTCTCACCCTCACTGATGACTTGAGTAGATATGGTTATGTCTACTTAATGAAACACAAGTCTGAGACCTTTGAAAAGTTCAAGGAATTTCAGAGTGAGGTTGAGAATCAACGTGACAGGAAAATCAAGTTCTTGCGATCAGATCGTGGGGGAGAATACCCGAGTCACGAATTTGGCACACACTTAAGAAAATGTGGAATAGTTTCACCACTCATGCCGCCTGGAACACCTCAGCGCAATGGTGTGTCCGAACGTCGTAATCGCACTCTATTAGATATGGTGCGATCTATGATGTCTCTTACCGATTTACCGCTGTCATTTTGGGGCTATGCTTTAGAGACTGTCGCATTCACTTTAAATAGGGCTCCGTCGAAATCCATTGAGACGACACTGTATGAATTATGGTTTGGGAAGAAACCTAAGCTGTCATTTCTAAAAGATTGGGGATGCGATGCTTATGTCAAGAAACTTCAACCTGAAAAGCTCGAACCCAAATCGGAAAAATGCGTCTTCATAGGATACCCTAAAGAAACTGTTGGGTATACCTTCTACCTCAGATCCAAAGGCAAGATCTTTGTTTCCAAGAATGGGTCCTTTCTAGAGAAAGAGTTTCTCTCGAAAGAAATAAGTAGGAGGAAAGTAGAACTTGATGAAGTATTGCCTCTTGAACCGGTAAGTGGCGCAGCTCAAGAAAATGTTCCTGAGGTGCCTGCACCGACTAGAGAGGAAGTTGATGATGATGATCATGAAACTTCAGATCAAGTTGCTACTGAGCTTCGTAGGTCCATAAGGACACGTTCCGCACCAGAGTGGTACGGCAACCCTGTCTTGGAAATCATGTTGTTAGACAACGGTGAACCTTCGAACTATGAAGAAGCGATGGCGGGCCCGGATTCCGACAAATGGCTGGAAGCCATGAAATCCAAGATAGGATCCATGTATGAAAACTAAGTATGGACTTTGACTGACTTGCCCGATGATCAGCGAGCCATAGAAAATAAATGGATCTTTAAGAAGAAGACAGACGCGGATGGTAATGTGACCATCTATAAAGCTCGACTTGTCGCTAAGGGTTATCGACAAGTTCAAGGGGTTGACTACGATGAGACTTTCTCACCCGTAGCGACGCTGAAGTCCGTCCAAATCATGTTAGCAATTACCGCATTATATGATTATGAGATGTGGCAAATGGACGTCAAAACGGCATTCCTTAATGGTTTCCTTAAGGAAGAATTGCATATGATGCAGCCGGAAGGTTTTGTCGATCCTAAGAATGCTGACAAGGTGTGCAAGCTCCGACGCTCGATTTATGGGTTGGTGCAAGCATCTCGGAGTTGGAACATTCATTTTGATGAGATGATCAAAGCGTTTGGGTTTATGCAGACTTATAGAGAAGCCTGCATTTACAAGAAAGTGAGTGGGAGCTCTTTAGCATTTCTCATATTGTATGTGGATGACATACTGTTGATGGGAAATGATATAGAATTCTTGGAAAGCATAAAGGCCTACTTGAACAAGTGTTTTTCAATGAAGGACCTTGGAGAAGCTGCTTATATATTAGGCATCAAGATCTATAGAGATAGATCGAGACGCCTCATTGGTCTTTCACAGAGTACGTACCTTGACAAGATATTGAAGAAGTTCAAAATGGATCAGTCAAAGAAGGAGTTCTTGCCTGTATTGCAAGGTACGAGATTGAGCACGGCTCAATGCCCGACCACGGTAGAAGATAGAGAAAATATGAGTGTCGTCCCCTATGCCTCGGCCATAGGGTCTATCATGTATGCTATGCTGTGTACCAGACCTGATGTAAACCTTGCCGTAAGTTTGGTAGGAAGGTACCAAAGTAATCTCGGCATGGAACACTGGACAGCGGTCAAGAATATCCTGAAGTACCTGAAAAGGACCAAGGAAATGTTTCTCGTTTATGGAGGTGACGAAGAGCTCGTCGTAAAGGGTTACGTCGATGCTAGCTTCGACACAGATCTGGATGACTCTAAGTCACAAACCGGATACATGTATATTTTGAATGGTGGGGCAGTAAGCTGGTGCAGTTGCAAGCAAAGCGTTGTGGCGGGATCTACATGTGAAGCGGAGTACATGGCAGCCTCGGAGGCAGCACAAGAAGCAGTCTGGGTGAAGGAGTTCATTACCGACCTAGGAGTCATACCCAATGCGTCGGGCCCGATGACTCTCTTCTGTGACAACACTGGAGCTATTGCCCTTGCCAAGGAGCCCAGGTTTCACAGGAAGACCAGGCATATCAAGCGTCGCTTCAACTCCATTCCTGAAAGTGTTCAAAATGGAGACATATAGATTTGTAAAGTACATACGGACCTGAATGTAGCAGATCCGTTGACTAAACCTCTCCCTAGAGCAAAACATGATCAACACCAGAACTGCATGGGTGTTCGATTCATCACAATGTAACTAGAATATTGACTCTAGTGCAAGTGGGAGACTGTTGGAAATATGCCCTAGAGGCAATAATAAAATGGTTATTATTATATTTCTTTGTTCATGATAATTGTCTATTGTTCATGCTATAATTGTGTTATCCGGAAATTGTAATATATGTGTGAATACATAGACAACAACACGTCCCTAGTGTGCCTCTAGTTGACTAGCTTGTTGATCAAAAGATAGTCATGGTTTCCTGACTATGGACATTGGATGTCATTGATAACGGGATCACATCATTAGGAGAATGATGTGATGGACAAGACCCAATCCTAAGCATAGCTCAAAGATCGTGTAGTTAGTTTGATGTAGCTTTTCTGAATGTCAAGTATCATTTCCTTAGACCACAGATTGTGCAACTCCCGGACACCGTAGGAGTGCCTTGGGTGTGCCAAACGTCACAACGTAACTGGGTGACTATAAAGGTACATTACAGGTATCTCCGAAAGTATCTGTTGGGTTGGCACGAATCGAGACTAGGATTTGTGACTCCGTATGACGGAGAGGTATCTCTGGGCCCACTCATCAATGTGATCAAGTGGTTGATCACGGGATCATGCATTACGGTACGAGTAAAGTGACTTGCTGGTAACGAGACTGAACAAGGTATTGGGATACCGACGATCGAGTCTCGGGCAAGTAACGTACCGATTGACAAAGGAAATTGTATATGGATTGATTGAATCCTGGACATCGTGGTTCATCCGATGAGATCATCGTGGAGCATGTGGGAGCCAACATGGGTATCCAAATCCCGCTGTTGGTTATTGACCGGAGAGTCGTCTCGGTCATGTCTGCATGTCTCCCGAACCCGTAGGGTCTACACACTTAAGGTTCGGTGATGCTAGGGTTGTTAGGAAGACTTGTATGTGATTACCGAATGTTGTTCGGAGTCCCGGATGAGATCCCGGACGTCACGAGGAGTTCCGGAATGTTCCGGAGGTGAAGATTTATATGTAGGAAGTTGTCATACGGTCACCGGAAAGGTTCGGGGGCATATCGGTATTGTACCGGGGCCACCGGAGGGGTTCTGGAGGTCCACCGGGAGGGGCCACCTCTTCAAGAGGGCCTTATGGGCTGTATGGAGAAGGGAACCAGCCCAAGTGGGCTGGGGCGCCACACCCCCCTAGGGCCCATGCGCCTAGGGTTTGGGGGAAACCCTAAGGGGGGCGCCCCCTTGCTTGGGGGGCAAGCCCCCCTCCCCTTGGCTGCCGCCCCCCCCCCTCTAGATCTCATCTAGAGGGGGCCGACCCCCTTCCCCCTTCCCCTATAAATAGAGGGGTGAGGGGAGGGCTGCATACAACATCCAAGGCGCAGCCCCTCCCCTCCCCAACACCTCTCCTCCTCCATAAGAGCTTGGCGAAGCCCTGCCGGAGTACTGCAGCTTCACCACCACCACGCCGTGGTGCTGCTGTTGGAGCCCTCCTCCTCAACCTCTCCCTCCTCCTTGCTAGATCAAGGCGCGGGAGACGTCCTCGCTCCGTACGTGTGTTGAACACAGAGGTGCCGTCCGTTCGGCGCTAGGATCTTCGGTGATTTGGATCATGACGAGTACGACTCCATTAACCCGTTCTCTTGAACGCTTCCGCTTGTGATCTACAAGGGTATGTAGATGCACTCCTCTCTCCCTCGTTGCTAGATGACTCCATAGATTGATCTTGGTGATGCATAGAAAATTTTAAAATTCTGCTACGTTCCCCAACGAAGAGCACCAACCAAAACAGTGGTGTCCGCTTTGATGCAGAAACCAAGACGGGAAAGGAAACATATTATGGTTATATATAGGACATATGGGAACTTGACTGTCGACATGGTTTGAAGGTCCCTTTGCTTCCGTGCAAATGGGTCAATATGACATGAGGCGGGGTAACGGAAGACCCGCAGTACGGAATGACAACAGTGGATCTCAACAATCTTGCGTGTGCAGACGAACCATTCGTCCTAGCCAATGATGTGGCATAGGTTTTCTATGTGAAGGACATGTCTACCAAGACGAGAAAAAGAAATGATAAGTAAGCGAATGCATCGTACGATGAGCCAAAGCGGCACATAGTTCTTTCTGGGAAGAGAAACTTCGTGGGAGTGGATGACAAGACAGACATGTCAGGAGATTATGAAAAGTTTGATGAAATTGCTCCATTCACAGTGAATATTGACCCGAGCATCCAGTTAAATGATGAAGATTTTCCATGGCTACGGTGCAAAGGGACACACGCGAAGAAAAAGTTTCACACCCAAAGATCTGGGATGTGATCGGCTTCACTATCATCACTTTCTTCTGTGTTTCACACCCAGGAGGGAATCTCTGTAATAGTTAGGGTAGCTAGTTATGTGTTTTGGCATTTGAAATGCGAATAAATTTTATGTGCAAGCAAATTCTTTCATGCATTTACTGATTTTTTCAGCTAAATGACCCTGAAATTGAAAAGCATTTCAAATGAACTCAGAAAAGGTTGAAAGTTGGCATGGTATCATAATTTCACCCACATAGCATGTGCAAAAAAGTAGAGAGGGTTACCGCAAAAACTGGATGCACTTCGTGTACAAAATGGACAATCTCTTTCGAAGTATCAGGGTTTCGGACGAAAACTCATCCGTTACAAAGGCATTTCATTTTTTAAATAACCTAAGCATTACCAAATTGAATATAATGATAAAACACACTAATATTAAACATAAGAAAAAAGAATCATTGAAAAATCTATTTTCAAAGTTTAGTTATTCACAAACTAGTGATTCACACAAATTTCAAATAATTCAAAATTTAAACTATTCAAATTTGTAAACTACCGGTACTAACAGAAAGTTTGTAATTTTTTGTACCTAAAGCAAAAATATTCACAAACAAACTCTAAATACAGCAAAAAACAACTCTAAAATAAATAAAGCAAAAATAAATAAAGCAAAAAAAAGAAAAAAAAGGCCACCTACTGGGCCACAGCGGCCTGCATACGACTAGAAACCCAAATTCTAGTTGGGCCAGGATGCAGCCCCGCTAGCCCAGTAGGCCCAACAGGGCATCGCAGAAGAGGTAGGCCCAGAAGGCCTGCTTAAGAGAAGAGCTCGAGACAGCAGCGACGGCGGGGCTTATAAGCAGGTGCGAGTGCCCCTCGGCTAGCGAGGTGGGACTAAACTTTTGCGCCCCTCGCCTGGCAGCGCACACCCTTTAGTACGGGTCGTGGCTCCAACCGGTACTAAAGGGGAGCCTTTAGTACCGGTTAGTGCCACGACCCGGTACTAAAGGGGGTGCGGTTCCCGCCGCTTCGCCTGGCCAAAACAGACCTTTAGTACCGGTTGGTGGCTCCAACCGGTACTAAAGGTGCGTTCTATATAAGAAAACACTTCAAATTTTTTTTTCAGATTCTCATCTCTCCCTGCTTCTTTCTCCTCTGCCCCGTTGACGCTGCCCCTCGTCGCCGCCCCCGTCGCCGTTTGCCGCCGTCCCCGTCGTCGTCCGTCGCCATCGCCGTCCTCGTCCCCGTCGTCCCCGTCGCCGCGCCGCGCCCCGTCGCCGCGCCCCGCCCCGTCCTCCCGTCGTTCCCGCCCGGCCCGTCCTCCCGTACGTCGTCCCCGCCCGGGACGTCCCCGTCCCCTTCGTCGCCGCCCCGTCCCCATCGTCGCCGCCCCGTCCCCATCGTCGCCGCCCCGTCTCCGTCTCCGTCCCCGTCCGCGTCGCCGCCCACCGTCGTCGCGCCTCGCCGGTGAGCTCCTGCCCCGGCCGCCAACCACACACACACACACACACATTGTTATAGAATTGTTAACAATCTTTCTATTTTTTAGTTATAGAATTATTAGAAATGTTAGTTTTAGTTATAGAAATGTTAGTTATATAGAAATGTTAGTTATATAGAAATATTAGAAATGTTAGTTATATAGAAATGTTTTTTAGTTATAGAAATATTAGAAATGTTAGCTTTAGTTATAGAAATATTAGAACTGTTAGTTTTAGTTATAAAATTTAGAATTTTCATATATGAAATCACAATCCATCATTTAAAAAATGTTACTTTACTTTTGCGGCATATACTATTTGTTGTCGACGATGCCCGGCCCGCATCCCCGCCGTCGACCCGTTCGCGACGACGTCCTGCTTCAGAGGACCCACGTCCGGGACTGGGCTCCGCCGGGCTGGCACTGGGAGGTGCTACCTTCAGGGGCGCGACGCTTGGTGAGGAACCCGGCCCTGGGTCCCGTCGTCGACCCTCATCTCCTTTGGTGGCGTTCGCGTGGGCCACTTTCGGTGCGGAGGGAGCCGGCCCCGCCGGAGGTGGTACGTCGCCGTGTCAGGGAGGAGGACGAGCACATCCATCGCTACATGGCTGCTACGGACGTCAGGTTCTCCAATACCTGGCAGGTTCTTTTGGGAGATCACCCGAGCTATGATCCAGTGATGGTTCCTTCTCTTTGGGTGTCCACCGCCCGCACCTCAAGAACCGTGAGTGGCCTAGATTACTCTATAGTATTCGATCTTTATTAGCTTGCTAGCTAGCTAGCTAGTGATGTATTCGATATTATATCTATTATTCGAGACGATGTATTCGAGATTATATCTATTATTCGAGACAATGTATTCGAGATTATATCTATTATTCGAGACAACGTATTCGAGATTATATTCGATGATGCTTATTATGTACTATGATTGATTCAGTTTTTCCTTATTAATTGATTGCGTCCATGCATTGTAATTTGAATATATTTCTTTTGGATTAGTTAAACAAAACCTATGGCGGACAATACCGGCAGAGAGGGAGAAGAGGCCCTGTTCAATATCATACACAATCTTCGCGGGCCAGATGATGATCAGAATGAAGAAGATTATGATGGCTCTGAATACCTAAACAACATCGGGGAGGGTGATATGATATTCAATCGCGACGACCAAATTGATGAAGTCATGAACTATGAACATGACGAAGAAAATGTTGATCTTGAAACAACAAAGACCGGCGAGGTATATATATTTATATAAGCAGGCATCTGGTGATCATCACATGTTTTAAATGACTTGAAGATATATTAACGAATCGATCTTTCTTCTTTCAGCCATCCGGATCGAGCAAATCTTCAGGCAACAGGAAACGAGGCCCGAACAAAAAGTTGAAGGAGGGCATAAAGTACAATATCGAGGCCATCAAACCTAATGGCGAAACATTAGCGCCTAAGAAGATTGCGGACCAGTTCATTCGTCAGTGTGGAGTTCTTGTGAAGGACTAACTCCCGATCTCCCTTCAAGAATGGAGAGAGCTAGCAAAGCCACGTCCAGGAGTTACTTTTGTCGACGACAGACAAAAACTTCTGCTTTGGGAAATGCTCATGGAACATTTCACCCTACCAGATCATTTCACAGATGCAGATGTGGAGAAAGTCAAGGACGCTGCTCTTAGGAAGATGGCGGTTGCATTCAAGAACCACAAGATTCGTGAATGGGCCAAGTACGTCAAGGGAGGAAGGAAGACTCCAGTATTCGAGGGAACACTAGAGAAGCAAAGTGCTCATTGGGACGATTTCATGAAATTCAAGGATTCGGAATTATCTAAGGCGGTCAAGAATAAACAAGGCCAATGCCACAAAAAAGGATAGGTTCCATAAGCTAGGGCCAGGTGGCTATGCGGTGGGAATGCCTAAGTGGGATAAGTCTGAGAAAGAGATGTTGGATGCAGGTGTCACTACAGAAACATTGAGCTAGCCCCCCAGGTGCAGGACTTGGTTCTATGCGCATGGGGGGAGTTGGACCCGAAGACAGGCAAAGTTTCAAAGAAGGCATGTCTGGACGGAGCCGAAGATAAGCTACTTGTTGCAATAGAAGAGGCTCGATCGGGGGTGTTCGAGCCCAACAGAGAGAACGACGAGCTTATGCGTGCCCTGGGAAATCCTGAACACCCGGGAAGAACACGAGGCATGGGCGCTATGCCGTGGTATCAGGGGTTTTCGGACTGGAACGCCGACTGCAGAACCCGTGCGAGAAAGAAGATTGCGGAGGAGAAGAAGAGGAAGATGGAGGAGGAGCAGAGGAAGATAGACTATGAACGCCTTCAAGGCCTAGAATCAGTGCACGCGGACTTGGCAGTCAAATTCCAGTGGCAGCAGGAGCAGATCGACTCACTTAGCCAGTAAAGGGGGTCTCAGCAGCTAGCGGGTGATCCACCATTGCATAGCACCATCCCATCCATGTCGAGAAGCAGCGTGGGTTCCACCCTGGGCGACGCATTGCTGGATAGCTACCCAGTGGATGACACCATGAAGAACACTAACTGCGAGCTACACTTAAAAATAAAGAACATATCCATGAAGGTGGCGGACGCCCTTCCTTTTACAAATCCCCCCGAGGCAACCTTCCATTGCAACCCGATTCCAGCGGGCTATGCTCGTGTCTTGGTTGATGAGGTGGTGGACCAATATTCGGGGCTAGAGCTTGACATTCCTGGAGGTGACGATGAGCACACACTGGGAGAGGCCAACCATCATATCATCCTATGGAGAAAGGATTGCATCATCTTTCGAAGGCCACCGACACCGCGTCATCCGACTCCTCGTCGAAGTCCGCCACCGAGTCAGCAGACTCCCGCTCCTCCAAGTCCACCAACGCGTCAGGCCACTCCTCCTCCAAGTCCAGCACAGCTTCAGGCCACTCCTCCTCCTCCAAGTCCGGCAAAGCGTCGGGCCACTCCTCCTCCAAGTCCGGCACAGATTCAGGCCACTCCTCCTCCAACTCAGCCACATCAGCCGTCTTCGCCGCCTCAGCAATCACGGAAGAGAGCCGCCTCAGCTATGGTGCGTAGCGGTACAAGTCGAGGTAGTACTGGAGGTACAGGCGGAGGCAAGCGATTTCAATATGGTCCAAGCCTCACGCCTCTTCCGCAGAGGCCTTACGACAAGTCCGAGGAGGAAAACGTAGCCATATCGAAGGCCGAGGTGGAAGCCCATTTTGCACCGAAACCGCCATCGCCGCCAAGGGAGAAAGTGCCTATGGAAAAGATTGACCACTTCATTCGTATGGCTAGAGCACCAGCTCCCAAGCCTGTTGACACAGACTATGAGCGCCGCATCAAGAATTTAAATCGAGCACGTCTACAGAAAGAGGCGAGCTCGAGCTCGAGCAAATCAGCTGGCAAAAGGAGCGGTAAAACCGTTCCCCAGCTGGGAGAACAGGCGGCGCAATCAATCCCCCCGCTTGTTGTGCCAACAACACATGAGAGTAGGCGCGCCCAATATTATTGTGGGCAAACTGTTAACGTTCCCGGGGTGGGTGATGTGGTAATAACCGAGGAGCATATTGCGCAGGCTGAAGCGGTCGGGATCACTGTTGGACAACTCCTCGATATCGAGCCCATGTCTCCGACTAGAGAGGAGGAAATAAAATGGAAATATATCCGGGGCCAACCTTTGGTCGAGCCAGACGAGGTCAAGAACCTCCCAACGAGAATGTATGAATTGCATCAATGGTACATGGACATTACCAAGATTTCCAATCGAGAGTCCCTCATGGTGAATGTCAAGGAGAAGCATTACTACCATGAGAAAGCTCTGGCCGTTGAGTATTCAGAACTGTTTCAACTATACAATCAAGACGCACTCGACAAATCTATCGTCAGTTGCTATTGTCTGTAAGTGATTTCTTTCTGTAATTTAACTCTCAAGCTAGCTGTAGTGATCATTTTGATCAATCATTACCTGTAATTATCCTCACTATATTCTTTTCTATGGTATTATGCAGGATGAAGATTTATGAAATGAAAAAAGGTGGACGCTATGGCATTGGGTTCGTTGACCCAAATACCATTAATGAATACACATGGAAATTAGATCCATATTACGAAAAAAGTGTAGAGGAAAGCATGCTAGAGTTCTTTAAGCGCCTCAAATACAATGAAGATATACTACTTCCTTACAACTTCGAGTGAGTCACACTGTCTTGTACTACAAATTCTGTTTTTGCCTACTAGCTAGGTACATGTTTTTGCTTACATATGCCCGCTTAATTAAGACATGCAAACGTGTGTGCATGTAGATTTCACTAGATCTTGTTAATCATTAAAGTTGATGAAGGAACTGTTGAAGTACTAGACTCACTACTTAAGAAAGCAAGTGACTACACCATCGTGAAGGGGATAGTCAACAGGTAATTTCAATCATTATTAACTATATCTCGACCTATTTAATTAGTTCGTCATTTCCTGATAACAACTATTTAATAACCCATTTATTCATTTTCTTTGTCGGCGGGCAGGGCTTGGACAAAGTTCATCAGGGCCACTCCAGGCCCGTGGAACCAAAATCTGAAATGGTATCGACCCTAGGTAAGTAATTAAGTAGTACTAGCTAGCTGTCATCTCTTTAATTATCATGCTTGATTAATTATTATCTGATCAAATTCTATTCTCGTAAAGGCCCTGAAGCAGGCGCCAGGGAATAATCTGTGTGCATACTACGTTTGCGAGAACATTCGCATGATGGCGTCCGAAAGAAGCAAATCTCAAAGACAGGAGTGGGTACGTTTGTCAGAACACTATTTACAATTTTTACACCATTATCGATATCTAGTCACACAACTAATACACATGCATATTGATCTCCTTCTTAACAGTTCAAAGAGGTGCGAGAGAAGCTCCTACTAGAGGACCGCATAGAAGCAATTCAAGAGGAAATAGCGGGATTTTTGCTCGACCAGGTCATAGATCCCAAAGAAGAATACTATTACCCGCTACCGCCCCCATGAACCACTTCCAATTTTTATCGTGCTCCGAAGGCATCAATTAGGCTAATGCCACTGGCTCCGAAGGCACCAATTAGGAGAAATTATATGTATATATACATATATATACACATGTGTGTATATATGTGTGAATTAATTAATGGTGGTTGTGAGACATTCGATGATATATATATATATATAGGACAACACTATTCTAATCCCATGATTAGAATAGTTATTTGGATCACGATTCACCCTATCAGGGCCCGATCAGCTACTCCCGAGATCTAGAAAACACATCCCCGACATAAAAAAAGCCCAACCCCGCGCCCCCCACTCAGCGCTCCCCATGCCCCCCACCCCCCCCCCCCCGACACGAGCCCCTGACCTTCCGCCGCCCCTGCCAGCCCCCCCCGCGCACCCCCCCCGCCTCCCGCCGGCACCGTGCTGCGCCCACGCCTCTCACCGCCGGCCCCGGAGTCGCCCTCCCACCAAGCATGAGCAACCGCTAGGACACATCATCATATAGATGTAGGTCGATATATCTACCATAGCGCTCGACACGAGGGTCGCGCTTTATTGGTGCACTGGTGGGTGAACGGGTGAGATTCGTCGATGGATTTCAGTGCGGCAGGGTGGCCGAGCCCCCTGAGCAGGTGGAACGCGTGGATGAGGAAGGTCGCATGGAGGCACGTGCATGATCTACCCGAGGACAGCGATGTCCCGGGTGCCTGTGAAGCAACCGCCGCTTGTAGATCACGCCCACCAGCGCCGTCCACCGCCACACATCCCCGCCCCAAGCCCGGCTCCTCCGCCGCGCCGCTGCACAACCCCCCCCAACCCAGCTTCCTCCGCCGCGCCGCCACACATCCTTGCCCGGCTGCCCCCAAGCCCGCCTCCGTCGCGCAGCCGCTTCCTCTGCCGTGCCGCCAACCATCCCGTCTCCTCCCTGGATCCTTGCCGTCAGCTCCTCCCTTGATCCTTGCCGCCGTCAAAGTTCCGATGGTCGTTCGAGCTCGCTGGCGTGACAGTGGCGCCCAACTTCCCTCGCCCCCGAGATCCTTTCTCATTCCCGAGCACCTCGACAACATCTGACACCGGTTTCTGTTCAGGTTCGACGCATATTTTAGTTTGAACCCTTTTTTAGTTCCAAAATTTGGCAGGTATTTCAATTCAGGAAGATTTGGTATAAAAAATTTGCATGGGTTAGTTGTGGATGGATCATTTGTCTATCAAATTGGGGATTTGTACTTTGTTCAGGTATATGTGTGAATGAACCTTCTCTGTATCAAAAACAATATTGTGTTGTTCATCATGTGGTGTGTACCTAAAAAATTCTTGGTCGATCTGTACAGAAGGTTTCTTCTTCCCCCTCGTGTGTCGCCGGCCATCCTCTTCCTGACCTTCGTCTTGGACCAAAGATGGCCTTCTCTCCACACTTGTGCTGACCTTCTTCCTTCTGCTGCTCCCTCCTCCCCTACCGGATGAAAAAACTACATTACACGATGGTGTAGAACCTCCAGTATTACTCATCCTTTTTTGCAGCAGTAGATCACACAGTTTGAATGAAGACTAAAGTTTCAGAGTTATGTGGATGGAAGGTTCAGAGATGTTTTTGCATTCAGACATGTTTTTCCTCTTGTTTTTTGTTTCTTAACTTCTTCATAATTGTAATTTCTGATGCAACATGTTGTTATTTGGAAAGCTTATGGACTCTTGTGTGTACTTAAAACATTTTGATCGGTATACTCTTTAGTTTATGAATCAAACTTGGTGTTCATAAAAAATATGGCGCACCTCCTATTTTTAAGTCTGTGTGCCCACAGTCTTGTGGTTAAATGACCTTTGTGAAGTGTGATAATTCTTCATACAGTAGTTTGTGCAAAAGGAAAAAATATGATTTTTCTTCTTCTTGCAATTTGATATTCTCAAGGTCCTCGTTGCAATGCCCGTGAGAACAAATTCTCTCTAGCAGTACTATTGCAAAAATTGAAAACTGTCCGAAGACAAAGAAAAGATCATTTTTATTGGAAGAGATCAATTAAATATATATGCTGCAAAAAATGTTCAGTAACTATTCTAAGTTCACGTATTATTATTTGTTCAGCAAAAAAAAGAAATGAGAAGCAGGGAGATTAGAAACAAAACAACATACAATAAACAAAAAGTATGGAATTAAATAGGAGAAAATGTTTAGTTCACAAAACAAGACATAAAATTAACGAAGTTCAAAGATTATGATTATCGAAGTTCGAAATGAGAAAAAGTAAACACACTAAAAATAATAGAGCAATCCAACAAGATTCTATAAAAAGGGATTTCCCTATTTCTAAAATAATTCTAGAACTTCAAACATGCTGACAAGAGAAGTTCGGACAAAACATTGGAAGAAAAAACTTAACAAACACAACAAAAACATGGAACTAAGAAAAAACACATCATACTTGCTCGCACAAAAAAGGTTGATATAATTTTGGTTGAAGCTCATTTGTTTTCGGATGAATTTGCAACATTTGGAGAGAAACATGAAAAGGTGTGATATTAAATTACATTGAAAAAGTAGGAAAAAGTAATAAGTTCAATTTAAAATAATGGAGAAGTTCGATCTTTATAAACCAAGAAGAAGAAAAAAACCTCATCGATAAAATGTTAACTCTAGACGTTGAGATTTAAGTAAAATGGGTAGATCAAATAAAATGTTGGGTCTTCTAAAATAATTCTCTTATTCCATTACAAAATTGAAACAAAAAATGCTCTTTCTGAAAATAGTTCCTCCTACATGGAGTGTGTTTCATATACGACAAAAGGAATAAAAATTTAAAGTCTAAAAAGATATGGAAGTTCAAATTTAAATAAGTGAGTGGTTCGATGTTTATAAAATTAAGTTGTTTGATGTTTATAAAAATCTTAGATTTTCCCCGATACTAAAGATTAAAACCATGAAGTTCAATTTTAAAAAACGGAATAGTTCAATGGATATTAAAAACTCAGTTTTTCTCTTTACTAAATAATAAAACCAAAGAGGTTCAACTTTTAAAAGCAGAGCGTTTGATAAAAAATTAGGACCTAGAAGTTATTTGAAATAACTGAGTTTTTTAATATCAACTTTTAAAACTCGGTTATTTGAAAAACTCAGTTTTTTCGGTTACTAAAGAATAAGACCAATAAGTTCTATTCAAAATAATGAAGAAGTTCTATTAAAAATAAACCTAGAAGTTCAAATTGAACGAAGCGGTTCGATGTCTATCAAAAAGTAGGATTTTTTCTGTTACTGAAATAAATAAAACCAGGAAGTCCAAATTAGAAAGATGGAGAAGTTCGATGATTATAGAAAACTCAGATTTCCCTCGTTATTAAAAGAATGGAAAACAAGAAGTTTAAAAATTAAATAACGAGAATTTCATTTTTTTTAAAATAGAGCGCTTCAAAATGTCATAAAAAAGATTAAGAAAAAAACCAGGATGTCCGTATTAAAAAGATGGAGAAGTTCGTTGATTATAAAAAACTCAGATTTTCCTCGTTATTAAAGAATGGAAACAAGAAGTTCAACTTTTGAAAATAGAGCGCTTCAAAATTCGTAAAAAAAAGGATTAATAAATAAACCAGGAAGTCCATATTAAAAAGATGGAGAAGTTCGACGATTATAAAAAACTCAGATTTTCCTCGTTATTAAAGAATGGAAACAAGAAGTTCAAAAATAAAATATCAAGAAGGTCAACTTTTGAAAATAGAGCGCTTTAAAATTCATAAAAAAGGATTAAGAAAATCAGTTTAAAAATTCATAAAAAACTCCGATATTTTCAAGTAACCGAGAGAAGTTCAGATTGATAACTGCGAGAAGTTCACGTACTACATGGTGTGCATTTTATATTAAAAATAAAAAAACAAAGACTAAAAGTTTGTTGATATAAGTTCAAGTCCTCCATCGGAGAACGTTAAAAAAATTGTGAGATAGGTTTATACAGAAGAAATATCATTTGTGTAACACTAACAAATGGATGAGAAAATTACAAACAAAAATACGTCACAGAAGTTCAACGTGAAAATAGCAGGAAGTTCAACTACTACGCTGAATGAATTTTAGATGAAAAACTTTTAAAATCGTCGCGAGTATGAAAAAACGATTGACACGGGAAACTTGCGTGCTTACAGCAGCTTTCCATCGGTATATCACCTGTTCAATTCCGGTGAATGGATGGAGAGTTACGAGCAGTGGATGGAGACCTACGAGCAAAAAAAGTCACGTGAAAAACAGAGTGAAGTTCAGGTACACGCGCTGAGAAGTTCAGGTTCTTCACGCGGTGCATTTTTGAAGAATCTGTTTCGCGATAAAGGCAGAACGCATGATTCCGCCATTTTCTAAATTACATGAAAACGGCTAGGAATCAGAGAAAACCATCAACATGAAAAAGTTTCGCATTTTCCGTAGCTTTTCAGCGGTATATTATTTGCCCCATTCCGATAAAGTTTGTAGAAATTACGGCGAAAATACGTTTTTTTCCATTTTCAAAACTGACTTAAAATCGTAAAGAATTGGAAGAAACAATACATACCAAAAAGTTTCGCATTTGTTCAAGCTTTCCAACACCATATCATTTGCTGCATTCGGACGCACGGTTAAAAAATTAGCTCAAAAATACAAACTCGGTAGGACTTGGACCATTTTCTAAATTACTCTTAAACCATTCAAAATTAGAAAAAAACTGTCAAGATGAAAAAGTAGCGGATTTTCATAAGCTTTCCAACGACATATCATATGCCTCCATTGGATTAGCCGTTTAGAAATGACATTGAAAAAACGAACTCAACTGTTCGGTTTACGAAATTTTACGTTTTTTCAAATTACTCTTTAGCCATAGGGAATTAGAGAAAACGTTCAACATGTGGAAGGAGCGGTTTTGCAGCAGCTTTCCAACGCCATATTATATGCCTCATTCCGATAAACGGTTTAGAAATGCGATCGAAAATACGATTCGTGTTTTTTGTGCGAAGAAAAAACGGTTTTCAAAACTGCTCTTAAACCGCTTATATTTTGCCAAAAAATTAAGTTGGGTCATGATATTGGTGTCGATAGCTTTCCAACGGTATATCGCAAGCCCCATTTGGGCAATGTTGGCGGAAGTTCAACCTAGTTCAGAGGGAAGTTAAACATACTACTAGTGGGGCAGGTCAGGTTGTGATCAGAATATTATTCTGATCCCGTGATCAGAATAGTGTTTATGTATATATATATATATATATGTATATATATATATATATATATTATGATCAGTTCTACTAGAAATTCTATTTATATATATGCATAACGTGTACAATATGTAGTATCGTAAAATACCAGGAAATAAAAAAGAATTAAATGGAAAACACAAAATTAAATGAAAAAGAAATCATAAACCCAAAACCCCCCCAACCTTTTAATACCGGTTGGTGACACCAACCGGTACTAAAGGGCTCCCTGCCCCCGAAGCCGGCTCGTGCCACGTGGTTTCCCTTTAGCACCGGTTCGTGCTGAACCGGTACTAAAGGGGGGGGCTTTAGTGCCTACACTTTAGCGTTGGTTACGAAACTGGCAGTAAAGGGCCTTACGAACCGGTGCCATTGCCCAATTCTGCACTAGTGGTACCGTAGGATCCGTAGCACCACTGAAGACCATGGCGGATGATCCCGAGTATAGGACATTATTACCATGACAAATCACGGCTGCGACACCTCCCTGTCCCTGTCGGGCGACCTCTCCGTCAACATTTTTTTTCATAACTCCCTCTGGTGATGGTAGCCAGCGTTGGGAAGTATAAGCACTTGACTTGTCATGATGTTGAGCTGTGGTTTTGGCTTTAGTAGCGACATCAAATCATTGAGATAGGAGTTGACAGATGAATAGGTTTGATGCGGCCTTTCAAAGATTGACTCATGAATAGCCTTCCGCCTTGCATACCATATAGCCCATAAGGTCATAGACATCCCAGTGAAGCCGTCATGACACGGAATTTCACGAAGTTTGAACATCCAGTTCTTTGATGCAACTTTGTTATCTATCATCCTATCCGCTAGTTCTGCATCTGAGAGTGCTCATGTACATCTAGCCATGGTGCATGAAAAAAGTGCATGCCGCCACGAGTCTTCCCCTCCACATAGTGGGAACTGGTTAGCCTATGCCATATTCCGATTGTGTAGCACATCAGTGGTCGTTAGGGAATGTCGGGCTAGTCTCCACAAAAACACTCGGTTCTTCGATGGAACGATGATATTCCATAGCGAAGTCCATGACTTCTCCTCTCTCGCATTATCGGAGGATCCACTCCTCCCTTCAATCCAATTCTCTCTATGGATTTTGGCCTTGATCATAAACTTGTATGCCTAGCTAACAGTGAATAGGCCTTTCTCTTGTCTGGATGCCATGCCCAAAAATCGGCAGTGTTTCGAGTGCACACTATGGTACTGAGTATCTCATCAGCATCAATGGGTAAGAAGACACTCCTGACCAAATTATCGTTCCACGAGGCTATGGTTGGTCATAGTAACTCAGATACCTTCACAAATGGGTCAGCAACAAAGAGATACAATTTGTCGTCGAGAAGACTCTTTTGGGATCCAATTATCAGCCCAGATATCCGTAGACTGGTCATTCCCAATTCGGCGAATAATGCCCTGCTTCATTATGTCTCTACCTGGCTACGCAAAATGATGCCTTGGATATCCATGGGTATCCGACTCTGTCACTTCTGTAAAACCAATTAGTCATATGGCAGGTGTGAGTATAATCGCCCGCCCATGAGTTTCCATCAACCGCCTTATTAATTTCATATTACATGTGGTCATCATAGATGTATCACATATGTAGTTGTAAATCCTATCTCTCTTTTCATAATATGTTGTGGTTGTCAAATGAATAAATTGCTAAGTTCATGTATATGTTGTTTTGGAGTTTTTTTTTCAAGAACACCTAGCAACATATCTTTTGTATTAAGGAGAGAAGAACACACATACAAAATTATGATATGTACATGAGGTGAAAACACAGAAGTACACACCCCACCGCCCACAACTTAAAGTGCTAACTCATGGTGTCTACTATTCCGTGAGTTCTAACCAACTTGCACATAGGAAACTTCTCCCTTGCTCACTTGATGACCCAAGATGGCATAATTCCACCTTGTAGAAAATCCATTGTACCTCTCGAGCCACAACATGCAAAGAATATATCACATGAGGGCATTAAATTTCTTTTAGTTGCGATCCGAGACAGCAGAACTCACTGGCGGCCACCACTCCTTGATAGTCACAATAGCGCCAGGTGTGAACCTATCTATGCAATAGAAGCGGCCACCACTCCTTGATAGTCACAATAGCGCCAGGTGTGAACCTATCTATGCAATAGAAGCGGCCACCACTCCTTGATAGTCACAATAGCGCCAGGTGTACCAAATCTCACGCGCGAAAGAGCATCTAAGAAGTAGATGACTAACGTTCTCATCTCAAAACTATGGATGCTGCAAGTTCCTCCGAACGAGTCTATCCGTTAGGACACAGATGAAGGGTAAGCAGGTGATCGATTACTGGGACGCACGTCAAAGTACACACATGAAACAACAACAACATCGCAATGGAAGGACCCTAATGTGAATTATGCTAAGTTGAATATCGATGGTGCTTTTTTCAAAGAGTATGGTAGAGCCGGGGCTGGGATGGTCCTACATGATCATGATGGAGCAGTCATCTTCGCCGCAATGTGGGTGCTTTTTAATTGTGGTGATCCTCTGGAACCGGAGATGGCGACCATGGACGAAGGGCTTAGACTTGTGCTTCACTGGTCCAACTTGCCGTTGGTTGTGGAGACGGACTGCGCTGAGTTGCTGAAGATGGTGCAATCTAAAGATGTTGAGCGCTCGAGCTATGCGAACCAGGTCAATGAGATTAGAAGGATTCTGGCTCATGAAAGGAACATTAGTCTAGCTAAAATCAGTAGACATGCAAATGTAGCGAGTCACACCCTTACTTGTATGGGGCGCTTCCAACAGCGCACAACCTGTTGGCTTCGAAGCTCCCATGTGAAGATAGCTAGCATTGTCATCTCTGAATGTAACCACCATGGCTGATAAATGAAATGTTCATTTCCCACAAAAAAAGATGGGTTATTTCTGATGGGTGCTTCATGGATGTGGATAACCATTGGTTATGTGCACAATATTACAAACATAAATTTCTATCCATGAACATCTTGATGAGGGTCAATGTGATATGAAGCCGGTATATAGTGTGGAAGCGTTGGACCCGTTCGAAACCCGATCCATCGCCATTCGAGCTATTTCCACGTCGCATTGGACATCGATCAAACAACTCACTCCCCGTAAAAGAAAAAAAGGGGGCAATGCTACACATGCAGAGCTTTACGAGGGTATTATTGGTTAACCATGAAACAATGCACATGGCAATTTGTGGTCGTCTATCAGTCGGAAAAATGACCCCCACCCTAAAATTCATGAGAGAAGTTTAGTACTCCCTCTAAAAAGAAATATAAGAGCGTCTTTAGATCATTAAAGTAGGCCGTAGTAAACCCGTTGGTTTAGCATTTTTGAAGAAATTCACCATTGACAATCCTCCTCGCACCTTTTCTTTTTTGAGAAAATCCTCACACTTCTTCTGACAGTCACGATCCTTGTCACACTGATCACTTGTACAATAAGGAAAATAAATTACTGGAGTCCGGTCTCAGCTCGCGCCACCGTGGGCCGGACGAGTCAACGCCACGAACCCACGCCTCCTTCTACCTTCCCGCCACTATAAAATGCCGGCAACTGCTCGGTGCTCTGCTCTCCACGCCCGCCCCCCGTGCGCACACAGCAGAACGCAGAACGCCTCCTCTCAGCTTCGTGCGCGCGCTCCGGCCGGCGTAGAGCAGAGAATGGAAGCGGCTCCAGTGGGGCCGGCCGCCGCCATGGACGTGGACAAGCTCACCTACGAGATCTTCTCCATCCTCGAGAGCAAGTTCCTGTTCGGCTACGACGACCCCAAGCTTCTCTTCGGCGGAGCCTCGCCGCATACACCGGCAGCGTCTGGGAAGGCGACGCCCCCACGGGCGCAGGCCGGTAAAGTGTGCATACTGTCGATCGACGGCGGTGGGCGCGCCGCCGACGGGCTGCTCGCCGGAGCGGCGCTGGTGAGGCTGGAGGCTTCCCTGAGGCGGCGCACCGGTGACCCCAAGGCGCGTCTGGCAGACTTCTTCGACGTGGCCGCGGGCTCTGGCGCCGGCGGCGTGCTGGCGGCCATGCTCGTGGCCCGCGGCAAGGACGACGCGCGGCCGCTCTACTCCGCGGAGGACGCGCTCGCGTTCCTCGTGCGCAGCCTCCGCCGCGGCTGGTCGCCCTCGTCCGGGAGCCTCCGCGCGCTGCTCCGGCGCCCGGCTGGCGGCGCCGCCTTCCGCAAGGTGTTCGGCGACCTGACACTGCGAGACACGGCGCGGCCGGTGCTCGTCCCGTGCTACGACCTCGCCACGGGGGCGCCGTTCCTTTTCTCCCGCGCCGACGCCGTCGAGAAGCCGGCCTACGACTTCCGCCTGCGAGACGTGTGCGCCGCGACCTGCGCCGGTTCGGACCGGTCCTCCTCGGCGGTGGAGGTGCGGTCGTGCGACGGGTCGACCCGCATCGTGGCCGTGGGCGGCGGCGTGGCGCTCGGCAACCCCACGGCAGCGGCCATCACGCACGTGCTCAACAACAAGCGCGAGTTCCCGCTCGCGTCCGGCGTGGAGGACCTGCTGGTGATCTCCATCGGCAGCGGGGAGGGCGAGCAGCGCCCCGCGGCCGGCAGCGGCGGCGCGTCGACGTCTGAGATCGTCAGGATCGCCGCCGAGGGCGTGTCCGACATGGTACGACGACAATATCAACGCACTAGAATTCTCTACCTTCGCTCGCAAGCGAGGTCCATTCTTGCACGCATCTTGTTCTCCGTGCTCACTGCAAACTCTTCCTCCGACTTGTTTTCCGCCAGGTGGATCAAGCGGTGGCCATGGCGTTCGGACATAACAGGACAAGCAACTACACCCGCATCCAGGCGATGGGGTCGCCGCGGGGCGGCCGATGCGCGGCGGCGGCGGCGAAGGGGTGCGTGGCGGCGGAGGAGATGCTGTCGCAGAAGAACGTGGAGTCGGTGCTGTTCCGTGGCAAGAAGCTGGCGGAGCAGACCAACGCGGAGAAGCTGGAGCGGTTCGCGCACGAGCTCGTCAAGGAGCACGACCGCCGGGTCGGCGCCGCCGCCCCCGCCGTCGTCAAGCAGCAGCCGGCGTCCGCACCCGACAACGCCGCGCCGGCGTCGTACTCGAACCTGGTCAGCCAGATGTTCACCAGCATCTTGTAGGCCGTGTACCGCTGTACCTGTACGTGCCGATCGAATGAAACGTTCCGGCCGCATGTTCACTGGTAGCGTACGTACTTGTTTTTTTTTCCCTCTTCTGTTTGCTGTTGCCTGCTGCCTTGGCTGCAGCTGGGTTTTGTAAATGAGGATGAGGATGAACAAAGTGCACTACTACATGGTGCGTGCCGTGATCCGTAGGATACGCATGTCGCTCTGCTCCCCGCCACCAGATTTTATTAGGATGCTAATGCGCGGCTGGTGATCGATCGAGTTGACTAAATTTGTCATAAAATAAGAATATGTTCTCCTAATTAAAATCAAAATTGAACTAATTAAATAAAATCTAATATAAAAATTGTAGCTAAAAACGAAGGACCATATATATTCAACAGTCGTTTGCAGGGAAAAAAACCCAATTCCGTCCCTGTCCATTTCATGCTCGCCACCCCTTAGAGCATCTACATCCGGACTTGACAAATCCGGCCTCTCAAACATTCGCGAACGTGCCACTGACAGCGCACGCCTCAAATTAGCAACTTTGCATCCACCTATCTCATATTTCAACCCCTAAATCCATATAAAGTATGCAAAAGAAATCCTGCGTACTACACCTACGTGCTACCCTAGCTAATTTTCGTCGTCGGAGATATCCACGACGATGGTGTTGGGCGCTGGCTGGACGGGCGGGTAGGAGGGCTCCGGCTCATCCTCCTCCTGCTCGACCTCATCCATGGTGAACATCTCCGCAACCTCCGCGGCCTCTTGTGCCTTCATCTCCTATCGGCGACGGCGTCTTGCCTCCGTAGCCGACTCCGACCGGAGGGAATCGATGATGGCTTGCTGCTCCACCTGCAGATCCACGTGGCCAGCGCCCCCCACATCCTCCTCCTCAGGCTCACCCCCTCCTCCTCATTGTCGTCGTCGTCGTCCTCCTCCACCTCCAACTCCTCCTCCAGACCCACTGCATTCGGAGGTAGCCCCGCGGCGATCCGGGCTTCGCGCCTAGCCTGGATCTGCTCAAGGAGCTCGAGCCGGTGCTCCGGCGGTGTCAGAAAAGGCTTGCTCCTCACCCAGCAGCGTGGGGGGGGGGCATGGCTACTAGTCGTATGGGTGGAGTGAAAAGAGGCCACGGCGGCGGACAGAAGAAGGAAAATGTGGATGGGTGCTAGGGTTTCAGTGTCGCCGATCGACTTAAATAGCCGGGCAATGCACTACACGCCCGCCGGAGCTGGGCCACGCGGCGCCACCGGTCCGACAGAGGAGACGATTTTCGGACTGCCGAGTTTGAGGGTGTTTCCGGTAGGGACCCCTTCGTCAGTCTGACATGGCGGGCGTGCCTGGACGCCCCCATATCCGCCTCATATTTGGGCTGGATATGGGGGGTGCCGGTTTGGCCGGGCGTTTGAGCCCCGTTTGAGGCATTCGTCTGGGTCGAAAAAACATGACTGGTCAATGACCGGGCGCCCGCCCGGGCGTATGAGATGGGTTTGAGAGGTCCGGCTGTAGATGCTCTTAGGCATCTTCAACACGGACCCACAAGCCTCCCGCATCAGTCCAGACTGTGGGAGTCATCCAACGAGGCATGTATCGGTGCACAGGGTGGTCCATATATGATTTCTCCCGCATTCTGGAGACAAAAATGGGGGGCTTCCAGGAGTCCAGACACGCAAAACGTAGGAATCCGACACCCTCGGCCCATCCAAAACCCTTCTCGGGCCTCACGACTCTGTTCTCCCATTTTCTCCCCTTCCTTCTTTCTCTCTTGGCTTCGCCACCGCTCCACTATCCCGGCCATCACGCCAGACCCCTGCCGAAACTCTATATCTCCGTCATCTCAAGTGCTCCAGCAGGGCTCCACCCTAGTTCTCCTCCGTCTCTATTCAACCCTTGTCCTCCGACCGCCCCGCCAGGTACCATCCACTACTGCTATTCTCACCATGCCCAGCAAGTGTTCTATGAATCGTCAGAGTTAAAAACAGTTGTCCCTTCTTCGTTCTAGCAATGGATTCTGATTTGGAGAACATATACGAGCGTCCGACGACTCGTCAGGCAAGAAGGAGTACTCTGATGAGACATCGATGATGTAGGCGGTCCTTGAAGACGTGGAGCGTGCGGAGGAGCATGTTCTTAATTTCAAGGGCTCGATCAAGGGTCATCATCGAGTGCTCAACCGCAATAGGGTGCGCTACCATTTGACACTGATGGCCGACGACTTTGCCCCTGATGCATTATTCGCTGACCATTTCGCCGGTGTTTTTGGACGCGCAAGACTGTCTTCGGTCGTTTCTACCATGGCGTCCGGTCCTATGATGACTACTTCATCCTGAAGAAGGACGTCGTGGGAACGATTGGCTTCTCTAGTTACCAGAAGTGCACGGCCGCACTCTGAATGCTTGCATATGGCATGACTGCTGATTCATGGGAAGAGTACCTATGGATGTCCAAGAGCATATGCGGAGATGCCATGGTCAGGTTTGCAACTACCATGATCGAGGTGTTCGGACCTTAGTGTTGGGGAACGTAGTAATTTCAAAAAAATTCCTACGCACACGTGAGATCATGGTGATGCATAGCAACAAGAGGGGAGAGTGTTGTCTACGTACCCTCGTAGACTGGAAGCGGAAGCGTTAGCACAACGCGGTTGATGTAGTCGTACGTCTTCACAGCCCGACCGATCAAGCACCGAAACTATGGCACCTCCGAGTTCTAGCACACGTTCAGCTTGATGACGATCCCCGGACTCCGATCCAGCAAAGTGTCGGGGATGAGTTCCGTCAGCACGACGGCGTGGTGACGATCTTGATGTTCTACCGTCGCAGGGCTTCGCCTAAGCACCGCTACAATATTATCGAGGATTATGGTGGAGGGGGGGCACCGCACACGGCTAAGAGATCAATGATCAATTGTTGTGTCTATGGGCTGCCCCCCTGCCTCCGTATATAAAGGAGTGGAGGAGGGGGCCGGCCAAGGAGGATGGCGCGCCCAAGGGGGGGAGTCCAACTCCCACCGGGAGTAGGACTCCCCTTTTTCCTATTAGGAGTAGGAGAGGGAAGGAAGAGGAAGGAGGGAGGAAGGAAAGGGGGGCAGCCCCCCTCCCAATTCGGATTGGGCTTGGGGGGGGCGCCCCCTCCCTTGCTCCTTTCCCCTCCTTTCCACTAAGGCCCAATAAGGCCCATATACCTTCCGGGGGGTTCCGAAAACCTCCCGGTGATCCTGTATTGTCCCAATCTCACCCGGAACCTTTCCGGTGTCTAAATATAGTCGTCCAATATATCGATCTTTATGTCTCGACCATTTTGAGACTCCTCGTCAAGTTCGTGATCACATCTGGGACTCCAAAAAACCTTCGGTACATCAAAATATATAAACTCATAATGAAACTGTCATCGTAACGTTAAGCGTGCGGACCCTACGGGTTCGAGAACAATGTAGACATGACCGAGACACGTCTCCGGTCAATAACCAATAGCGAAACCTGGATGCTCATATTGGCTCCTACATATTCTACGAAGATCTTTATCGGTCAGACCGCATAACAACATACGTTGTTCCCTTTGTCATCGGTATGTTACTTGCCCGAGATTCGATCGTCGGTATCTCAATACCTAGTTCAATCTCGTTACCGGCAAGTCTCTTTACTCATTCCGTAATACATCATCTTGCAACTAACTTATTAGTTGCATTTCTTGCAAGGCTTAAGTGATGTGCATTACCGAGAGGGCCCAGAGATACCTCTCTGACAATCGAAGCGACAAACCCTAATCTCGAAATACGCCAACCCAACATGTACCTTTGGAGACACCTGTAGAGCACCTTTATAATCACCCAGTTACATTGTGACGTTTGGTAGCACACAAAGTGTTCCTCCGGTAAACGGGAGTTGCATAATCTCATAGTCATAGGAATATGTATAAGTCATGAAGAAAGCAATAGCAACATACTAAACGATTGGGTGCTAAGCTAATGGAATGGGTCATGTCAATCACATCATTCTCCTAATGATGTGATCCCGTTAATCAAATGACAACTCATGTCTATGGTTAGGAAACATAACCATCTTCGGTTAACGAGCTAGTCAAGTAGAGGCATACTAGTGACACTTTGTTTGTCTATGTATTCATACAAGTATTACGTTTCCGGTTAATACAATTCTAGTATGAATGATAAACATTTATTATGATATAAGGAAATAAATAATAACTTTATTATTGCCTCTAGGGTATATTTCCTTCAGTCTCCCACTTGCACTAGAGTCAATAATCTAGATTACACAGTAATGATTCTAACACCCATGGAGCCTTGGTGCTGATCATGTTTTGCTCGTGGAAGAGACTTACTCAATGGGTCTGCTACATTCAGATCCATATGTATCTTGCAAATCTCTATGTCTCCCACCTGGACTAGATCCCGGATGAATTGAAGCGTCTCTTGATGTGCTTGGTTCTCTTGTGAAATCTAGATTCCTTTGCCAAGGCAATTGCACCAGTATTGTCACAAAAGATTTTCATTGGACCCGATGCACTAGGTATGGCACCTAGATCGGATATGAACTCCTTCATCCAGACTCCTTCGTTTGCTGTTTCCGAAGCAGCTATGTACTCCGCTTCACATGTAGATCCCGCCACAATGCTTTGTTTAGAACTGCACCAACTGACAGCTCCACCGTTTAATGTAAATACGTATCCGGTTTGCGATTTAGAATCGTCCGGATTAGTGTCAAAGCTTGCATCAACGTAACCATTTACGATGAGCTCTTTGTCACCTCCATATAAGAGAAACATATCCTTAGTCCTTTTCAGGTATTTCAGGATGTTCTTGACCGCTGTCCAGTGATCCACTCCTGGATTACTTTGGTACCTCCCTGCAAGACTTATAGCAAGGCACACATCAGGTCTGGTACACAGCATTGCATACATGATAGAGCCTATGGCTGAAGCATAGGGAACATCTTTCATTTTCTATCTATCTTCTGCAATGGTCGGGCATTGATTCTTACTCAACTTCATACCTTGTAACACAAGCAAGAATCCTTTCTTTGCTTGATCCATTTTGACCTTCTTCAAAACTTTGTCAAGGTATGTGCTTTGTGAAAGTCCAATTAAGCGTCTTGATCTATCTCTATAGATCTTAATTCCCAATATGTAAGCAGCTTCACCGAGGTCTTTCATTGAAAAACTCTTATTCAAGTATCCCTTTATGCTATCCAGAAATTCTATATCATTTTCGATTAGCAATATGTCATCCACATATAATATCAGAAATGCTACAGAGCTCCCACTCACTTTCTTGTAAATACAGACTTCTCCAAAAGTCTGTTCAAAACCAAATGCTTTGATCACACTATCAAAGCATTTATTCCAACTCCGGGATGCTTGCACCAGTCCATAAATGGATCGCTGGAGCTTGCACACTTTGTTAGTTCCCTTTGGATCGACAAAACCTTCCGGCTGCATCATATACAACTCTTCTTCCAGAGATCCATTCAGGAATGCAGTTTTGACATCCATCTGCCAAATTTCATAATCATAAAATGCGGCAATTGCTAACGTGATTCGGACAGACTTAAGCATCGCTACGGGTGAGAAGGTCTCATCATAGTCAATCCCTTGAACTTGTCGAAAACCTTTTGCGACAAGTCGAGCTTTGTAGACAGTAACATTACCGTCAGTGTCAGTCTTCTTCTTGAAGATCCATTTATTTTCAATTGCTTGCCGATCATTGGGCATGTCAACCAAAGTCCACACTTTGTTCTCATACATGGATCCCATCTCAGATTTCATGGCTTCAAGCCATTTTGCAGAATCTGGGCTCACCATTGCTTCTTCATAGTTTGTAGGTTCATCATGATCTAGTAGCATGACTTTCAGAACAGGATTACCGTACCACTCTGGTGCGGATCTTACTCCGGTTGATCTACGAGGTTCAGTAGTAACTTGTTCTGAAGTTACATGATCATCATCATTAGCTTCCTCACTAATTGGTGTAGGTGTCACAGAAACCGGTTTCTGTGATGTACTACTTTCCAATAAGGGAGCAGGTACATTTACCTCATCAAGTTCTACTTTCCTCCCACTCACTTCTTTCGAGAGAAACTCCTTCTCTAGAAAGGATCCATTCTTAGCAACAAATGTCTTTCCTTCGGATTTGTGATAGAAGGTGTACCCAACAGTCTTCTTCGGGTATCTTATGAAGACACATTTCTCTGATTTGGGTTCGAGCTTATCAGGTTGAAGCTTTTTCACATAAGCATCGCAGCCCCAAACTTTCAGAAACGACAATTTGGTTTCTTGCCAAACCATAGTTCATAAGGCGTCGTCTCAACAGATTTTGATGGTGCCCTATTTAACGTGAATGCGGCCGTCTCTAAAGCATAACCCTAAAATGATAGCGGTAAATCTATAAGAGACATCATAGATCGCACCATATCAAGTAAAGTACGATTATGACGTTCGGACACACCATTACGATGTGGTGTTCCGGGTGGCGTGAGTTGCGAAACTATTCCGCATTGTTTCAAATGTAAACCAAACTCGTAACTCAAATATTCTCCTCCACGATCAGACCGTAGAAACTTTATTTTCTTGTTACGATGATTTTCAACTTCACTCTGAAATTCTTTGAACTTTTCAAATGTTTCAGACTTATATTTCATTAAGTAGATATACCCATATCTGCTTAAATCATCTGTGAAGGTGAGAAAATAACGATATCTGCCACGAGCTTCAACATTCATTGGACCACATACATCTGTATGTATGATTTCCAACAAATCTGTTGCTCTCTCCATAGTACCGGAGAACGGCGTTTTAGTCATCTTGCCCATGAGGCACGGTTGACAAGTACCAAGTGATTCATAATCAAGTGGTTCCAAAAGTCCATCAGTATGGAGTTTCTTCATGCGCTTTACACCGATATGACCTAAACGGCAGTGCCACAAATAAGTTGCACTATCATTATCAACTCTGCATCTTTTGGCTTCAACATTATGAATATGTGTATCACTACTATCGAGATTCATCAAAAATAGACCACTCTTCAAGGGTGCATGACCATAAAAGATATTACTCATATAAATAGAACAACCATTATTCTCTGATTTAAATGAATAACCGTCTCGCATCAAACAAGATCCAGATATAATGTTCATGCTTAACGTTGGCACCGAATAACAATTATTTAGGTCTAATACTAATCCCGATGGTAGATGTAGAGGTAGAGTGCCGACCGCGATCATATCGACTTTGGAACCATTTCCCACGCGCATCGTCACCTCGTCTTTCGCCAGTGTTCGCTTAATCCGTAGTCCCTGTTTTGAGTTGCAAATATTAGCAACATAACCAGTATCAAATACCCAGGTGCTACTGTGAGCTCTAGTAAGGTACACACCAATGACATGTATATCACATATACCTTTGTTCACCTTGTCATCCTTCTTATCCGCCAAATACTTGGGGCAGTTCCGCTTCCAGTGACTAGTCTGCTTGCAGTAGAAGCACTAAGTTTCAGGCTTAGGTCCAGACTTGGGTTTCTTCTCCTGAGCAGCAACTTGCTTGCTGTTCTTCTTGAAGTTCCCCTTCTTCTTCCCCTTGCCCTTTTTCTTGAAACTAGTGGTCTTGTTGACCATCAACACTTGATGCTCCTTCTTGATTTCTACCTCCGTAGCTTTTAGTATTGCGAAGAGCTCGGGAATTGTCTTATCCATCCCTTGCATATTATAGTTCATCACGAAGCTCTTGTAGCTAGGAGGAAGTGATTGGAGAATTCTATCAATGACGTAATCATCCAGAAGATTAACTCCCAGTTGAATCAAGTGATTATCATACCCAGACATTTTGATTATATGCTCACTGACAGAACTGTTCTCCTCCATCTTGCAGCTATAGAACTAATTGGAGACTTCATATCTCTCAATCCGGGCATTTGCTTGAAATATTAGCTTCAACTCCTGGAACATCTCATATGCTCCATGACGTTCAAAACATCGTTGAAGACCCGGTTCTAAGCCGTAAAGCATGGCACATTGAACTATCGAGTAGTCATCAGCTTTGCTCTGCCAGACGTTCTTAACGTCGCCAGTTGCATCAGCAGCAGGCCTAGCACCCAGCGGTGCTTCCAGGACGTAATTCTTCTATGCAGCAATGAGGATAATCCTCAAGTTACGGACCCAGTCCATATAATTGCTACCATCATCTTTCAACTTTGCTTTCTCAAGGAACGCATTAAAATTCAACGGAACAACAACACGGGCCATCTATCTACAATCAAACATAAACAAGCAAGATACTATCAGGTACTAAGTTCATGATAAATTTAAGTTCAATTAATCATATTACTTAAGAACTCCCACTTAAAAAGACATCCCTCTAATCTTCTAAGTGATCACGTGATCCAAATCAACTAAACCATAACCGATCATCACGTGAAATGGAGTAGTTTTCAATGGTGAACATCACTATGTTGATCATATCTAGTATATGATTCACGCTCGACCTTTTGGTCTCAGTGTTCCGAGGCCATATCTGCATATGCTAGGCTCGTCAAGTTTAACCTGAGTATTCTGCGTGTGCAAAACTGGCTTGCACCCGTTGTAGATGGACGTAGAGCTTATCACACCCGATCATCACATGGTGTCTGGGCACGACAAACTTTGGCAACGGTGCATACTCAGGGAGAACACTTTTATCTTGAAATTTAGTGAGAGATCATCTTATAATGCTACCGTCAATCAAAGCAAGATAAGATGCATAAAAGATAAACATCACATGCAATCAATATAAGTGATATGATATGGCCATCATCATCTTGTGCTTGTGATCTCCATCTCCGAAGCATCGTCATGATCACCATCGTCACAGGCGCGACACCTTGATCTTCATCGTAGCATCGTTGTCGTCTCGCCAATCTTGTACTTCTACGACTATCGCTACCGCTTAGTGATAAAGTAAAGCATTACAGGGCGATTGCATTGCATACAATAAAGCGACAACCACATGGCTCCTGCCAGTTGCCGATAACTTGGTTACAAAACATGATCGTCTCATACAATAAAATTTAGCATCATGCCTTGACCATATCACATCACAACATGCCCTGCAAAAACAAGTTAGACGTCCTCTACTTTGTTTGTTGCAAGTTTTACGTGGCTGCTACGGGCTTAGCAAGAACCAGTCTTACCTACGCATCAAAAACCACAACGATAGTTTGTCAAGTTGGTGCTATTTTACGCAAGCACCGAGCGTAGCCACACTCGGTTCAACTAAAGTTGGAGAAACTGACACCCGCCAGCCACCTGTGTGCAAAGCACGTCGGGAGAACCAGTCTCGCGTAAGCGTACGCGTAATGTCAGTCCGGGCCGCTTCATCCAACAATACCGCCGAACCAAAGTATGACATGCTGGTAAGCAGTATGACTTATATCGCCCACAACTCACTTTTGTTCTACTCGTGCATATAACATCAACACATAAAACCTAGGCTCGGATGCCACTGTTGGGGAACATAGTAATTCCAAAAAAATTCCTACGCACACGCAAGATCATGGTGATGCATAGCAACGAGAGGGGAGAGTGTTGTCTACGTACCCTCGTAGACCAGAACCGGAAGCGTTAGCACAACGCGGTTGATGTAGTTGTACGTCTTCACGACCCAACCGATCAAGCACCGAAACTACGGCACCTCCGAGTTCTAGCACACGTTCAGCTCGATGACGATCCCCGGACTCCGATCCAGCAAAGTGTCAGGGATGAGTTCCGTCAGCACAGCGGCATGGTGACGATCTTGATGTTCTACCGTCGCAGGGCTTCGCCTAAGCACCGCTACAATATTATCGAGGATTATGGTGGAGGGGGGCACCGCACACGGCTTAGAGATCAATGATCAATTGTTGTGTCTATGGGGTGCCCCCCTGCCTCCGTATATAAAGGAGTGGAGGAGGGGGCCGGCCAAGGAGGGTGGCGCGCCCAAGGGGGGGAGTCCAACTCCCACCGGGAGTAGGACTCCCCTTTTTCTTATTAGGAGTAGGAGAGGGAAGGAAGAGGAAGGAGGGAGGAAGGAAAGGGGGGCCGGCCCCCCTCCCAATTCGGATTGGGCTTGGGGGGGCGCGCCCCCTCCCTTGCTCCTTTCCCCTCCTTTCCACTAAGGCCCAATAAGGCCCATATACCTCCCGGGGGGTTCCGAAAACCTCCCGGTGATCCGGTATTGTCCCAATCTCACCCGGAACCTTTCCGGTGTCCAAATATAGTCGTCCAATATATCGATCTTTATGTCTCGACCATTTCGAGACTCCTCGTCAAGTCCGTGATCACATCCGGGACTCTGAACAACCTTCGGTACATCAAAATATATAAACTCATAATGAAATTGTCATCGTAACGTTAAGCGTGCGGACCCTACGGGTTCAAGAACAATGTAGACATGACCGAGACACGTCTCCGGTCAATAACCAATAGCGGAACCTGGATGCTCATATTGGCTCCTACATATTCTACGAAGATCTTTATCGGTCAGAACGCATAAAAACATACGTTGTTCCCTTTGTCATCGGTATGTTACTTGCCCGAGATTCGATCATCGGTATCTCAATACCTAGTTCAATCTCGTTACCGGCAAGTCTCTTTACTCGTTTCGTAATACATCATCTTGCAACTAACTTATTAGTTGCATTGCTTGCAAGGCTTAAGTGATGTGCATTACCGAGAGGGCCCAGAGATACCTCTCCAACAATCGGAGCGGCAAATCCTAATCTCGAAATACGCCAACCCAACATGTACCTTTGGAGACACCTGTAGAGCACCTTTATAATCACCCAGTTACGTTGTGACGTTTGGTAGCACACAAAGTGTTCATCCGGTAAACGGGAGTTGTATAATCTCATAGTCATAGGAACATGTATAAGTCATGAAGAAAGCAATAGCAACATACTAAACGATCGGGTGCTAAGCTAATGGAATGGGTCATGTCAATCACATCATTCTCCTAATGATGTGATCCCGTTAATCAAATGACAACTCATGTCTATGGTTAGGAAACATAATCATCTTCGATTAACGAGCTAGTCAAGTAGAGGCATAATAGTGACACTTTGTTTGTCTTTGTATTCACACAAGTATTACGTTTCCGATTAATACAATTCTAGTATGAATAATAAACATTTATCATGATATAAGCAAATAAATAATAACTTTATTATTTCCTCTAGGGCATATTTTCTTCACTCAGTACCTGAGAGAATTAATTGTGGCAGACACCGAGGGGCTCTTGGCAATCTCAGAAGCAAGAGGGTTGTCAGGTTTGCTTGGATCTCTTGACTGCATGCATTGGAAATTGAAAAACTACCCGAAGGCTTTACAAGGGCAATATTAGGTCATGTTAAAGAAGCCCATCATCATTCTTGAAGCAGTTGCATCACATGATTTTTGAATTTGACATGTTTTCTTTGGCAAGCCCGAGTCTCACAATGACATCAATGTGCTGCAACGATAGCCGTTGTTTGCGAGGCTGATTGAAGAAAAATATCCTCTTTGTCACTACACTATCAATGGACATGAGTACAACATGGCGACTATCTGGTTGGCGGTATCTATCCTCCATGGGCTACCTTTGTCAGTACCATCTCAAACCCAGTTGGGCAAAAAAATGCTTACTTTGCTCAAAGACAAGAAGCAACTAGAAATGATGTTGAGCGGACATTTGGAATTCTGCAGGCTCGTTTTGTAGTTGTTCGTGGACCTGCTAAACAATGGGATCCGGAAACCTTATGGGAGATGATGACATGTTGTGTGCTCATGCACAACATGATCGTCAAGGACGAGGGTGACAATGCTGCCGCAGGTCTGGAATTTAAGAACATGGGTGATCCTATTCAACTTCCGGACTAGAATCCGACCACACTTGAAGAGTTTATTCAAATGCATCAACAAATCGGCATCTACCAACTCACGAGCAGCGAAAGGAAAAATCTGATTGAACATTAGTGGATTGTATAAGGGCAAAACAATGTTGGGATGTAATATTTGATTTTTTTTTTTGAAAATTTTGAACTAGTGTTACATGAGCTATTTGAACGCTTGTACCCTTTGCATGCGGCTATTTGATCGTACGGACTTGAAAAAAAAAGCCAGATGTATGCAGCTACGGTTGAATGACTGCCTCCCATATCCGTGTCCACAGACTGACCTCCCTGTCCGCAGACGGATGCGGGAGAAAATTTACGGGTTGCCATTGGAGATGCCCTCATGTACCCGTGACTCGGCCTCAGACTTTGCCTTCTCTCTCAGTGATGCAAAGAATTTTTTTTCCAGTTGCCTCAAGATTAGCGAAACCGGAAGAAAAAAAAATCTCGCCAGATTTCTGCGGGCAATATGATGCTCAGCACAAGGCAGCTAGCTGTTGCGAGCTTGCTTGGGGACGTAGTAGTTGCTCACACATCAAGAGGCAGGAGGAGGCCTAAAACTAGCTTTAAAATTCCCCCGCAAAAAAAAACTAGCTTTAAAATTGTACGTGGCTCTCCACCACCTGCTTGCTCAGAACGGGATGAGAATCTAGTCTTGTCAAACCACAACATCCATCCATCCATCCATCCATCGCACGTACGCACGTACGTAGCGTACGGCTGTCAAATGTTTTCGTGCCAGTTCGTACGTTATGCATGAATGAATGCGTTGCCGAGCTTGGAGTCAGTGCATGTGGATTTCAGGTGTCACGCACCGACGCCAGTGGCCACTCCTGTCTCCTGCTGTCATGCTGTGAGTCCCAACTTCTTCGTCACCATGCATTGAGTTATATGCAGACAATGGCTACCTGATTCACTGTAAAAATCGCTAGTCAGGTCTCAGGACTCACAGAGAGTTGACTGAAGTTTTTCAGATCACTGTATACAAGACTAGAGTATACCCCCTCCATTCCACAATATAGCGCTTCATCTATCCCTGTGCTTCAACTTTGACCGTAAATTTAACTATCAAGACCAATTGCAGCGGGAGCAAAAATTATGTCAGTGAATTCATATTTGAAAGAAATTTTCAATTATATAATTTTTTCTTCCATCATCGTTGGTCTTGTTGGTTAAATTTATGGTTAAAATTGGATCTCGGAAAGCGCGGGCGCATTATATTTTGAAATGGAAGAAGTACCAGCTAAATGTCCGTCGTAAATGTAAGATAGGCGTGAAGTGACAAATCCATTAAGCACCGGACGGTAGAAGGGGAGACAGGTCCTGATGCAGGCTGCAGAGGGATACCATCAGAGTGCTAGTAGTTAATTGTGTAATTAACCTGTTCTCCCCTTTTAACACGAGGCCCGAGGCGCGCGTGTCCGTCCACGGAAATAGCTGGCGACCTCCCTTGCGACGTGAGCACCGCGACGTGGAGCCTGTGGAGAGCTGGATCGACCTCTGTTTACAGGAGCTTTATTATGGCTCGAGAGCTCGAGCTGATCCAGAGCCTGACTAATGTGCATGCACGTCCTGTTGACGAGTACCTTAGATAGGCACCATATATGCTGTCTTTTACAGTTGTTTTCACCATAACCCAAGGTTTGGCCGTCAATGGATTCAGAATAACTTACTCTGAATTGACTGCAACATCACACAAATATAAGTATACATGTTGTCTAAAAGAATAATCTGTAGTGCATCTTAACGCGCAGTTCTTTAAGGCAAAGATAAAAAAGATAAGTAAAAAAGAATCATAGGGAGGGACCTGCGAACATAGTTTGGGCCTGCACCTTATCGCCCTTAACTAGATAGACTAGTTTAACCGCATTTACAAGATCATCACATAGATTAAACCGCCAAACCGGACCATGCTACCCTAGGTGAATAGGCAACCACAAAGCATCATGGGCTAAGCTAAGCTAGGTCACAACCTCCATGCTACCAAGCTACTACTACAGTACTACTAAGTGCTGGCTGGCGGTGCAAAACTAGTGCAATAGTGACCGAGAGCGCCCATGACAGGCGCCGCCTGAACCGGGAGGATAGAAAACCCACTGCACCTACCACGCCACCGATGAACTCGGCCATGCCATAGACCCCGAAGGTCCAAGTTAATGCACTGCATGCTACAGGGTGAAGATAGGCTACCTCTGAATACTGATCACCGCCGTTCAGGCCGGCCGGCGTTCACCGGAAGATGCCATGCCATGCCATGACATGAGCTCGATCGGGAACCTGCAGCGCCTCTGCACCAGGTGTCATGAGCTTCAGTTCAGTAGGACCATGCATCCATCCAGGGAGAGCATTCACCGGACGACCAGCGGCCACTCCAGTTAAGAGGGCTCTGCATCTCTGCAACGCCCACGCTGCAGTCCTGTCTCCCTAGGTGTACACCGCTGCTTTGGATTCCATGCATGCGTGGGTAGGTGGTACATAGGCCACACGTGTACCTTTACTGTGCAAATCTGGCTGCCATGGTACTTGCATTTGTATACTCAAAGTAGCCTAGAATCTCTGCGCCCAGGGATGGAGCCAGCCAGGTAGAGTAGCAACTTGCAGCTCGCAAGGGCCTGATCTAATCTCACTCCCTTTGCACAGCAAAAGCTAATCTAACTATCTCATCACCACCTTTGCAGAGCAACTTCTTGGAAAGAGATGTTATTAAGAAGAAGAAGAAAATCACTGCTTGGTTCTTCCAAGGGGTAAGCTTAAGTAAGGTTAGTTAGGCCGTTACAGATGTGGCCATCTCTGTTAATAGTTTAAGCCTGGATGGCAGGCATTGTTTAGAGGTCTAGGATCTTTAGCCACATGCGTGCATGCAAGTTTGACTACAGTACATTTATGTTTTTAACATTTGCAGTAGTTTGTCATGGAGGAGTCACGTCTTGGTTTCTTAAGGGGTGCCTAGCTACGAGTAGACACAGATTAGACATGCAGTGCTTTGTCTAGGAATCCTGTTCTGCATCCCTATGGCAATGATGCTGTGTAATTTAGCTAGGACAGAAGAACTGTTTACGTCCTTGCTTTGCCTTGGACTACTTGCTGTTCTCTTCCGTTTTGTACAGGTCTGGTTCTCGACCAGATCTACATCTACTCTGTTTTCTTGTGATAGTTGTATAAGGTTGGATGCTATGCAAGCCATACAGGTGGCTCTACTCATGATTTATTTGATGTGGGATTTCCTTGAGGCTGAAATTTGGAATGGACATCCTAATTGCCAAGCAATAAATGGTAAACACTCTGAGAAACACAAGCAGGAAAATGAAATACACATGCACGGTTTGAATCCAGGCCAAAATAAACGGTCTAAACTGAATTTTCTGCATCAATACTGAGTGGAAAATGACTGCTTACTTGTCAGGGTTAGTTGGGTGTCCACATAAGTAGCCCATGCCTGGACCATGCATATCTTGTGGCTCTTCTCCTTGGCTACGGTACAGAGTTGGATTCAGCTGGGGTCTTTGCATGGAGCTTTCGAACAGGTGCTGCTCACCTGAAAGAAACCATCGGTGCGCAGGAGCAACGCGCGTGCTGACTCGTCAAATCGAACTTGCAGCAGTTTAATTAGGTTATTTTGATCAGAAGGGACTCATTCATTCAACAACGAAAATATAGAAAGGGCGTAATATTACTTCATGAGTTACAGCATCTACGGCTAGTGATTAACGACTCTTCACCTGCATCAAAACATGCTGATATTTGTCTTAAGTTAACACGCACTTGACAGTAACATTGCTTAAGTTGGAAAGAACAATCTTAATCAACCACGTTGCTTTCTAACTATTCTGAAGTAACTCGAGGTGAAGATCAGATGCATGCAAAAGGAAGAAAATATGCAGGCTTCTTGTTCACCAGGCACCGTTCAACTAGAAGAAAAAGAACTATGGTTTCAGGAACTAAACAGAATAAGCCGTTATTTTTCAAATTGATCGGGAATGATTCTGCAGCTAACTTTTCATAAACTCTTCATGGTTGCAGACTTGGGCTGGAGATTTTCAGTGCATGTATCCTAAATCCTTCCACAACAAAAAACGAAAAGAGCTAAGAACATATGGGGGAAAGAAGACTTGGAGAGCACTATGCTTACTCATGGTTTACATGATTATTACATAAGAAAAATAAATATACAAAGCCTTCTTTTTCACTGAACATCGTAGTACTTCACAGAAAAAGTGGATGCATATTGTAGTCAATTACATGATTGCTTTCAAAACCACCTTCAAACGTTCCATTCAAGAAATAAACATTCTTCTTCTTTTACATAAGGCAGGAAAAACAGCAAGTACAATAGTAACAAAATTGTATGGCTTTACTAAAGTAGAGTGTACGTATAGTACTAGAACATCAGCACACAATACCAAACTGAACTGCATATTTACTCATATACATATATTATATTAGGTTATCAGGAGGCATCTGAAATCATTGTTAGAATAAAAGACATCGAAAATTGATAAATAAGCTCCATGGAGTATCTCAATCTGGCAGTTTCAAGGTGGTGGTCACTGACATAGGACGTAAAGGGTGCCAAATGATAGCATTTTCATTATGACAAACAATAATTTGGAGAATTATACAACATCAACAAAAATTGTCCTCAGTGATGTGGACTATATATGGTACTGATAAACATATATTCATCATTCAAATTCTGCAGCTTTCAGGTATTATGTGTCCATGGTGAGAGGTTTTATCTCTTCTGAATGTTAAATGGGTTCACCATGTGTTCACATTGAATATACCTCTGAATTTCTCTCAGGAAGTACACTCCAATATAAAACAAAATATATCCATGTACCTAAGAATAAGGCTATTGCGCTGTGTAAAATATATACCATTCTGAGATTTGAGACCAACGGACCGCATAAAGCTTGGTCAGTTATACTTATCATTCGTCTAGCAAATTTGCACGTTCAGCAAGCATGTTCCAAAGGCAAAGGCTACTCTCCTAGATCACTTGCATGAAACGCATGTTCCTTAACAGATAACACCTTAAATTCAGATTTCCAGCTCTATATTCCAAAGAGATTTTCAGCGTCCACATCCTGGAATAAGTTCGGTTAGCGTAATGCTCATCTCTAGGTAGTCTTTCATGAGTTCTTCTGTGCTTATTATGTCTCGAAACCAAAAATGTATGGTAGTGTTTGAATCCAGGCTAAAACAAACGGTCTAAATGAAATTACTGCATCAACTGAATGGAAAATGACTGCTTACTTGTCAGGATTAGTTGGGTGTCCACATAAGTGCACCATGCCTGGACCATGCATATCGCTGTGGCTCTTCTCCTTGGCTGCGGAGTTCGATTCAGCTGGGGCCTTTGGATGGAGCTTTTGGAACAAGTGCTGCTCACCTGAAAGAAACCACAGTGTGGGCACGAGCAACGTATGCTGACTTGTGGGATCAAACTCGCAGCAGCTTAGAGCATCTCCAGCCGTTGCCCCCCCCCAGGACGCATAAAAATCGTCCCCTGGGGGCGAGCCGGCGATACAATCGGCCCTGGGGGCGGTTTTGTGCCCAGTCGTCGCCCCTAGGCGCCGAAATTGGCCCACTTTGCAGCCCCATTTCGGCGAATAAAGGGCCCATATGGGCGAGATTAGGCCCATATTCGGCGTGGTTCGCCGTGTCTCGGCGTTCAATTATCAACACAATTTTTTCTTACCACATATTTCATCACAGAAAAATCAAATACTTTTTCTGTGGCGGCAGGCGGCACCGGGATATAGCTAGTGGTGGCCGAGGGCGCGGGGGGTGGGAGGCGAGTCGGGGAAGAAAACCTTGACTTTTCCCCTGACGGCGTGGGCCAGCCACGCTTTTCCCTTGCGCCGGAGCCCCCAACTACTCCCCAGTGCGCCGGGTTCGGCCTGTGACCGCCGGGCGGAAAAAAGGGCCAAGCCGGCGATTTTCGGCATCCTGGGGGCGTGACTGGGCCGTTTTTTTCGCGCCGGCGCCGAAAAAGTGGCCTGGGGGGCCTGTTGGGGGAGCGGCTGGAGATGCTCTTAGGTTATTATGATCAGAAGGGTTAAGATAATTGGCTTACATTATCTATGGCAAGTGGTCAACAAATTTTCACTTGCATGCAGACCATGCCAACATCTGTCTTAAGTTAATGCATAGTAGACAGTAACATAGTTGGGAAGAACAGTCTTAACCGCGCACTGATTTGTAACTGTTCTGAAGTAACAACTCAAGGTGAATATGTAATGTATGTCAGAGAAAACATAGTATGGCAGAAAATATATGCAGGCTTCTTGTTCACCCGGTACTGTTCAACTAGAAGAAAAAGAACTATGATTTTAGGAACTAAAAACAATATAGGCCATTCTTTTCAACAAAAGAATGTACATAAACCACAGCTTTTGCACTGAACGGCCTTTCCAAAAATAATAATATGGGGAAACATTCTGCACGTCAATTTTCATAAACTTTTCATAGTTGCAGACTGGGGCTGGAAATTTCCAGTCTATGTATCCTAAATCCTTCAACAAAAGGAAAACAAAAGGAGCTAATAAATGGACAGATGAAGACTTGCATATCACTATGCTACTCATGGTTTACATGATTACAGATGAACAAAACATACAAAATCTTCTTTACTCTGAACATATATTGTATTACTTCAAAGGAAAAGTGAACCAAACTGAAAGTAATGTGTATGCATAGTATTAAATATATCAGCATACAAGACCAAACTGTTGCTGGCCAAATTAGACGAGAGCAAAGTGGGAAGTGCATGGATGATCCCGGGTACATATGAATCCACTTTGAAAAACACATTTCTGAATGCTAAAAAATTCAAAAAAGGCGGCACGGGTACGTATTCATGTTCTATGTGTGTGCAAAAGTTTCACAGAAAAATAACTTCTTGTGTGGTCTGTGCAAAAAAGACAAAAAATTGTGTCGTGAAACGCTATTTAGAAACACTGAAATTTGTCTTTTTTGCGGAGACGAAACAAAAAGATATTTTTTCACAAAACTTTGCGCCGCGCACACACATTTGTGAACATGTATGCATGGATTTTTTTTGAGATTTTGAAACGTACTTAAAATGCATTTTTTGAAAAGTGGCTGCACATGCCCCTGGGTTCAGATCGTGCAAGTTATGAAGTTTGGTTGGACAAATCTTTGTCCCTGAACTGTACATTTCATATTTATCCTATTAGGTTATCGGGCGGCATCTGATATCATCGCTACAATACGAGACAAACGAAAATTTCATAAGCTCCAAGGAGTATCTCAATCTGGCAGTTTCAAGATGGTGGTCACTGACAAAGGACGTAAAGGGTGCCAAATGATGGCATTTTCTTAATGACAAACAATACATAATTTTCAGTTTTGTCCTCAGTGATGTGGACTACATATGGTACTGATAAACATGTATATTCATCATTCAAATTCTGCAGCTTTCAGGTATTAGGTGTCTATAGTGAATCAAACAAATTCTGAAGCTTATCTCTTCTGAATGTAAATGAGTTCGCCTTGCGTTTACTTTAACTAGCCCTGTGAATCTCTCATGAAGTACACTCCAATATAAAAGAAAAGGGCTTACAAACATTTCCATGTACTTAAGAATAAAATATGGATGTATTATCAAAGGCTATTGTGATGTATAAAATATATGCCAGTCTGAGATTTGAGACCAACAGACC